>NC_090446.1:172159844-172463094 GCF_031143425.1 Pleurodeles waltl | reverse complement strand
TGTTTGGCCTCATGGTCATGGACCAATAAACTGCCCAATGGGCATCTTTGTACATACTTCCTGTTTCCTCTTTTGTTGTTCACATTAAAATAAATCGGCAACCTGCACAGTTGGTGCTCTTCGATCAAGTTTTCCTGCATTTGACTATGACTACCTCGTGTGCACAGGTTTATTGATCCTTGTCTCCATCTGTGCATGTGTACTGTCATTGTGTAGCAACATCACTTATGTTCCCAGCTTTGCCCCTGTCTGTGTGCAGTGTTTTTTTTTTGTGGTGATGGGTTTGAAAGTTGGTGTGGATGGTATGTGTGTGGGTAACTGATTGTGATGTGTGTTTAGTTGTTGTGCATAGTGAGGGCAGAATGAGTTGTATAGACGATGGCATCATGGTGTGGTACCAGTGTATGTGTGGATGGCACTTGTGGTTGTGCGCCATATGTGTGTCTGGGATGCCTGTCTTCTGCTTGGTGTCTGTGTTGGCCATGGTTTTGTGATCAATTTGTGTGTGGCTGGCTATGAGTTTAAGGAGTGTCATGGCTTGTTTATGTGTGGTGTTGTTTGGTGTGTGAGAGACTTTTGTGTAGGGCGTTGTGTGTGTTTTAGTTGTGCGTGAGTGTAGTGTGAGTGCGTATGTGTGTATGTGTGTGTGTATATATAGGTAGGAGTGTTGCTGTGTGTGTGTGTGTGCGTGGGCTTGGCATTCGGTGTCGGGACGTGTGTGTGGCATGTGGGTGTGTATTTGCCCCCTTCCCTCTCTTGCCTGGTAGGTGGGGTACTCACCATTGTCTTCTCATCGCACTGCACATCCTGGAGGTGGATTGCGAGTACTAGCATTGGAAAGATCTCCAGTTCACATTCCATGTCATCGGCAGCCTCCTCTTGTCGCGTAGGCTCTCATTATTCTAATGAGACTACTGGATTTTGAGCAGCAGGATCGTCCAATGTGTGGGAGACTGAGTCTAACCCACTGCGGGTGACGCCTGTCGCTCTAAATCAGGATTTTTGCTCCAGCCAACTAGCAGTGCCTTATCTCTACCAAGGGATAGTGATGATTGGGCAGCCGAGCACATGACATATTAGGCTTCTCAGGGAAGTCGTGGTCACTCAGGTCGCATCCAGTTCTCTCATTTACAATTTGGTCTCATATACAAATGACAAACAGAAGCAGTATATGTTTCAATGATTAGTTTAATAAAACAACTGCATCTTAGATGGCAAAGAGTGAGCTGCAATAACCAGGACGACCCAACATGACAGTATTAAAATGGTGACGAGAAGAGTGAAGCATAAAAATAACGCTATCATATTGTCACTATGATCGATGTATTATTTCCTATCTAAATCATAATCTGAGCACAGCATGTTAAGCTCTAATTCTGCCTTTCAGGTTCCCTCGGGAAGACATCAACCCTCATACCTGAGTAAAGGCCTCTAGTCTGTGTTAGCATCTGTAGCGAAGCATTCGGCAGTCAGCATACAGTAGTGGTTCCCTGGCTGGAATCTCCCTCTTAAAGTGTAATGGGACTAGGAAGTGTTTCTATAATAACACAGCTGATGTTCTAAGAAAATGTCACTACGTAAGGATGTGTATTTTCTACGAATGTTGGAGACTAAACTCCTACCACGTTCACCGGCAATGTACCATTCTGTGGCCTTGAATGAAGCACAGAGTTATCAAGAATGTCTTGTTTGAGAACACAGTGCTGGGCTAAGCAAAAACAGTTAGATAGATGAAAATAAAACAAGACCGTAAAAATGGTTATTGTAAAAATAACAATGCGAAGCCGAATAAAATATATCTAGGTTAAAGTGCACAGCGGCCTAGTGTGTTAAAATAACATGTATGGAGCTCTAACTAAAATGGCTACACAACACTCTATGTACCTATGCTGAGTGTTTCCTTATAAATGTTCTTTTTCGTCAGGCTTTGGGTGGTGGTCAGCCTGCCCCGGAAATCGTGGCGGTGTGCTGAGCTGTAATACAGTGGACGTTAATGGCATGGCATCTGCCGTTGTCGGCGGTCGGCCCACACTGGTGGTACAAGCAGTGAACTGGGTGTGTACTGGCCTGTTCACTGCCACGGTCGTAATACGGCGGTCTGCATTGCCAGCCTGTTGGCGGTCAGATTGCCACCACCCGAGTAGTGGGCCTGTCTCCACCTAACTCGTAATGAAGGCCTATATCTCTTTTTGATATAGTATATACAGAGCCAGCTTCCTACAATCTGCAACAATTGTATACTATTGCGGAAACTGGTGACTGGAGCAAGAGAAGAGCGTTCAATCCTGAACGCAGAAAATGAAGAAAAGATACTTCTGAAATGTGGAGTAGAGCTAACTGGTTATAGCCTAAACCACTGCAGAGGCTGTTCAATGGCATCCTAGCTAGTTGCTTTCTAGGCTTTTAATATAGCAATGTTTAGATGATATAAGCTCAGATTCTTGCTCTCTCAGTTTGTGAAATGATGTGTTGTATGCTTAGCTTTCTTCCATTGCCCTTTCAGGTACAATAAGGCCAAACGTTACTGAACTATGCCCCCATTCATGTCTTGCTTGAGTCAAGACAGAAAATGCTCTATTGATGAAGACTTCGCTGCTTGCTGATCCAATCCATTAACGAGAGGTATAAAATGGGCATTTGTTCTTTAGAGGCGTTTATGTTTTCTCTTTAAGAAATCTGAATGCAATTTTGGCTAGCGCCTTACCTAGATGTCTTCCAAATTAATTTTTTACTGCTTTTTCTTTTTGCATGTAAACCCCAACATGCACTTTTAATTAGTGTGATAGTTAAGGATGTTATATTCAAAATTCGGTTTAAATGAAATTGAATTGTTATTGATTTATGTGTGTTAACTAAATGTATCCAGTTTCTATTTACAATATTCTTTTATTATTGTTTGGAATTGTTATTCTTGAGTGTCTGATGTTAAATACTTTAGTTAGATTAAGGTTATTTAGCATTTTGTTACCCAGTGTTGTATATGTACTTGTATCACTTGGCCTTTTGTATGATTTACATGACCCTAGCATTGTTAATTTAGGGTAATAAGACCCAGATTTAAGAGGGCCTAGCGCCATTCCAATGCCACACTAGCATCATTTTATGCTAATGTGGCGTTGGAAGGCCAAAAACGCAGCACCATATTTACAAAGTGGGGCAATGCTTATATTGTGCCACTCTGTAACCCCTTGCGCCACATTATGCCCGTGCCATGCATAATGTATGCAAGGGGGGTCTTTCTGGCATCAGGAACGCTGAACAAAAAGGTGCAAAGAAATCAGGCATTAAAGGGAGGTTCCCATTTTTTTCAGTGGGCCTCTGGGTGCTTTGCAGGATTAGCGTGTATTTAAATACAGTGCACAAATGGTGGCATTAGGGGGCACTAACGGGCGCAAGAAAAGTGGAGCTGCACTAGGTGCAGCCCCACTTTTCATAAATCTGCCCCAAAATGTTTTGAACTTTACTAAACTGGTGTAGTGATTCATGGCCACATTGGTCATGGTACGTGGAAATTAATGTCTCAAAATTATTAAATGTTGTTGAAATTGTTCTGATTGATATTTAATATTGTTTAGGACGTTATCACACTCCTATCTGTGTCCAATAATTTGTGTTGACCTCTAAGGGTAATTGATTATTAGCCTATGCGTAACACCTATGCACTTGGCATGGGCAGTGCAGGGGCCCCCATCCACAGCCCTGTCACGCACTCAAGTGCCCAAATTACAGGTAGTGGAATGCACAACAGGTGCTGCTGCACCTGCCGCACCACCACATTGACGCTGGATCCATTAAGAGCCAGTGTCAATGTTAAGGCCCTGTTCACTGCAGGGCCAGCGGGCGGAAATGCTGTTTCTGCCCGCCGGCCCTGCTTTGAGCTCTTAATGGGGCCGCACAGGTGGCCTGAAGGAGGAACGAGTTTGAGGCTTGAAATGTGCTCCATGAATCAGGTTCTGCAGGCGTTTATTCACACAGATGTATATTGGAGACTACGGTGGAAATGCACAAATGTTTGTCAAAAGATATCTAGAGTGTCGAGCTCTGAACATCTTGACCTGCATAAAGAGTGCCTTCTAGGGGTAGGTCATAGTTAACCCACGTTTTAAAATCCAACACCTTGCAATTCCATATTGAACAGATGTAACAGAGCACCTATTGAAGTTGACTGCCCCTCAATATCCCCCCAAAATGGGGCACGATGTGCAGATGTGCTTTAGCAATAATATCTACATGTTATAATATTTTTTTTTAACTCTACTAAGTTTTTCCAGGTTTGACCTGTCAAAATTTATCAGGGGAAAATCCAAAGGTGCGGTCGTCATTGTACGCATAAATTAACAGATGCAATAAACATTGCACCACTTGCATTTGAGTTTCCCTATTTAAACAGGTGTTTGTACTGGTATGGTTAATTTATTGAGCAGTATGTTTCTTAATTAATGTGTACACATCAGTGTTCTTTTACACAAGTACACATATGTAATAAAGAAGATTACTCTGTCTCTAGGCACTGTTACTTCACCCACCTCCATCACGCCTTCCTTAATAGACCTTTTAATACGTTGCAACATATGAGATATCAGCACACTTTCACCCAGGTGGACTCTGTGGCAGGTTGGGTTTTTGGAGAGAAGACAGTCTGAAGGAGACACTGTGGGGCAGTGAATGAGGCACTGAGTGTGAAGCAAGGATTTCTGCTTTTCAATCCAGATTTGTTAATGTCAGTTTCTGCGGTGTTTGGTTAATTGTCTAGATTTTCTAAAACTACAGCTGATCACGTTATCCAGTGCAGTTCAGTTTAATATTACGTTATTGACATACCTTCTAGGTTAGACATACAAGTACTCTTGTCCACATATCTTTCTTCAAATTATAAAGTGCTGAGAAGTTGCATTTGTCAAAATGAAGCGCTCTGCAAACAACACTTGCTTAATGTGTATTTCAAGGGCTTGTTTTAAGTGAGCACAGTCTTACATTTATTTTGGGCTCAATTTCATAATTGATTCTTGAATAAACCTTGCTCAGTGTTAGACTTGACAGCCTTAGAGTGGACATCCCCCAACGTTTTGCTGGCCTCCCTCCACTTATCGGGCACCTTTTTTGCTGGTTGTAGGGCTGTGTGCACTATACCACTGCTAACCAGTGCTAAAGTGCATACGTGCTCTCCCTTAAAACATGGTAACATTGGTTCATACCCAATTGGCATATTTGATCTACTAGCAATTCCCTTTTAAAGTTCACTACAGATGCCCAAGGCCTTTAGATTGAATGCTACTAGTAGCCTGCAGCACTGGTTGTGCCACCCACATAAGTAGCCCCTTAACCATGTCTCAGGCCTGCCAGTGCAAGGCCAGTATGTGCAGTTTCACTGACACTTCAACTTGGCATTTAAAAGTACTTGCCAAGCCTTAAACTCCCCCTTTTCTACATATACGTCACCCCTAAGGTACGCCCTATGGAACCCATAGGACAGGGTGCTATGTAGGTAAAAGGCAGGGTATTTAAATGTGTGTTCTATATGTTTTGGTAGTGGAAAACCCCTAAATTAATTTACCACTGTTGTGAGGCCGCTCATTTCATAGGCTAACATTAGGGCTATCCTCAAAACTGTTTGAGTGGTAGATTCTTATCAGAAAGGGGTAAACAGGTCCTAGTTAGTATGGCCAGAATGGTAACACAAAGTCCTGCTTACTGGTGAAGTTGGATTTTATATTACTATTTTAAGAATGCCACTTTCAGAAAGTGAGCATTTCTCTGCATTTAAAATCCATCTGTGCCTGGGCTGGTTGACAGCTCATGTTGTGTAGTCATTTTAGTTATAGCTCCATGCATGTTATTTTAGCATACTAAGCCTGCCGCTGTGCACTTTAACCTAGATATATTTTATTCAGCTTTGTTTATTATTTTAACAATAGCCACTTTTGCGGTCTTGTTTTATTTCTTTCTCTATAGCTGTTTTTGCTTAGGCCAGCAGTACGTTCTTAAACAAGACATTCTTGTTCACTCTGTGCTTCTTTCAAGGCTGCAGTAAAATAGGTTGCCCTTGAACGTGGTAAAAGTTTTGTCTCTGACATTCATAGAAAAACACACATCCTTGCGTAGGGACATTTTCTTAGAACATCAGCTGTTTTATTATAAAAACACTTCCCTGTACCTTACACGTTATAGGGGAGATTCCAGCCAGAGAACCATGGCTGTATGGTGATTGCTGAACGCTTCACTACAGCTGCTTCTGCATACTACAGGCTTTTGCTCAGGTATGGGGGATGATGTCTTCCCAGGGGAATCTGAAGGGCAGAATTAGAGCTTAACATGCTGTGCGCTAATATAGCTTAGGTAGAAATTAGTCTATTGACTCTAGTGACAACATGGTAGAGTTATTCCTATGCTTCACTCTACTTGTCACAATTCTAATCTTGTCATGATGTATTGTCCTGGTTATTGCAGTACACACTTTGCTATCTAAGATGCAGTCACTTCATTAAAACCTTATTGAAACATATACTGCCTCTGTTTGTCATTGTGCATATGAGACTAATGTAACTGAGAGAAACGGATGAGACCTGAGTGACCACGATTTCCCTGGGAAATCGACTATGCCATGCGCTCGGCTGCCCAATCATCCCTGCTCTTGGGTAGAGATGAGGCACTGCTAGTTAGCCAGAGCAAAACCCGGATTAGGGCAACAGGTGTCACCTGTAGTGGGTTAAGACTCAGTCTCCCACACCACAGGCGACTGTGCAGCTCAAATCCAGAAGTCTAATTAGGATAATGAGAGCCTATGCGACTCTCCCTTGTGCATTTCACCAGACAACCACAAACACAGGATTCTCAGTCACACCTGCACTCATCTGCATACTGAAGGGGTCTTCCTGGGCTGGAAGGGTGGAGGGGCCTGACCCTTACATTTCAAAGGCTAGTGGCCTGCCCTCACACAATGGACTGCCAAACCCCCTACTGGGACCCTGGCAGACAGACCCATACTGAAAGGGGAACTTATGCACTTCAAAACCGCTCTTTGAAGTATCCCCCACTGCAAAGGCACTTTTGGGTATATAAACTGGGTCCCTGACCCCACCAACTCAGACACTTCCAGGGACAGACACTCTGAACCAGAACCTGCAACCTGCCAAGAGGAGCTGCCTGGCTACTCAAAGGATTCACCTGGACTGCATTGCTGTGAAGGACTGCTGCCTTGCTGTAGCCCTGCTGCCTTGCTCGCCTCTCGCTCTGCTGAGAAGATCTCTCCAAGGCTTGGATTGAGGTTGCCTCCTGATCCTGAAGTCTCAGAGCCAAAAAGACTTCTATTCCTCAAGGAAACTCCTTGTGTGGCGAAAATTGACACACAGCCTGCCCGAATCGACGCACAGCCTGCCCAGCGGTGAAAGAATCATTGCATCACTAAACCGACGCAGCCTGGCTCCCCGAATGGAGATCGACGCAGCGCCTGCATTGGGACTGGAACTTTGACGCACAGCCATACCGGATCGACGCATTGCCAGTCAGAATGACGTGGCCAAGCTTTCTGCGTGAGGAATCGACACAGCACCTGCCGTGCGACTGAAACTCCAATGCATTGCCACACTGGATTGATGCGGCACCTGTGACTTTGTCCTGCATGCCCAGGATTTCCATGCATCGTCCCTAGGCGTCAAAAGACCCCACATTGAAGTGAGGATTCAAGACTGCGCGCCGGTAATGTTTGCAAAACCCTTGCAGAGTGGTAAGAATCGATGCATCGTCCGTGCGCATCACGAAATCTAACGCACACTTTCCTATTTCCATGCATCTCCCCCTCTACAGTCTTCGTGATTGTAATTTTGATGCATACCAGGTACTTTGTGCACACAAGAGACAATTCTTGATTCTTAAAGACTTAAGACTCTTCTTATCATTACAAAAGTGATATTTCAACATGTGCTTATGAAATCTTGATCGTTTTGACCTTAATTTAGTCAGATACATATCTTATATTTTTCTAAACATGTGTGGTGTATTTTTGTTGTGTCTTCACTGTGTTATTGCATGATTTATTGCACAAATACTTTTCACATTGCCTCCCAAGTTAAGCCTGATTGCTCAGTGCCAAGCTACGAGAGGGTGGGCACAGGATAATTTGGATTGTGTGTGATTTACCCTGACTAGGATTGTGGTCCCTACTTGGACAAGGGTGTATACCTCTGCCAACTAGAGACCCCATTTCTAACAGTGGTGATCAGCGGTGAGGATAGGACTTGTGTTTGTGCAATAACATACAATAGCTATGTGTGCACTACCTACCCACAGCTAAAGGTCAACTTGATTTTTTTCTCTTTTTGCTCAAATCTTTTTCCTGATTGATTTTTTAACCTAATCCTCAAACAACATGTCTCTGGCTGGGTCTCAAGGAGGAGCTGGAGAGTATGACCTAGCCAAGCTGGAGACCTACACTGTTAACCAGCTGAAAGGGTTCTGCAAGGGGATGGGAGTACCTACTTGTGTGCCTCCAAGAAGGAGAAGTACCAAAAAGCACTGATGGCCTGGGCAGAAGCCCGTTCACAGGAGAATGTTGAATTGGGAGAACAAGGGGAGTGCTCTCCAGAGGATTTGCCACCAGCAGTGGGGGATGTTACCCCTGGAATTGTGCCCCCTGCTAAACCAGGGAGCAGTGTCTCCAGTCATGGTCTGACCGCAGACAAAAAGAGGGAGGAGAGAGAATTTCAACTGCAAATGGTGAGGTTAAACATGGAGGCAGAGGAGAGGAGGGCTCAGAGAGAAAACAAACAGGCTGCAGTTGAGGGAGAAGCCAAGCAAGCTGAGGCTGAAAGAGCTTGGTTGAAAAGAAGCTTCTTCTGGCTCACAAACTGAGTCTCATGGAGCTGGACCTCAAATCTAGGCAGGTTGCGTCCAGCAGTGATGGTAGCAGCATACATGCAGGACCTGCTAGAGAAAAGAAGGGTTGTATGCCCAAAAAAGTAGTGCCTGGTTATGTGGTGGGAGATGACATTGATAAATGGTTTGCTGCATGTGAAATTGAACTAAGGGCCCATGGGGTTTTTGAAGATGAATGGGGGGGGCGGGCCTGTGGAAACATGTTCCAGCTTTTGGGAGGCACACACTCCTGAGATTAGACCCAAAGGATTAGAGCACATACCTGCTCATGAAAGCCATTTTGATTGCAAAGTTTGGGTTGACCCCTGAGAAGTGCCATCAGAGGTTCAGGGACAGCACCAAACTCTCCACACAAACTTGCGTAGACTTTTTTTGATTTTTCCAGTAAGGCATTGAATGGATGGGTGCAGGCAGTAAAGTAAATGATTATGGCCCCCATTATGACAGTGGCAGTAAAAACCGCCTACCGCCACGGCGACTGCCGCCAAAAGACCATCACCGTGGCCGACTGCCATATTATGATCGTAGCCGGAATACTGCAAGAAGAATGGCAGAATTCTGGCTACGGTCATGGTGGCGGATGGCGGTAAAGTGGCGCTGCTGCCAGCGCCACGCAGGAGACCGCTGTTTGTGTGTGCGTGAATGCGGGTGTGCATTGCGTGTTGTGTTTGTGCATGTGTGGAAGTGTAAGTGCATGTATGTTGTGTTGTGTGACTGGATGTGTGCTTGTTTGTATGTCTGTGTTTGGATGTGTGTGTATGGATGAATGCATACGTGGATGCATGTGGGTATAAGTGTGTGTGATGGCGCATGAAGGTGCGTGGATGTTCAGGGTGGGTCTGGAGAGGGTGGAGGGTGGGGGGCATCTGGGGAGGGGGAGGGTGGGGAAGACCCTTATCATTGACAGGGAAGGGATTCCCTGTCACTGATAGTGCCTACCGCCACGGTTTTTGTGGCGGTAAGGAGGCAACAAAAACCATGGTGGTAGGGGGGGTCATAATCCCGCGGGCGGGCTAGTGACGGCCACCGGTCTCCAGCTCTGCAGCTGTTACCGCCGCGGCTGACGGAGTGGTACATTGGCAGTTTGGCTGGAGCCAAACTGCCAATGTCATATTATGGGGAGAAGTACCTCCAGGCTGTTGGCAGTACTTTTCTCCATAATTCCGCCGTCTGCCAGGGTCATAATGAGGGCCTATGTGGGGTTGTATAATTTGATCTTGAGAGAGCATATGCTCAGTGTTTGCTTTACAGAGTTGCGCCACCACTTGATTGACAGTAAGCCGATTGATCCTAGGAAGATTGCTGAGGAGGCGGACCTCTGGGCTAGCACCGAAGTGTCCAAAAAGGTATTTGGGGGAACACCCACAAAGGTGGTCAGGGTTCCCATCAGAAGGAAGAGGGGGAAGAAAAACTTAAAAATAAGGATTTCTCAAAAGGCCCCCAAAATAATTCCCAGGGGTGTGGTGGTAACCAGTCCCAACCAGATTATGGAAAGAAACCGGGGCTCTTTGATAAGAAGAAAGGGAAGTTTGTACCCCAATGTTTAGAGAGCACCAAGTATGGTCAATATAAGGGTGACTCCAAGTGTCTGGAGGGCACACAGCTGGGATGGCTAGCGTAGCGCTCAGGGAGGAGGTAGTCCCAGACAGCTTTGGGGGACAGATAGAGGTAATCCTAGTGTCCCTAGGAGATGAGGAAATGGTGCCAAAAGCCCACATTCCTGCAAATACCTCCAAGTATAGGCAGTGAGTCACAATTAATGGGCAAAGGGTGGGGGCTTTGCGTGATGCAGGAGCCAGCATGACTACTGTCAGGGGTCAGCTGGCGTCAGTAGAGCAGGTCATCCCCAATACATTCCACCAGGTCATAGTCGCTAACAATCGTGAGAGTCACCTACCGGTGGCTCTCATTCCCTTTGAGTGGGGGAGGGGTCTCCGGTACTCTGAAAGTGGCTGTGAGTCCTGCCATGCCTGTAGATTGTCTGTTAGACAATGACCTTGAGCACACTACCTGGAAGGAGTTAGAGCTCAAGTCTCACTTGGAGATGTTAGGTTTGCCTGAGTGGGTTTGCATGACCACAGGTCCATGGCTGCCTGGGAAGGGGGTCAAGGGCGTCTGGAGCCTGGAACAATGGGTCAGACAGCTACAAAGGAGAGGAGCAAGGGGCATGGGAAGCCGGTCCCAGAAGTTCCCGCTGTGGTTGATGGGGTCCCGGAGGAGGAGGACCCTGAGCCAACTGGGGAGGACATTGTTGCCCTGGGTAACCTGCCTGAGCTTGCTGGTTGGCAAGTTGAGGGTAGGCCAACCAGGGAGGAATCCTGCAAAGGACAGAAGGAGTGCCCCACTCTTGAGGGTTTGAGGTGACAGGCCACGGCCCAGGCAGCAGGTGAAGCCTCTGGCGATCACCATATCTATTGGGGGAATGATCTCCTTTACAGTGAGCCTAAGGTACCGTAAGCTGGGGCAGCATGTGTGCTGGTGGTCCTCCAGTGTTACCGGGCCTTCCTAGTGGGTCTGGCTCACGACAGCCTCCTGGCGGGACATTTGGGACAACACAAGACCTTCGCCAGGCTTGTCACCCACTTTTATTGGCCCCGAATGCGGGCGGCCTCAGATGCTTTCTGTGGGTCCTACTCAATCTGCCAGGCTAGTAGGAAGACAGGGAAAAGGCTCATGGCCCCCCCCTGGTCCCACTCCCCGTTGTTGGCACCCCCTTTGAAAGGGTGGGCATCGATGACATTGGTTCCTTGGACCCCAAAACTGCCCTAGGCAACAGGTTTATCCTGGTTTTGGTGGACCATGCCACCCACTATCCAGAGGTGATCCCTCTAAGGACAGTGACTGCACCGGTGGTGACCAGGGCTCTAATGGGGATATTTACCTGTGTGGGATTTCCAATGGAGATTGTGTCTGACAGAGGCACAAACTTTATGTCTGCATACATGAAGTCCATGTGGGATGCGTGTGGGGTGACCTACCGGTTCACCAAAATCTACGTTTTGACGCAAAAGCAGTGCAAACTTACAAAATACAATTGTATTTTGTACGTTTGCGCCGCTTTTGTGTCAAAAAGCGGCACAAATGCGGCACTAAAAAAGAATAAATATGGGCGCAAAACTCTATATTGGCTTGAAAAAGTGTTGTCTGTCAATGACTTGAAGAACTGAACTGAACAAGAGAAAATATCAGGATTACATTCAACAATAGTCTCTATGCATTGTAGAGTATCCACAGGATTCACACCTTTCTTCCATTCTGTTTCACATATTCATGCATGCATCATCTGAGCTTATTGAGTGTTGCAGTCTGCATTTTGAGATTTATACAGCTAGTACCCTGCTTTATTGCCATCCAAACTGAGGTAAGATGCTCCATCATCTGGAGGCAGGCAGGCAATAGCCAACAAGCACCAAATAGGGCATAAATAGCATACTACCCAGCCATGGATGGAAAAACAATTTTCTGTTCCTAAATGGAAGACTGAAATCTTCAATGTCTGTTGAAAAGTTCCTCAAATGTTTCCCTACATTTGATCTAGAATTCTGGGCCCTGCTTCCAAACACCTTAACTTCCTGAGGAATTAGTTGGTACTGTCAATTCAGTAAATAAACAAGTCCACATTCAAGACTAATAAGAAACAGCACCTTACTTTGACCTCAAAGATTTGCTGGAGCCTCAGAAGAATGTTGGTGCAATTAAAAATTGAAGATAGTAAGGCTATATTTCTTGGTTTTATGAAACTGTTCATGAAGACAGCAACATTAAAATGGGTTTTGGACAAAATATTGAGTTAACTATTTGCACTTACCTTCTCGTTATTTTGGTCTGCGATATTGTTGACATGATGTTCTGTTCCCACAATATTTTTAGCTTTGACATTCTGTCAGACAACCATTGACATGTGGGCAGAGAGGTCACTTAAATACTTTTATTAGCCAGGACACAGTGGTCACCAATACCATTAAGGGTTGAGGTTTCAGACTTATCTCGCATCCAAAGTATGCTTGCAACAATGTCAACAAACACAAAACCTCATGGAACTTAGCAAGGAACTTCTCAGAGTGAGGATGATTCCTCACAGAACCATTCCTGAACAATGGTTCTGTTTGATCTCTCTGCAGCCTTTGACACTGTGAACTGTGTGCCACTTTACCAACCTGATGGAGTAGCGACATGGTTTGGACTGTCACTGAAGTGCATGTGAAACTTGCCTCACTTATCTTCCCTTTCATCAACAGCACGATTTATCCACTACTAATGTAATTCTTAATATATAAAGTTGAGGCGTTCTTATTTAGGTATTCAAGATTGTTCAAATGTATTTGAAATCCCTTTTTACTCTGGCGTCTTTTAAGTTTGTACATTGAAAAAAATCTTCATAGTAATTCGACTTTTCTCTCTCACCAATTATATATTTATTTCATGAAATTTCTTCTCTTTTTCACAGAATCCTCTTCACTTATCTAAATGTTTATGACAGCACGTATAAAAATCCATGCAAAGTTAGGGACATATTTACAAGGAGCTTGCGTTGCTGCTGCAGCATTTGTTTTTATGCACTGGTGGCGCATGCTGTGCTCCATAGTTACAAAGCGATGCATTAGACTTAACGCTTCACTTTTTTCTACCCTGTGTCATTTTTTCCCTGCTTTATAATTGGCTGCACCAGATTACGATAATCAATTGCAAGGAAGGCATTCCCTCTTAAAATTCCACGCAGAACTGGCACATGCATATTTACAAGTTTTTAGGAAAGTGATGCATCATTGGCAAATGACGTGCAGAGTCAAAATGTGTCAACATTCCTATGCTTCCTTAACCCAGGTATACAAATTACACAGTGGCTTTAAAATGGGAATCTGACCAGCTGAAGTCACTTCACACACTGTAATATGTCTTTATTTCACTTCCCCTCTACTAGTAGTGGGTCTACATATGTGACGATCATGTTGTAGGACTGCTTGACCAAGCTGGGACCATGGCACCTATGATTTTATGATCCTCTGCAGGAAGGCAATGTGATGTTGTGTGCATTTTGTACAGAATTGTCACTTCTCCATAGAGGAAGGGGCATGAAGTCCAGGCCGGCGTACCGTAAAGGATAACAGGTAAGTACACACATAAGGAAGGTAAAACATGTTTTGTCACATCACATTCCAACATATACTCACTATGCCACACATACTCAGGTCTCTACATACACATAAGTACACTATGCCCACTGTAATGTGACACATGGCCATACTGCATACATAGCCTCCTACATCCAGGATCAGTGTAGAATGTGATATTTCACCATGGTACAGTTTGTTTGCATTGGTTCAAAAACATTAGGCTACTTGTGTCAGTTAAAACTGACACAGAAGTTCTAAATGTTGCCTCATCACTGAAGTTGCATCAGTTCTGAGGCCATCTTCAGCAATGCACTGCTTTTGGGGCTGATCATTATGGCAGAGATACCACAGATGCACCAGAATTTCTGACCCACCTTGGGTCTTTGTGCCATGGTGCACTATATTATCATTACAGCGGAGCCATGGCATGGTAACTGATTCCTGCACATCATAACTAATTTTGATGCAGGGATGCATCATTTGTAGTAAATATGGCCCTTAATTTTCAACCAATGCATTTCAGAGTTATTTGCAATCCCTCTTCAGGGCAATTACATATAGCTGTCTTTTGACACCATACGAAGGAAGTACAAAATTATTCTTAATCTGTTCACCTGCGTGTTGCATTTTGCCTAGATAACTCAGGTACTCCTCAAAGTTAAAGAGTGCCTTGGGGTGCTCCTCAAATGTTGACTTGTCTAATGCATGTTCACACATGAATGCAATAATCTCCTTTCTATTGCAATTGACCAAAGACTCCAAAAGGCTATGAAACCTATGTCCCTCTTTCGAATGTCCAGCTAGCCTGGCAATCTCACCCACACCGAGAAAGAATCTCCTGAAGTTCAAATGGTCTGAACGATCATATTACCTCTTTGAAATTAGCCCTTCCATTTTAAATTCAGCTGAGAGACCAGCTCTCAAATCTACACGTCATGCTCCTGGCTATGTGATTAATATAGTTGTGTCCAAAAGTAGATGTAGGAGAGTACGATGCACCCAAGTGTTCACAATAACCACGGGTTATGTATATAGTAATAACATTATATTGGATCTAAATGTATCATATGGGGATTTACAGAAACTCTGTGCAAGGGTCTCCTGCACTTTTGGACTTATGTTGGACACCCCTGCTCTGAGGAACTCCTAACCTTTAAACTGAGCAAACTAATAGATTCACCCTCCTACAACCTGCTGTCCCCAGGTCATGTAGGGAGTATGTGGAAGGGAGGTAGATACCTGCCCCAGCCAGGCCTAAACCTTCGAAACACCCTCCTTGCAGTTTTACAGCAAAAGCAATTTTATAAAGGTCTGAAGAGCACCGAAACCTACCTCTTCCTTGCAGCTTACTAACACTAAACCCATAAACTTCCAGTCTAGTGTAAAGGAGCCATCTGGTGAATGATGCCCCATTAGTCCACACAGAACCACCAGGCATTATTCAACAAAAGGACATTGCGGAACTCTATTGTTGACGATTCTTCATGTGTCATGCAGTAAGAGGATAAGCTTTAATTTCCTTTTATTGCATGGCACCGTTATTATGTTTGCTCTCCTAATCACCTTTCCTCCTCATAAAAGCAATAAAAGAAGTGACGTGAGGGCTATGGAAAAATATAACAAATGGAAATCAAACAACAATGCGTAATTCTGATGACATCTGATGACTTTTAAAGGTCTTACAAAATTAATTTTGAAAAATTACGCTAATCGTTTTAATTGTCTTTTAGGGTCTGAGGTGCGATTCCTGTTCTCCATTGTCTCCTCATGTGAAATGTCTCTTTTCAGTCACTACATCTGTGGATAAGGGTCTTTGATCATTGCAGACGCCCTAAGTACGCTTCAGATAAATGTCTACCACTGGATGTTGCTAGAAAAGATCTTTACTGCTTTGGAAATTGAAGCTACTGTGGCATGCACGTGTGGACGATTCAGCTTTCATCGTCTGTTTTTCATTGCCATGTGTCTGCTCATTGGCCGCATCTGTGAATAAATGTGTGTGATCATTGTGGGTGCCTTGCCCACGTTTCAGATGAAGGTCTACCTCCAGTTGTTGCTAACAAAGATCCTCTTACCTGCTTTGGCATTTGAAGTCGTCAGAGAATGCCTTTGTGGAGGATTCATCTTTCATCATCTGTTATCCACAGTCGTCAATGCTCTTATTGGGGCCATTTATGGATGCTGGTTTATGATCATTGAAGGCACCCTGCGTCAGCTTCAGATTAATGTTTACCTTCAGATGTTTCTAAAATTGACCCTAAATGTTGCTTTAATATTTCGGATTCTCATTGGATTCAATTTGGTAGGAATCATCATCTATCATCCTTTTAGTAGAAACTCAATGAGTACCATCAAAGTGGTACTTTTGGTGGGCAGCCTAATTTTAATTTTGGCAGGATCATTCATATGGCTTGTGATGGGTGCGCCATTATAGGGTTTGCCTTATCCATCTCATCTACTTCATGCTGTACCTCTGTACCTTCATGAAACTGGCATTACGATGATTGCTATTTTACACGTATGCGTTTAAATAATTTCTTATAGGATGTATAGGAGGGCTGCAAATATGTTTGAACTGGCTTTTGTGGCAACCCCTATTTAGCTTTTCAGTATTCTGTTCCTTTCATCTCATTCACCAAAATGAAACATGCAGCACCAAGAAACCCATAAGTACCTTATTCCGTTAGGAACACTGAAGAAACCGAGGAACCTAACCCTGAACTCAGTTGTGAGCACCAACATTAAATTATTGAGATCTTCCGTTCTAGGGACAACATGAGGATGAAAACTTTAGTTAACCTTGGTCTTTTCATTTTTTCAGCAGCTAACTGACCAACCCACTGTCCTTTACTGCTGTGCGTCAACAATATTTAGCTCCGTGGGTTTCCAGTGGGATTCTTCAGCCATTTTGGCACCCGTTGGGCTTGGTGTAGTGAAGGTCATTTTAGCTAGCTATGGTAAGAACTTCTTTGAGTCAAAAGGTTCATCGACCTATTCACGGTCCGATGTGCTAACAGTTATGGTAGCAGAGGATGGTTTGTCTCTTTAAGAGCTTATCATAGGTGTCCGGTACAGAGTGACAGGTGTTAACAGTTGTGGTAAAGGGACGATGATTCGTCTCCTTAAGAGCATACCATAGACGTGTAGTATACAGTGACAGGTTTTACCAGAATGGTAGCGGTTTGGAACTGGTCCTTTTGAGAATTCAGTATTATTGAAGATTTGGATTTGTTTTTTAATAATGATAATTGGAGAGAAAATTATGTCCCCGTAAGCCCAGAAATGACTTTCCCAGATCCTGGATCCTGCTAGTGGTTGTTTGAGTATGTTCCCGGCGTTCTAATGATAGAGTTCGTGAAATAGGTTGTGCTTTCACAGCTTATGCAAATCGCAGGTGAATTGTGAGGGTTGCGAGGGTGGTCAACAAGTCAGTGTGTGCGTTGAAGTGGGCGAGAGAACATTTTGACTGAGATTTGGTAAGTTCATTGTGCACCAGGACAGACCCATTGATCAGTTGAGAGTAAAACTTGTGGGTCGAATTTTGCTTGCGAATCTGGGAGACCGAGAAAGAGGAATAGCTGCATGCCTGAAAGAGCCATCAGTGAAAATCCGTTAGGTTTCTGAAGCGACTGTGTTAACTTTCGTGTAGTAAGGCAGCAGGTTTGTTTTCGGGGTTTTGATTAGTGTTGCGATATTTTACATTAGCTTTGTGTAGATTGAAGTTTAGAAGGACGAGCCGCAAGACTTTGTCAGCCGCAGTACCTGTGAGTGTGACGTCATTGGAGCCGCGCTGGAATAGGTTGGTTAGTGAGAAGGGTCGCACACAGATTGGCAGCCGTCCATGAGAGGCAATTGGTTGAGAATGTGGGTGAAAGGAATCTTTCGATTAAAAGTAATTCCCTGATTTGATTTTGAATAATCAAAAAGTAGAAAAGATTAAGGCAGTCATTACAACATTGGCGGGAAAAGCCGCTTACCGCCGTGCAGAAGACCGCCAACACACCGCATTGCGGCCGCGGAATTCCGCCAGAGCTATTATGACCCACATCTCGGAATCCAACAAAATTCAGACACCCACACAAGTCCGCCACACCAAAGGTCAGTGATAAACTGGCGGAAAAAAAACCTCCACCGTCACGCCAACAGAAATACGCCCACACTATCACGACACACGAATCCACGCGGTGGTCTTTCAACCGCTGTATTCCATTGGCAGTACACACCGCTGCGCTCAAAATGCACAAACACATACAAAACACAGCCACATTGGACAATTCGAAAGACACACACCTGATACACATACACCCACCACACCCACACACCCAATACAATATAAAACACACACCCACATCACCCACAAACCCCTACTACCAAAAATTCAGAAAGAAGGCCAGAGAGAGACACCACCATCCACAAACTAGCAGCCACAGGCACTCAACACCATCACCCACACAACTTCCACGCACAAAACACCACACACCACTACATATCACCACACTTATCATCACACACACCACCCCACACATCACCCACACCACCCCATGGCACGGCAAAGACACCCCAGGTTCTCGGAGGAAGAGCTCAGGGTCATGGTGGAGGAAATCGTCCGGGTAGAGCCACAGCTATTTGGAGCACAGGTGCAGCACACCTCCATAGCTAGGAAGATGGAGCTATGGCGAAAATAGTCGACAGGGTCAACGCAGTGGGACAGCACCCAAGAAATCGGGACAACATCAGGAAGAGGTGGAACGACATACGGGGGAAGGTGCGTTCCGTGGTGTCCAGACACCATCTGGCGGTACAGCGGACTGGCGGCGGACTCCCACCTCCTCCCCCACAACTAACAACATGGGAGGAGCAGATCTTGGTGATTCTGCATCCTGAGGGCCTCGCAGGAGTCGGTGGAGGAATGGACTCTGGTAAGTCAAAACTTTAACTATCATATCCCCCACCCTACCAGCATGCTATCACAGACCCCCACCCTTGCCCCCTCCCCTATCACTCCAACTCCTCACAAATGTACTAATAACACAAACCACACATCCCAACACCAAGCCCTGCATGACACAACAAAGCATGGACACCCATCACTAAAGCATGCCCACTGCACATAACACCCCCCTCAACCATCATCACACAAGCCCCCACACAGGAATGCTAGCACTGGGGTACACAGTCACCCACCCATTGCACACCATGACACACACAGATGCAATAATCATGCTTTTACACCCCTGCAGGACCACTACCCAACGTCACCAGACAGGAGGGTCCAGACATCTCCACTCCACCCACAGAAGAGGCCCACAGTGATGACAGCAGCTCTGTCCAACTGGATCCAGATGACCAGCCCGGACCATCGTGGGCCTCGGGACAGTCGGTTCCCCTCACACAGGCACAGCCCACCACAGACCTTCCACCCTCTGGTAACACCAGCACAGCACCCACCCAGCGGGCCCATACCTCCGTCCCCAGGACACGTCAATCAGCTGTGTGTCCACCACTACAGGGATCCCAGGATAACCCGCCACCCCAACAACAACAGGGACCTGGGGGCAGTGGGCACACGGTCCAGGGGATGGAGGCACAGGAACACAGGGGAACTGGGAGGGCTGCCGTGCGAGAGGGGGTGGACAGGCCAAGGGAACCCACTCTCCACGAGGCCCTCTCCTCCATCATGGGAGCATACCCCCACACCCAGGAGTCGATGGCAACGGTCCTGGCCAAGTTTCAGGAGACCCAGCGCATGCAGGAGGAACAGTATTTGGGCTTCAGGGAGGAACTCAGAACCATCTGCTCCGCCCTGGGCACCATCGTAGGGGTGCTGAAGGAAATACTTAACACCAGGAGGGACACTGTGGCACTACAAGGGACCCCTGACACTAGCATGGACGATGAACTGCCCACCACCTCCGCCGGAGCTAGTGGACAGGAGGCACCACCACAGGACCACCACACCAGCACCCCCCCCCCCTGCAGACGGAGAACCACCCCGCAAACGGTCCCTGAGATCCAGGAACAAGACAGAGCACAATGCCAAGACCCCCGCCAAGAAATTAGACCACCCTGATTGTCAAACCACTGTCCCACTTTGTAACCCTGTCTATATAGGAACTGCCCCAGCTCCACTTCCTATGCCCATATGGGCAATGCACCTGTGAGACTAATAGACTGGACTCTGCCAAGGACATTTCTCCACCATTCCCCCTCACCATTTTACAACCCCCTCCAATATTGAGCACTTCAATAAACACCCTTGAAGCACAAAACAATCTGGAGTCAGTCTGTGATTTCGAAATTGTGTTTTAGCAATGACAGTGACAAAGGGGGTCATTCCGACCCCGGCGGGCGGCGGGCGCCGCCCACCGGGCGGAAACCGCCCAAACACCGCCCCGCGGTCAAATGACCGCAGGGAGCATTCTGACTTTCCCGCTGGGCCGGCGGGCGATCTTCAAAAGATCACCCGCCGGCCCAGCGGGAAAGCCCTAGCAAAGATGAAGCCGGCTCCGAATGGAGCCGGCAGATTTGCTGGGGTGCGACGGGTGCAGTTGCACCCGTCGCGATTTTCAGTGTCTGCCAACCAGACACTGAAAATCTTAATGGGGCCCTGTTAGGGGGCCCCTGCAGTGCCCATGCCAATGGCATGGGCACTGCAGGGGCCCCCAGGGGCCCCACGACACCCGTTCCCGCCAGCCTCTTCCTGGCGGTGTAAACCGCCAGGAACAGGCTGGCGGGAATGGGGTCGGAATCCCCATGGCGGCGCTGCTTGCAGAGTCGCCGTGGAGGATTCCCTGGGGCAGGGGAAAACCGGCGGGAAACCGCCGGTTCCCCTTTTCTGACCGCGGCTTTACCGCCGCGGTCAGAATTGCCCCGGAAGCACCGCAAGCCTGTTGGCGGTGCTTCCTCTGCCCTCTGCCCTGGCGGTTACAAACCGCCAGGGTCAGAATGAGGGCCAAAATGCTTTTTCAAATGTAATGTCAACATACCTATGTCACACATCTCAAGTCCATGAGGAATCTAAGCAGATGACACACGTTGGAAACCACACCTGTGAAACCGTAAGGGAAAATGACAACTCAGTGACCATACACTGGTTGAAATCAACAGACAGGACAGAGGTAGAAGTGTTAAAGTACTTGTAGTAGGCAGGAATGTTTTCTCACCTGTGTGTCACTGAAAATATTGCTGGATGACTGAGTCCCTGTTGTCAATGTCTTCTTCCTCTGCTTCCTCCTCATCACTGTCCACAGGCTCCACAGCTGCCACAACACCGCCATCAGGACCATCCTCCTGCAGAAAAGGCACCTGTCGTCGCAAAGCCAAGTTGTGAAGCATACAGCAGGCCACGATGATCTGGCACACCTTCTTTGGTGAGTAGAATAGGGATCCACCTGTCATATGCAGACACCTGAACCTGGCCTTCAGGAGGCCGAAGGTGCGTTCGATCACCCTCCTAGTCCGCCCATGGGCCTCATTGTAGCGTTCCTCTGCCCTGGTCGTGGGATTCCTCACTGGGGTAAGTAGCCATGACAGGTTGGGGTAACCAGAGTCCCCTAATAGCCACATCCGGTGCCTCTGGAGTTGACCCATCACATAAGGGATGCTGCTATTCCGCAGGATGTAGGCGTCATGCACAGAGCCAGGGAACATAGCATTTACCTGGGATATGTACTGGTCTGCCAAACATACCATCTGTGCATTCATGGAATGATAACTCTTCCGGTTCCTGTACACCTGTTCACTCCAGTGGGGGGGGGACCAGGGCTACATGGGTCCCATCAATGGCACCTATGATGTTGGGGATATGTCCAAGGGCATATAAGTCACCTTTCACTGTAGGCAAGTCCTCCACCTGAGGGAAAACGATATAGCTCTGCATGTGTTTCAGAAGGGCAGACAACACTCTGGACAACACGTTGGAAAACATAGGCTAGGACATCCCTGATGCCATGGCCACTGTTGTTTGAAATGACCCACTTGCAAGGAAATGGAGCACTGATAGCACCTGCACTTGAGTGGGGATTCCTGTGGGATGGCGGATTGCTGACATCAGGTCTGGCTCCAACTGGGTACACAGTTCCTGGATTGTGGCACGGTCAAACCTGTAGGTGATGATCAAACTTCTTTCCTCCATTGTCGACAGGTCCACCAGCGGTCGGTACACCGGAGGATTCCGCCATCTCCTCACATGTCCCAGCGGACGGTGCCTATGAAGGACAACAGCGACCACAGAGTCAAACAACTCAGAGGTATGTACCCACAGTCTACACAGAACACCATTCATACACAAAATGTGGTCTGTATTTGTGTAGTGAGACAAGGCCTAGGTATGTGTGACGCAGTTGGTAATTAGGCCTTGTGCGCCCCTGAAATGGCGGCTGCCTGACCTCTAAACTGGGACAATGGGATGTGAGGTAACTGCGCTGGCGTTGTACACCGTCGCGGTAGGCGGTCGAAGACCACGGCGCAATGCTGCATTTGTTAACATTGGACCCTATGGGTCCCAGGAGCCAATGACGATATACGCTGGCGGTGATGGTACGCACCGCCGCAGACGTGACTGCTGTGGATGTGACCGCCATTTTCTAGCTGTTGAATCACTCGATACCTGATCTTCGACAGGAGAGGACCTACACTGCAAGTGCTGCTGTGAGCTCGGTCTGGAAGAGACAATGGCTCGTGCGTCTGGGGAAAGGGCCCCTGCCTTCACTGCAGAGGAGTTGAAGAAGCTCGTCGACGGGGTCCTCCCCCAGTACACGCTACTCTAAGGTTCTCCAGACCAACAGGTAAGTACACAGGGAGCATGTTGTATGGGCTATGCCTGTGTGGAGAGGGCTGGTTGTAAGAAGGAAGGGGGCACAGTTCTGCGTGCATGAAGGACTGTGAATGCATGTGCCACATGGAAAGGGTAGGGATGTGGGCCACTCACTTTGACGGTGCAGTTGGTAATGACTTCTCTTCTTCCCCTGTACATGTCATGTAGGTCAGCGCCCACCAGAAGAAGGATATTTGGCGTGCCATCGCCAAGGACGTCCGGACCCTGGGGGTCCACCACAGACTGTCGTAAAAGATGGGAGGACATTCGCTGCTGGAGCAAGAAGACGGCGGAGGCTCAGCTGGGGATTGCCTCCCAACGTGGTAGGGGTGCCCGTCGCACCATGACCCCCCTGATGTTCCGGATCCTGGCGGTGGCCTACCCTGAGTTGGATGGGAGCTTGAGGGCATCACAGCAGACACAAGGGGGTGAGTACACAATCATTCAGTGGATTTGCGCGCAGTGAAGGTGTCTGGGTGAGGGAGGAGGGCTGTGGGTTTCCCTAGGCCAGGGTGAGTTCCGTAGACTAGGCCCCTCCGTAGGGCAGGCCCTGTGGCCCCCCACCTCTGTAGAGTGCCAAATACAGGTATTCATACCCCTGTGTCATCTATGTGTGCAGATGTCGTCCATAGCCTTGTAGGCCATTTCCCAGGAATTGCATCTGTAGAGCCCAACAGCGCGACGTAGTGCAGGGGGCTGCTGTGTCTGTATTGTCCGCCAACGGTAGCGGTAAGCCATGCACTCAATCTGTCTTTCTTCTGTCGTCCCCCCCCTTTTTGTGGTCTCCCTGTTCTTATGTGCATTAGCATCATCAGGCGGAGGTACAGTAGCACCGGAGCACAAGGGAGCTGCATCCCACATGGCCATGGAGGGCCACACTACAGACTCAGAATACACCAGTGGGACGGAGGGCGAGGGGAGCACCACAGCGGTCACCGGATCTGCAACCAGCGACACGGACTCATCTTCCGATGGGAGCTCCCTTGTGGTGGCGGCAACATCTGTGCCCCCCACTTCTACAGGTACAGATGCCACCCCCCCACCAGCACCGCCCTCCCAGCGGCCCCTCAGCCTTCGCCCCGTGCCCGCTCACCCAGGAGGGTGGGCATCACCTTCGCCCCAGGCACCTCAGCCCCTGCCCCTGTCACCTCTGCTGCCCTCAGTGAGGAGGCCATTGACCTCCTCAGATCCCTCACTGTTGGGCAGTCTACCATTTTGAATGCCATCCAGGGTGTAGAAAGGGAGTTGCAACACACAAATGCATTCCTTGAGGGCATTCATTCTGGTCAGGCTGCCCTTCATCGAACCCTTCAAACTCTGGCCTCAGCACTGATGGCAGCCATTGTCCCTGTGTCTAGCCTCCCCCCTCCAACTTTCTCCACCCAGACCCAATCCCCTGTACCTCTGCCTATCCCAAGCACACCATCAGACCAGCCTGCACACACCTCACCACACAAGGGAAGCTCAGGCAAACATAAGCACCACACATCCCACAGGCACTCACGCAAGCATCACACACATACAGACACACCAACATCCACTGCCTCCAATCAATCAATCAATCAATCGCATTTATAAAGCGCGCTACTCACCTATCAAGGGTCTCAAGGCGCTGGGGGGGGGGGGGGGTCAGTGCTCGAAGAGCCAGGTCTTGAGCTGCCTTCTGAAGGAGAGGTGGTCAGGTATGGCGCGAAGGTGGCTGGGCAGAGAGTTCCAGGTCTTCGCTGCCAGGAAAGAGATGGATCTTCCTCCGGTGGTGGCTTTGCAGATGCGGGGTATGGCTGCCAGGGCCTGTCCGGTGGAGCGCAGAGTGCGCGGAGGGGTGTAGAAGGAGACGCGGTTGTTGATGAGTTTGGGTCTAAGGTTGTGAAGGGCTTTGTGTGCGTGGGTGAGTAGTCAGAAGGTGATCCGCTTGTTGACGGGTAGCCAATGGAGTTTTTTCAGGTGTCCGGAAATGTGGTGGTGGCGAGGGATGTCCAGGATGAGTCTTGCGACAGCGTTCTGGATCCGTTGGAGTTTCCTCTGCAGCTTGGTGGCGATGCCGGCGTACAGGGTGTTCCCGTAGTCCAAGCGGCTGGTGACGAGGGCGTGGGTGACGGTCTTCCTGGTGTCGGTGGGGATCCAGCGGAAGATCTTGCGGAGCATGCGGAGGGTGTTGAAGCATGCCGAGGTCACCGAGTTCACCTGTCTGGTCATGGTGAGGGAGGAGTCCAGGATGAAGCCGAGGTTGCGCGCGTGGTCGGTGGGTTGGGGAGTGCTGCCTAGGGCGGGGGGCCACCAGGAGTCGTCCCATGCGGTGGGAGTGGGGCCGAGGATGAGGACCTCCGTCTTGTCTGTGTTCAGTTTCAGACGGCTGTCTGTCATCCAGTTCGCCACTTCCTTCATTCCTTTATGTAGTTTGGTCCTGGCTGATGTGGGGTTGTTAGTGAGGGATAAGATGAGCTGGGTGTCGTCGGCGTATGAAATAAGGTTGAGTCCGTGTTTGCGTGCGATGTTCGCCAGGGGGGTCATGTAGACGTTGAAGAGAGTGGGGCTGAGGGAGGATCCTTGAGGTACGCCGCAGATGATCTCCGTGGCTGTGGATCTGAAGGGGGCAGGCGGACTCTCTGAGTCCTTCCGGAGAGGAAGGAGATGATCCATTCCAGGGCCTTGCCTCTGATGCCGGCGTTACTGAGGCGGCGTATCAGGGTGCGGTGGCAGACCGTGTCGAAGGCTGCAGAGAGGTCCAGGAGTATGAGGGCCACGGTCTCTCCCTTGTCGGTCAGGGCTCTGATGTCGTCCGTGGCTGCGATGAGGGCGGTTTCGGTGCTGTGGTTGGCCCTGAAACCGAACTGTGTGGGGTCAAGGGAGTCGTTGTTTTCCAGGGCGTTGGTGAGTTGAGCGTTGACGATTTTCTCAATCACTTTGGCGGGGAACGGCAGGAGAGAGATGGGCCGGAAGTTCTTGAGTTCGGTGGGGTCTGCTGTAGGTTTCTTTAAGAGGGCGTTGAGCTCTGCGTGTTTCCAGCTTTCCGGGAAGGTGGCGGCGGTGAGGGAGGCGTTGATGACGTCTCGGAGGTGCGGTGCGATGATGTCGTCGGCCTTGTTGTAGATGTGGTGCGGGCAGGGGTCCGATGGGGATCCGGAGTGGATCGAGTTCATTACACGGGTGGTCTCCTCGGTGGTGGTAGGGTTCCAGGTGAGGATGGTGGTGGTGTCGGTGGCGGGTTCCGGGGGGGGGCTCGTGTCGGCGGTCGGGAAGCTGTTGTATATGTCGGTGATCTTGTGGTGGAAGAAGGTTGCGAGGGAGTCGCAGAGGTCCTGTGAGGGAGGGATGGAGTTGTTTTCTGCTTCCGGGTTGGAGAGCTCTTTGACGATGCCAAATAGTTCCTTGCTGTTGTGGGCGTTGTTGTCAAGTCTGCTCCGGTAGGCTGTTTTTCGTGCGGCGCGGAGGTGTTGGTGGTGTTGGCGGGTGGCGTCCTTGAGAGCTGACATGTTCTCTTCGGTCTGGTTAAGGCGCCACGTCTTCTCGCGGGCGCGGCATTCTTTCTTGGAGTTCTTGAGGTCGGGGGTGAACCAGGAGTTTTTCTTGTGGTTGTTGGTGCTGGCTTGAGTCTTCAGGGGGGCCAGGAGGTTGGCCCAGTCGGAGATCCAGTTTGTGAGGTTGTTGGCGGCTACGTTGGGGTCGGTGGTGCTGGTGGGTTGGTTCTGGGAGAGGGTTGATGCGAGCTGTTCCGTGGTGATACGATTCCAGTGTCTTCTTGGTGGTTGCTGGGTGTGGTGGAGCACGGTGGTCTTCTTGAAGATGAAGTGGACGCAGCTGTGGTCCGACCAGGTGAGTTCGGTGGTGTGGCTGAAGGTGATGTGTTTGCTGGAGGAGAAGATGGGGTCGAGCGTGTGTCCGGCGTAGTGGGTGGAGGTGTTGACTAGCTGATTCAGTCCCAGGTTGGCGAGGTTGTCCAGTAAGGCGGTGGTGTTGTTGTCGGTGAGGTTCTCCAGGTGAAAGTTGAGGTCTCCACTGTGTCCCCCTCCTCGTCATCTCCCTCCTCCCTCCCAGTCTCGTCTACACTCACACCTGCATGCACTACCACTACAGCCACTACGTCCCGCAACAGCACACCCACCACCACACCCGCTCACGTGCACTCACCACCCCCACTACCATTTACACGTCCCCTGTGTCCTCTCCTAGTGTGTCTGTGACACCCCCTCCGAAGATACACAAACGCAGGCACACACCCACCCAATAGCCACCCACCTAACGACAGCCTCCAGCGCATGCACCTGCACCCAAATCCACAAAAGTTGCACCTCCTACAACCACCACCTCTTCCTCCACTCCCAAACCCCCTCCAGCTACCCATCCCAGTGTCTCCAAAAAGCTTTTCCTGTCCACCCTTAACCTATTCCCCCCCGTCCAACTCATAGGTCCCGTACTAGCACCTCAGCCAAAAAATATCCGGGACCAGTGGTGCCTGTTGTTACAGGTATGTGGAGTGCACCGGCCACCCAGCCAGCCAGTGTGGCACGGAGCCACAGCACAGCCAGTCCCCCCCCTGTGAAGCACCAGAAGTTGGACAGTGCCCGGCGGGAGAGGGGGAAGACTCCAGCCAGCAAAGCCGCTCACAGGGGTCCCAGGGGGAGTGTGGACTCAGCTGTGACTCCTCCCAACGTGGGGAAGGGGCAGAAAAAATCTCCAAAGTCTGGGAGGAGCAGCATGGCGGAGAAGACCGCCATCATCCCTGCTGCCCAGGAGGCCTTCGCCAGCCCCATTGTCACTGCCCAGGAGGCTTCCGCCAGCCCCATCGTCACTGCCCAGGAGGCTTCCGCCAGCCTCATCGTCACTGCCCAGGAGGCTTCCGCCAGCCTCATCGTCACTGCCCAGGAGGCCACCGACAGAGTCACTGCCCAGGAGGCTACCGCCAGAGTCACTGCCCAGGAGGCCACCGCCAGCCACAGGCCAGCTGGCCAGGAGGGCCCCGCAAGCCACAGCCCAGCTGGCCAGGAGGGCCCCGCAAGCCACAGCCCAGCTGACCCATGAAGGACCGCCAGCCACAGCCCTGCTGGGCAATGAAGGACCGCCTTGGCAAGGACCGCTGAACAGGGCAAAGACCGCCATGGAAAGCATCGCTGAACAGGTCTGACACTGGCAACTCAAGCACCGCTGAACAGGCCAAGGACCGCTGAACAGGGCAAAGACCGCCATGGAAAGCACCGCTGAACAGGTCTGACACTGGCAACTCAAGCACCGCTGAACAGGCCAAGGACCGCTGAACAGGGCAAAGACTGCCATGGAAAGCACTGCTAGCCCATTAGCGGCAGGGCCAGTGACGCAACTGGGACCGTCATGGGGTGTGTGCTACACTCTGGGCACCAGTCCCCCTCCAGAACCAGTGGAGAACAGCATCCACTCCGTCTGTCCTGCACAGGATGAAGCACTCTGGGCACCAGTCCCCCTCCAGAACCAGTGGAGTATCCCATCCACTACCTCTGTCCTTGGCAGGAAGAAGCACTCTGGCCACAAGGCCCCCTCCATAACCAGTGGAGACAAACATCCACTACCTCTGTCCTTGGCAGGATGAAGCACTCTGGGCACAATGCCCCCTCAAGAACCAGTGGAGACAAACATCCACTACCTCTGTCCTTGGCAGGATGAAGCACTCTGGGAACAATGCCCCCTCCAGAACCAGTGGAGACTGTTATCGACTTGAGAGACTTTGGCTTTGCACTCCCCAGGATGGAACAGTGGGCAAACCACCCACTGTAGAGACTTGAGAGACTGTGGCTTTGCACTCCCCAGGATGCAGCAGTGGGCAAACCACCCACTGGAGAGACTTGAGAGACTGTGGCTTTGCACTCCCCAGGATTGAACAGTGGGCAAACCACCCACTGTAGAGAGTTGAGAGACTGTGGCTTTGCACTCCCCAGGATGCAGCAGTGGGCAAACCACCCACTGGAGAGACTTGAGAGACTGTGGCTTTGCACTCCCCAGGATTGAACAGTGGGCAACCCACCCACTGTAGAGACTTGGGAGACTGTGGCTTTGCACTCCCCAGGATTGAACTGTGGGCATGGAGCCCCCTCGTGGATCTGGCGTGGTGCACTCATCCGGCTGAGGTGCACCCCCTTCCCTTCCCCCTGAGGTGCCTGTTGTATTTCGATCTGATGCCCCTGCAGTGTTCTCTCCGTTTGGATTGGGTATCTTGTGTGGGCCTCGCCCATGCATTTTGGACCCAGTGGTCCATGGACTATGAATGGTGCAATACCTGCACTACTTAACGTGGTGTATATTTTGTTTATTGTGTATATATATATATATATATGTATATATTTGCTTACTGTATTTTGATATATTACAATGGTTCCACTCATTTCCTTTTGTCTTTGCATTCTTCTGGGGGGTTTGGGGGGTGTTACTGTAATGTATAGATATGCATTGGTGTGTGTGTTGTATGGGGGGAGGGTCGGGTGGGGGTTGGGGTGTTGAGTGTGTGTGTCCCTGTGTTTTTGCCTCCCCCTCCCCTATGTCGTAGGTGCAGTACTCACCGTGGTCTTCACCGCTGGCGGTGATGATCCTCATAGAGGAGCAGGAAGACTAGCGCTGGCAGAATATGGAGTTACGGCTCCATGGTGCCCTCCTTCCTCGTGGAGTGTGTAGAGGTGAGCGTTTTCCCTTTGAAATGGCTGTTTCTGCCGTGCTTTTATCCGCGGTGAATCCGCCCCGGAAAAGGTGGCGGATTGGTAGGTTGTAATACTGTGGACGGTACATTGTCTTCCGCCTGTCTGTTGGCGGTGACCGCCGCGCTGTTTGTTTTTACCGCCGTGGCGGTCGGAGTGTTAAAGTGGCTGTCTTTGTTGGCGCTTTCCGCCACGGTCATAATTCCAATTTTTTTACCGCCGGCCTGTTGGCGGTCTTACCGCCGCTTGAACACCGTCTACCAGGGTTGTAATGATCACCTAAGTATTTGAAAGCATTGAGAAGTGCCCTAGGGGGAGAGACGTACATTTCAGCGAGTGTAGGGGAGCCTACGCCACTAGAGAATACACCGGCTTACATTGTAATGGAAGAGAGAGGTGTCACGCCATGTCTTTGGCTAAAGCAATGGTGCAAGCTGACAGAGAAAAATGGGAACCTAGCGTTTCCTGAAAATGGGATGTTCAATTTGAGGGATCTGTAGCAATTACTGATGGTGCTATATGAATCGAAGCCCCTTCCGAGACCAGCAGAGTTTGAGGCATTAGCAGTTTGGGAGCTGGTAGCTAGACAGCAACAGCAATTGAAATCCGAGAGAAGAATAGGAAGGGTAAAAAAGACATTAGCAGAGGCTAAATAGGATTAGGAGCAGAAAAGACGGAGATCAGAGACTTAGCAGGGAATTAAGTTGTTTCCAGTAATTACAAAGGAGGGTGAGAAAGAAGGAAAGAAAGCAACTAGGAAGAATAATAAAAGTCCTTCTGATAGTAAGGAAGCTAGAAGGTCTAGAGGAGGAATCAGATGTTGAAGATCTTATTACACAGATATTGAGAGATCGACCACCACCATATACAGTACATGAAAGTGGTCCGATTACTAGTGCTGATCCGACAGCTCCGGCACAGGTAACAGAGACAGTGAGTCCGGTACAGGTTAATGCTAACCTGACACAGAATGTGGTGCAAAGTAGTTCTAATGTGCCAACTACTCCTGTAGTGCAGACACAGATGCAGCCTCCACAGATACAGAGAATCTATCCTTATGTGCCTATTTTAGAGACAACTTCGAACTTAGTGGTTCCCTCGGAGCAGGTGGTTCTGAGACCAATACTGGTCCAGGCTGAGCCGACTCCGATTTTGTTGCCCGAAGTGCAGCCCCAGGTAATGCCAAGATTTACGCCAATGACAGGGGCACAGTCAGACTCGCCTCTGGTAATGAATCAGAGTATAGGAGTTACTCTCCCACAGAGAATAGGTGCTAGAGCAGTCCCGGATGCAATATCGCTGCTGATTACTGTTGGTCCAGCGGTACCATTATTTGCACCAAAGAACCCGACTGTGAATGAACAGGGAGCAATGTCTCAGAGTCTAATGAGAAGAGGACATAATGAACAAATTCAGGTAGTCTCTTCTGTGGGTCAGACTTTTGACGGATCAAGATCATTGTTAGATTTTAGTCCACTTGTTGCCTTTGCAGATGCTGCGGCTGGACCAACTTCAGGTCAGAGCCTGAAATTATTAACACCGCAGACTCCAAATGCAGTGGCACAGCAGGTGCCCCCGGTCCAAGTGAGTAATATTTTGTTACAGGGACTGACAGCTCAGCAGTTAACTGAATGGTTAGACAAGCTGAATACCCCACAGAATGACTTAAGGCGAGCCGCAATTTAATTGTGTCAGATTAAGCATGGAAGCAGGTGAATTAGTTGAGGCAACAAAGGGGGTGAATAGATTAGAGTCCTACACATAGGCAGAGTTGAGATACTTGTGCCCAAGGATTACAAGAGAAGTGGGTAAGGTACATCAGAGATTGGCAGATTTGGCAGAGAAACATGGCATAGAAATTGAGAAAACGAAACATTTGAATAGGAGTTATATGTTAGATTTTGAGGAAAAGGATTTTTAACATATGAGGTCGGCTGGAATGAAGGCACACCTTAAAGAGTTATTGCAGAGTTCTCAGGTCTGGGGAGCATTTGACAAGTGGGAAGGCAGATGGGTAAAGAAAAGAGACAAGAAGAAAAGAGATTCTCTGGAATTGACTGAGAATGTACAGCAGGACAAGGATCCAGTGAAGATTCTACCTATGAGGGAAATCCCAGAGGGAAATTGTGTTCATGTCTCTTGGAGTAGGAGTGACATTCTGTCATGGTTTTGGGCGGGTCTGATCAGGACTCTGATTGGGGCACCCCTTTAGGTCACAGAATATCCCAAAGAGGTAGTGTACTGGGGCAGAAGAACAGCTAAAGGCATACACGGGAAAGGACTGCTATGGACAGGCACAAGAAACAGGAAAGTAAAAGCAGAGCAACCTTAGTGTGAAAAAACAGTAAACAGATTACTAATAGACAAACACACTGGGGTTACCCTTAAGGTTGTACACAGGGTAGGGCTCAGAACTTCCTACAGCAACAGGGAATGTCAATGCCTCTGTGCAAATTGCTCCTACAGATAGTCACCCCGCAAGCCCCATAGAAAGGAAGCAGCAGAAGTGATTCTGTCTCTGGACCCTTAGAGCATAAACAAGTATAGTACTTACATACACAAGACAAGCCCTTGTGGGTCCAGCTGGAAACACAGTGTCAATTTCTGAAAAAACAGCAATAACACACTGTCACTGTTAGGCACTAAACACTATGTATTTCACTAGGCAAAGGATGGGGGCTGGAATTGCTTCCTGGAAACCAGGAGCCAACCCCAATACAAAGGAAAACACTTATACACAGGTGAAGACCTATAGTACACTTACCTGACACAAATACCCAAGAGGAAACGGAAACAGAAGGAACAAACTAGGAGGCAGAGCAGGAACTGAGAACAGGCTCAGGCTGAAGCAAAGGCAGAAATAGGACTGGAACAGGACAGGAAAACAGAGCACAAGCTCTGCCTGGAACAAGCAGAAACATGAATGGGAAACAGAAAGCAGGCTCTGGCTGGAACAAGCAAGAACAGGACTGGAATACAGTGAGTTGGAATAAGCAGGAAACAGGGCTGGGAAACTGAGAGCAGGTTCAGGCTGAAACAAGGCAGGAACAGGACTGAGAAACAGGGAGCAGGCTCTGGAAGAAACAAACAGGAACAAGGCTAAGAGACAGGGAGCAGACTCTGGCTGGAACAAGCAGGAACAGGGCAGAGAAACAGAAAGCAGGAGCAAGCTGAAACAGAACAGGAACAAGACTGGAACACCATCTGATAAAGGGTCTGGAACACAAAGGAATCAAACTCCAATGCACAACGAGGATCTTGAGGAAATGGCTGCTTATAAGCAGTTCCTGGCTGCAACAAACCCCAGGTGGAATCACATGATTGGGCTGCACAGGAGAGGTCTCAGGTGTGTGTAGTTTCAGACACTCGCAAGTCCTGGAGGAGAGAATCCAGTAAAAAGGAGCAACTGGACTTCTCCCATAGAAAACAATGTATATCAGAATCCAGGCTTTGCCAACTACCAGGCTGTGCATTATGGGATTTGCAGTCCCAGGAAGCAAAAGTAATTCTTCAAAAGCATACCATAGCGAAAAGGGAAACAAACGAGAGTCAGAAAGGGACTCTAGATGAGTGTTCAAGGTGATTCCCAGGCTACAGACAGTCCCTTTACAGCGCCCCCTAGAGATGAGACAACAGAGTCGTAACACATTCTATCATTTAGAAATTATTATCCAAAATTGAGAGAGAAGCCAGTAAAGTGGTATCAGCAGACAGACAGGTTTGAGAGACTTGTGAAGTGTTTGTGGGAGGACTTGAACACATTACTGGAGATAGTGGTTCCAGCAGACTTATGGGTCGAGTGTAAGAGGACTGCAGACTGACCAACAAGTGAACCGGAGAGAGAGATAAGAATACAAGTGCACCATCTCCTGAGGTAATTAAATATTACAATAAGGTGATTGAGTTTCTGAAAACAAGGACTTCGCCCAAGAATATTGATTCGCACAGGATTGACAGAACAGTGCAGGAAGCAAAGGAGTCAATACATGCATACTATGAGAGATTGTTGAAGGCCTTCAAGGAGTATAGTGATAGAGAAGCAATTGAACCGAAAGACAGGCTGCATTTTGTGTTCAGATTTGTGGAAGGATTGAGACCTGAAATTGGTCAGATGATTTGATTTGCTGGCAAGCAAAGACGATTGATGAGGTGTTGCAGTATGCGAAATACTGTAGTGATGAGATTGAGCTGAAGCAGAAAAGTTGAAAGAGAAGGTGATGGTGATGCAGATTAAAACAGCTCAAACAGGAGTGCAAGGAAATTTTGTGCAGCAGGTGCTGCAGCAGCTGAGAAATGTCACGTTGCAGCCCCAGATGAGAGGTAGCGGTAGTGGAGGCAACATGAATCGTGGTCCAGATTTGAATACTGTAGTGGTTCAGAATTAAGTGCAGGGGATGAAGAAGCTATGGCCGTGTCACATACTTAGTCATCAACTCTTCTTTTTCTTCTGCTACCTTCCCCGAATGCTGGAAACACGCCGAAGTCAACGCCCTACTAAAGAAACCTACGGCTGACCCGAGCGACCTGAAAAACTTCCGCCCCATCTCTCTTCTGCCTTTCCCAGCCAAAGTAATAAAGAAGACCGTCAACAAACAGCTGACCACCTTCCTGGAAGACAACAACCTGCTCGACCCCTCACAAACCGGATTCCGAACCAACCACAGCACTGAAACCGCCCTCATCTCAGTCACAGACGACATCAGAACCCTGATGGACAACGGTGAAACAGTCCCCCTCATTCTTCTCGACCTCTCGGCTGCCTTTGACACCGTCTGTCACCGCACCCTAATCACCCGCCTCCGCTCAACCGGGATCCAAGGCCAGGCCCTGGACTGGATCGCCTCCTTCCTCGCAAACCGTTCCCAAAGAGTTTACCTCCCTCCGTTTCGCTCAGAACCCACCGAGGTCATCTGCGGCGTACCTCAAGGCTCATCACTCAGCCCGACACTCTTCAATGTCTATGAGCCCCCTCGCCAACATCGTACGCAAGCACGACATCATCATCACCTCCTACGCCGACGACACCCAACTTATACTCTCCCTCACCAAGGACCCCGCCAGCGCCAAGACCAACCTACAAGAGGGTATGAAGGACGTCGCAGATTGGATGAGGCTCAGCCGCCTAAAGCTGAACTCTGAAAAAACGGAAGTCCTCATCCTCGGCAACACCCCGTCCGCCTGGGACGACTCCTGGTGGCCCACGGCACTCGGCACCGCACCGACCCCCACAGACCACGCCCGCAGCCTCGGCTTCATCTTGGACCCTCTTCTCACCATGACCAAGCAAGTCAACGCCGTGTCCTCCGCCTGCTTCCTCACCCTCCGCATGCTCCGCAAGATCTTCCGCTGGATCCCCGCCGACACCAGAAAAACCGTGACCCACGCCCTCGTCACGAGCCGCCTGGACTACGGCAACACCCTCTAAGCCGGGACCACAGCCAAACTCCAAAATCGCCTGCAACGCATTCAAAACGCCTCGGCCCGCCTCATCCTCAACGTACCCCGCAGCAGCCACATCTCCGCACACCTGAGACACCTGCATTGGCTCCCAGTCAGCAAAAGGATCACCTTCCGACTTCTCACCCACGCACACAAAACCCTCCACGACAAGGGACCGGAATACCTCAACAGACGCCTCAGCTTCTACGTCCCCACCCGCCTCCTCCGCTCCTCTGGCCTAGCACTCGCTGCTGTCCCTCGCATCCGCCGCTCCACGGCGGGTGGGAGATCTTTCTCCTTCCTGGCGGCCAAGACCTGGAACTCCCTCCCCACCAGCCTCAGGACCACCCAGGACCACTCCGCTTTCCGGAGACTCCTAAAGACCTGGCTGTTCGAGCAGCGATAACCCCCCCTTTTCCCCTAGCGCCTTGAGACCCGCACGGGTGAGTAGCGCGCTTTATAAATGTTAATGATTTGATTTGATTTATGAAATATTGAAAATATATTAGACTACTGTAGTAATATATCATATTAAGAGTTACGGAGTATGCTCTAGCTTTATTATTTGTAAGCCTTAACTTAGCAAGGCCTAGAATCGCCAGGCCTCATGCAGATGCTGTATTTCTTAGCGGTTAATAAAAATGCTGACAGAGTGAATTAAACTGTGAAATGTCCATTGTCTTGTTAAAAGTGCTTAACAGAAGCTTTTTGTGAGAACCGACTGCAAGGAGATAGTGTACCCTCTAGTGTAGCAACTTATGTATAGTGTGTGTGTGATGCCCTTTCCCAGGACAAGAACAATGAAGACACTGAGTAAAGCTGAAGATGCAACAATATTGTTACCTGACGAGCCGGATGATGAGAACATCGTAAAGTAAACCAATCAACTTCATAAGAAGTGAAATATTAGATTTCATAGATTTGGTATAGAAATATTATTGGGTAAAGTATAAATGTACGATTAACTGACCAATAGGGAATTAGGGGGTAGTTTAGGTGACTTTGATATAACAACGCGACAGAGGAGAATTATTCAGATTTTTCCTAGATTTTGAGATAAGAAGAGACTTTAGGAGAGATTCGAGATTCATTCTGTCATTGGGCTCATACTCTATCCTGCGAGCCTGATGCTTTGCTGATCGACTGATGACCTGAGGACGAAGACTGATTCTGCTTTGCTGACCCATACCGAGTATTGGTAGATATGATAATACATGACTGTTATGCATTTTATGCCTTTTGTCTCTAAGTACCAACTGCGCTGTTATGATAGATCCATAGCTAGATGTTTTTCTAAACTTGTGTTCTAAATTGTTTGCATAAAGCCCAACATGCTGATTCTAATTTGACGTTAGTTAAGGGCACTCAAGTTGACTGACGAATTACAGGGACTAATGATTGATGAGTTATTTTTCTGAATTTCATGTATGTTATAACTTCGTCACAGCTGACTCTGCTATGATTTGCACTGTAGCCCTGGAATGTGTTGTGATTCAAGCTTTGATTAGATTTCGTTTCTTCCGCCGCTTTGGACAACCAGTATTGTTCATATATGTGTTTCATTTGATTTTGAGATTAATCTACATGACTTTAGCATTGTTAATATAAGGGAAATAAACTTACTAAACTTTTACTAAAGGTGTGATTATTCATGGCTGAAAGGTCATGGTGTGTGACATTTACTGACTCCATTGATTATTGATTTTATTGATTACTAATGATTGTTGATTATCGTGTATTGATTATTGATTCATGTACTGGAGCTATGGTAAGAACTTCTTAATACGCGTCAAAAGGTTTGTCGACCCATTCGTGTCCCCTCGTAAGTATACTTATAAAGGTCCTACGTGCTAACACTGGTTTCCATTGACTCCTAGTGCAGACCACTAATCGGCTTCTGGAGTTCTGGAGAGACTCCATCAATCTGACTCCTGCAGTAACTGGATCACACGCCCCTAACCTAGATTTCATCAACAGTACAACCTTAAGGTTGTTTGCAAGTGTAAAAACAAATGCTACAAATGAAGCCTATGTCTTTCAATAGGGCACGATTTTCTGAGCATACCACTTTGAATTGGATCACTCAACTAATAATAATAATGGGGGTGTTGTCAATTGGATTTGGGCCACGTAGGTTCAACGATTGCACACCTTGTGTTTTATGTAGCTGAACTGTATAGTACAGGGGTGTCTAGACAACAGATCTCATGCATTAAAAAGTTCATGACCTTGGATAGAGTATGTTCATATATAAATCATAAGAATGAGAAAAACAAAGCCTTCATTTCGTTTAATGCTCATAACATTGAAAATAATGAGTGCAATTATTGTTACTGTACATGTAATTATCAATATTGAGGGTGGTCTGAGAAAAACAACTTGAAGGCATGGGTGCTCGTCTCATTGGGTCTTTCCTAAAAGGCAGTGCAATCTGTTTGGTTGCCAAATACCTATTGTAGGCTTACTAAGAACTTACACTGGGCGTACAACATGCACACTGCTTTCAACTGGTTGGTTTAAAAGTCACTGCTATTTGCTTGCATTGAACTCAATGGCTTTCCTTGCCCCTTTTTGTCTTTGTTGTGTTTTCCCCGAGCCCATAGCACTGCCTCTTTACCATGCTTTTGCTTGGCTGCCTTCTATCCTTCCATTACTCACTTTTTGGAAACTCTGTTTTACTTTTTGGCTAATCACTGCATGAAAGTGCAAGTGTTTTCCTACTGTCTCCCGATGTACTTTTCCTCCTGCCAGATACCCTGAACTGCATGCTGCTCTCTCTCACTCATGCGCGTTCTCCCATGTGTGCATCACCCCCGCAAAACACTCCACACTCCGTGCTGCACTCTATTGTGTGCTTTTCCTGTGCAGCACATCCCCACCCCTGTACTCTGAGTTGCTTGATCACTGGTGTGCTTCCAATGGCGAATCCCACTGTCTGTGCAACTCTCTCTGTTGTGTGGTTCTCCCAATGAAAACCTCCACACCTCACAACTAAAGGAGAGGGGCAAGTGGTGCTTAGTGGGATACCTTTCTCACTGCCTTAAGTGCGTTCACAGGTTTCAATGCTTCCTATAGTGTACATCTTTTACCTTCTTCAGGAGCAGAATACACCTCATCTATACTATCTTCTCTATTCACCAGGTGCAAAAAACACAAAGGTTAAATAACCTATCTGTTAACGATAGCAACAGAGATCCTCTACGGTGACCTATTGGAATATAAACAAGAAAATAACATTGCAATTTATTAACAGGAGTAGTATATGACCGTGTTATCTGCAGATCCTCTGTCTCTGTACTCTCATGCTCCTGGCGACAGAATTGACGACCTCCATAATCCTGTACCATATATTCCTTACTGTTGCACTTGCAGGTCACACGTGCTCACGGATCTGATCTACACACTGATGCAGTCTCTTTTCGCTGTCCACATTCCTAGGGCAATGGAGATCTGAGGTCGGTCAGGCTTTAGCCTAGGTCATGGCAGAGGTCGAATGAAATATGAGAGTCAGGGGGACACAAAGCCATGCATGGGACATCGATTCACATAATTCAGTATTGCACTGGAACAATCTGACAACCCACATTGGACAACTCACTAGTGAAAGCAAGCACCAATACCACAAAGCGCCAGGGGTATTCCTCCATGATGAGACAAATCTGGATATTAACACCATCATAACCATTTTTGGAAGTGAAAGCCCGTGTGGTGGGCCCGGACAACAGTGGGACACTGTGATGATGGTTGGAATCGTAAGCAAGTTCAGCATATATACCAGAAACTGAAAAAGCAGACAACACAGTTATACTGCAATTCATTTGGACGAATATGTATTTACAGGCGATATGAAAGATTTACACACACAAGTAAAACAGTTTCAGGGACATCCGGTATCACACCCAAAAAACAATCAAGATATCTGTACTGAATTACGCAAAGAAGTGCATGCACATTAAATGAGAAGATTGTAGTATAAAATCCAGTGGAATGTTTTATTGTTGTACATTGTCATGTTGCCTATTTGCTTCTCGAAAGTCTCACAGACACTAATTTCTGTCGTTCCAAACATGAAGGTAAAAAACCTATGCACTGTGAGGCATAACCAGAAAATTTCTCATGCAGAGTTGAAGAATTCCATAGTTTTCTGGCATCTGACGTAATTCTGTGAAGACTGTCGCAAATGCTGCATACTTCCAATACATTTTTAACGGTGTCTCTTGCAGTCCTTTGCTGTAATAATTGGTAAAAACAATGGTTGTCCTGGGTACTTTCCAAACTTCTGTAAAATGTATGCCTTAAAATAGCTGCTGGTGATTCTAACAGCAGACCTGCTGTTTGTGACATTTTACACAATCTTTGAAATTTAATTTCTCTTTTCTTCAACTGGAGTCTGTGCATCATTGTTGTGACCATGTAACAGCTAGCTTCTCAAAGAAAACGGGCCCCAATATTTCAGAAAAGTGAGAAAAGAGGTGTGTAAGCTTGTTGTTTGAGGCACTGGGCCAGAGTAGACACCAGAGCAAATGTTCACTGAGAGCAAAGATGCGGTACCTTTTTACCATCCACACATTTCTGTGGCCCTACAAACCTTGCTAAAACTCCCAGCCATTGGAAATAGCTGCTTTCTAATGCGCTGCTCAGCTGGTGAAAGGAAGAGGGAACTGGGAGATGATGTGGTGTAAGAGCTGCTGACTTTGGAGCTGGGCAATCAGGTTTGAATCTCGGGGTCGGCTCAACATCCTATGACTCTGGGCAAATCGCTAAATCTCGCCGTGCCCACTATAGAATAAAAAGTTAGGGTGCGAGTTATAGTTACTGGAAATAACTTTAACTATAACAGGTGAATTCCTATGGTTTTGTACGTGTAAAATGTGAGCCTAACTATAACGTCTCTGTAACTTTTGGTTTGTGGAGTGAATTTCTTTTTTTTTTTTTGTAAATTCTATTTTTTAACTATAACATCCCGGTAACCTTTGTTTTTTTCAGTGTTTTTTTTTTTTTTTGCGTAAAGTAATTTTCATTACTGCACGTTAATCCAACACTACTGTGCGTTGGCTAGGCCTGGCAGCTGGCCCTCCTGCATGCACCAAAAACCAAGCTGCACACCGCCTTCGGCCATCCACAGCATGAGCTTGGATACAATGGGTGGTTTTTTTTTCATTTTGTTTTCTGGATCCGCTGATCCACCTATGAATTCACAGATTCGTGGAGCCAGAGAACCAGCAATTTTTTGCCTAAGGGACCCCTCTATGTGTCATATAGGATCAGGATACCGCCGTCCTGACCTCTTATGTGTTTTTTCACAGTTTGTTTTCCACCCCCTGAGCTGATGCAACAAAAGAAAATGGTGGCAAAAACTTTTCTGTGAGGTTGCAACCAGCCAATCAGAGTCTAGCTTTCTGCTAATCAAAATCTGCGGGCTTAGATATCTATATTTTTTAAACTCTAATATCTAAGAAACTACTGAACGGATTTACACCAAATCACAAAAAGCACAATCTGCGTACCAAGATCTATCTTCCTGCCAAATTTAGGCCCTCATTACTTCCTCAGCGGTCTTTCAAAAAGACCGCAGAGGCTGCGGGAGACAGAATACCGCCAGTGCCAGCGGTATTTCTGGCTCCCTATTATGACTTTTCTGCTGGGCCAGCGGACGGTAACAATGTTACCGTCTGCTGGCCCAGCAGAAAAGTCACATCAACATTGCTGCTGGCTCGTAATAGAGCTGGCGGCAATGCTGATGTGCAGTGCGTGCAGTAGCACCCATTGCGCATTTCACTGCCCGAAATTCGAGCAGTGAAATGTGCGATGGGGCTATGCCTTGCGGCCCCTGCACTGCCCATGCCAAGTGCATGGGCAGTGCAGTGGCCCCCAGGGGCACCCCAAGCCCCCTTACCGCCAGCCTTTCCATGGTGGTGTTTACCGCCGTGGCCAGGCCGGCTGTCCGGGACTCATAATCCGTCATAAAACTCATAAAACTGCATTTATTTCCGCCGATTCAGGCGGTAGGCACAACTAAAGGTATGTAATAATCAAGTGGTGGCTCAAATCTTTTTGTTACACACACACTTAAAGTAGTATCTCACACATTTAAATTTTAGGCACATGGTGATTAATCCAACAACTGAACAATTTTCAGTTAATGCCAAGCTGGATGCAAACCAAGGCCCCCAGATCGACAGCTTAGCAACTAGACCACACCTCCTTCCTTAGTTGAGGTAATAGGACTTTCAAAGAAAGTTTCAAAGATTTGATTTTCCACTCTTGGTGAATGCTCATGTTCTGTTGAGGTTTTAACATTGTTATTAGGCCATATTCCTCATGCTATCTAGTGAGCTGATTGAATGAAATTATTTAGTTTTTTATGTGTTATACAAGGGTACCACCTAAACGAGTTGCCTCTGTTTAAAGTTAAATTTTATATATTTGTCTCTACAAAATGGATTAAAGTTAAGTACATACAGAGGATACTTAACAAGTAACTGTTTTATTTGGCCCCATATTATCATTGAGGCGCTCTGGAGATATCTTTGGCCTGTGGTATGTAATTTTTACCAGAAGCCCGAGATGGCAAGGACAATGAATGCATTAAGTATTTTTTTATATTTCAAGCTGCTTTATTCCAAGTGCAGCCACATAATTTTGATAACCTTGATCATCCAAGCTGCATATTCTTAGTAGTCAGGACAGTGTAAAACCTCTGCACGGTGGGTTGGGGACTACCATTATGATGGCAAAATTTGTATTTCACATGTAACCGTGAAGTATTTTCCATATCTCACCCACAACATGGGTTTTATCCTACTGCTTTTTGGGTGATACAAGCACCAAAAACATGAAATACAAGTACTTTTACTCAAAGGTTTTCTGACTTCTTAGTAAACTTAAAATTGCTATGCAGTGTTGTGAAAGGAGTGAGGCGATATTGTAAATTACACATATAGAGTTAGTTCCCATTTTGTTAGCTCTAGGTTAATTTTCTGATAAATATACACACTTATGCTCCAGTCATACTTGTTTCTTTCTCTCTAAATGAAAGAAGGTCGGACAAAGATGCGCAAATTTAAATGTGTGCATGCTGCAACAGAAATTCATTGTGGGAAGTAGTGTTGGCAAACACATTAGTGAAGGCGCTAAAGCCTTGTTAAAATTAAAGTCATTCTTCTTATGTTGAGCCTCAGCAGCATGAGACATTTCTGTTGGATTAGACTGAGTTAGCCAGGATATCATCAGAATATGGAAAAGCGTCATTGATAATTAGAATCTTTATTAAATTATCTCACTGAATATGACTGACGTGCATTTATTTTTCTGCTCAGCTGTAACTTTGTACTACCAAATCATTAAGCATCATAAATCAACTACATTTCTACTAATAATACATGCTCTAATGATTAAAATATACTTCTACATTGTTCTAGATCATGTTAGCACATTGTCAGTTCTGGTAGGCACAATGTACACTATAAAATATAAACTTGTACACTTTTAAAATACCTGTCAGTGCAACCTTTGCTCTATGTTAGGCTTCTAAATGTGGATATAAATGATGAAAATGCTGACGTCTGGTGCACTAAAAACATGACTAAAATTTACGTTCCAACAGTCTCTCCTCTGACTGCAAACTATGTTGTCACAAAAAGGATACTCTTGTTTCAATGAGACAACTCAAAGCCTTGTGGCCTTGTAATGTAATGGTCTTGGTCTAGAGAATTTCTCAATTCTCTTCAGATTCTTGTAATAAGGGCTCCTCGTTGTCTCTATTTCAATATCTTTCCTTCTTTGCTTACTCTTAGCTCTTTGTATTTTTTAAAATCTGCATAGCTTATAAAACCAAGTGTGACTATCAAGTAGTCACAATCAAGAAAGGTCTTAGGATCATTCTCACAATTCCTTTTGACAAATCTCCAAACCGTGATCCAACATCAGAAAACCCTTTACCTATTGTCTCCCAGATGCTTGTCTCCTTTAGAACTCTCATGCCATTTTTCAGGTTTGTCATGTGTGATATAAATATCCTTATCTCCTTACTGTTATGTGGGATAAACAATGTTGCGCCTGTAAAACTTTGCAGACTCTGACTTTCTTTACTAATAAGATGTCTAACGCAAGATGATTTTGCAAAACCATTGACCTCATAGCAACCATTTCCGAATCCACAAGCAACATTCCTCCAGCACAATCAGTAGACATCTTATCTACAATCATTGACACTTTCTAATTTTGATATCATTCAAGATCACACCAACTGATAGAAAAAAACACCAAATATATTGCCTGTAATCCCTGCTGCACTAGCTTCTCTTCTTTTCCTAGATTTAGGTCTCTCCTTCCAAACTGGATTGTTAAAATTGTCTACATGGTAGATTTTGAGAAAAACGATCCCTAAATAGAATGTGTCATATCATCATTTTGGTAGCTTGTAATAGGAGTTTTTAACACATATGAAATATAGACCTGGTACAGCAGGGTCCTATCTATTCAGAATAAAATCCCAAACACTCTTATACAAAAACATGTCTACATTCACGAGTCCCTACAAATTTTGTGTCAGTCTCTGACTGCAGCCTGCATATACATAGCTTCCCTAAATGTCGCCATTCGAAAGCTATGGGTCCTTGTGTATCACCACCTGCAAGATGGGTAACATCCTTTTGCAAATCCTGTAAAACTAATCCTTTTTCTATTTTGATTTAATTGCTTTCCCCTGCCATCCTCTTGGTTAATGAACTCTTTCTGAACTTGTGTGAGAATACAGGATAAATTATTCTTGCACGCATAAACAGCTCCAAAGGTTATTGTCAGTTCAAAGAAACCTACCACTATGTCAATATTTTTAGGTTAGCAATACTACTCAAAAGCTGGTTAGTAGGCACAATGAATAAGACAACATCATAGTTGGAGTGAATATATTGTATATATTCTTGGTTATACAATTGGGTTAGTAAGATACTGAAACTAATTCTGTATGTTAAAGGTAAACTATGATTTCTGATTCCTTCCTGCACTGATGAAGGGTTCTGTGTACACACTTACAATCACACACCTCCATTGTTTAAATGTATTCATACAGTAACTTGCAGTATACAGTTGAAGACAAATATTCCTTTGAGTCGTCAAGATGAAGATATCTCTCATCATCATACAGGGGATCTTGCTTTTCATGTGACTCCTCATGCACTGGTGTAATTGTGCTCTCAACTTTGCCCTTCATAGACACACTCAAACCAGCAGTCAATAAAATGATCAGTATCACACACATTATTGCTTAGCCTAATCACACATACTTAAATTTACTCAGTTTACCCCGATCTAGATTCATGACTGGTATAGAGGCAGACGAAGCTGTCAAATTAAAAAAGCAAAAAGCAAAAGCACAAATTAACTTGCAAAATCAAAATGTAAAGCGGCTCCAAAATGTGTTTTCTTTTTCTTCTCTGCATGTGAGCAAAGCAAAAACAAAATCAAAAATATCTTTCACGTAGTCTTTTCACACTTATTTACAAAGGTTCTGAGGGTTCATCAAGGATTCTCTGGTTGCAAATGTTCAAAGTCTGTACTAAAAGTTCAAATGTCTCTGGTAATACACCATCTGGTAATCACTGATTAGCACTTCCAACATATAGGCCCTCATTAGAACCCTGGTGGTCGGTGTTAAAGCGGTAATATCTCCAACAGGCCGGCGGTAACAAAAATGGAGTCATGAACACGGTGGAAACTGCCAACACATACAGCCACTTTAACACTCTGACTGCCACGGCAGTAGCAACAGACACCACAGCAGTAACTGCCAACTGCAAGGTGGAAGACAATGTACCACCCACTCTATTACAACCAGCCCATCTGCCAGCTTTTCCGGGGTGGTACCAACGCTGTCAAAAGCACGGCGGAAACAGTACACAGAAAGGAAACCACTCACCTCTCAACAGTCAAGGAAGAACCAGAACGCCATGGAGCCCGAGCTGCAGGTTCTCCCCAGGCTGGTGTATGTGCTCATATACCAGTAGCACCAATATAGTGACAACGACCACACTGAGTACTGCACCTAGCACACAAGGGGGGGGAGGAAAAAGAGAGTGACACACACATGCAACATGCAACACCCCCACCCACACACACACCCCCAACACCATACACACAAACACATGCAACAACATTACATTTAAACCCTGTAACCCTCTGGAATAACGCAAGGACAAAAGGAATGGAGTCAAATGAGTGTAATATTAGAAATACTTAGAAATACGTACATAAATAAATGATCAGTATGTACAATATATAGAATATATACAAAATGAGGGACAATGTCCACCAAAACAGTCCGTGGCCCACTGGGCCAAGCCCACACTTGACTCCTGCCTCAAAACGGAGACAACACTGCAGGGGCATCAGGTCGAAAACACATAGGCACCTCAGGGGGATGGGGAAAGAGGGGGCACCTTAGCCGGAAGATGGGACAACGCCACTGCTCCTGGAGGGGGCTACATGCCCTCCGTGATGTCCTGGGGAGTGCAAATCCACAGTATCTCAAGTGGGGTTTGCCCACTGCTTGGTCCTGGGGAGTGCAAAGCCACAGTCTCTCAAGTGGGTGGTTTGCCCACTGCTTGGTCCTGGGGAGTGCAAAGCCACAGTCTCTCAATTGGGAGGTTTGTCCACTGCTTGGTCCTGGGGAGTGCAAAGCCACAGTCTCTCAAGCGGGTTGTTTGCCCACTGCTTGGTCTTGGGGAGTGCAAGGTCACAGTCTCTCAAGTGGGTGGCCCCTACACTGGTTCTGGAGGGGGCCTTGTACCCAGTGTGCTTCATCCTGCCAAGGATAGGTTAAGTGGATGCCTTCTTCCACTGGTTCTGGAGGGGGCATTGTGCCCAGTGTTCTTCATCCTGCCAAGGATAGGTTGAATGGATGCCTTCTTCCACTGGTTCTGGAGGGGCCCTTGTGCCCAGTGTGCTTCATCCTGCCAAGGATGGGGTGAGTGGATGCCTTCTTCCACTGGTTCTGGAGGGGGCCTTGTGCCCAGTGATGCAGCACTTGGGAGTGCCAGGTCACAGTCCCTCAGCTGGGTGTCAGAGCCACGAGATTTCCAGTGGCCAGGATGTATGATACTCCATGGAGGCAGGACTACAGTCCATCCACTGGCGGCTACGGCTGCACAGTGGTGGTAGTGCCGGTGCTGGTGGGGGTGCTGCCAGTAGGGGTGGAGGATCCAGCCCTTCCCCTGCAGCCTCAGACAGCTGCCCACTGGGGCTGCTGCTGCTGACAGTAGTGGTGCTTGCGGTGGTGCGGGTGGCGGTGCAGGTGGCAGTGCTTGTGGCGGTGCAAGTGGCAATGCTGGCCACAGTGCAGGTGGTGGTGCAGCTGGTAGCCACCAGGCCTTCACCTGCAGACTCGGACGGCTGAAGTGCCTTGGCTGGTGTTCTGTGCCCCTTCCTGCCCTTGGCAGATGGCGGTGTCACCTTGGGTCTGCCAGCTGGAGTCTTTGACGTGGCCTTGCTGGGTAGTTGTGGCTCCTTCTCCTTGCTGGATGCTGTCCCCTTCTTGACCTTGCCAGGTGGTGGAATCTTCTTGGCCTTGGTAGGGGTTGGTGGCACACTGGCTGGCCTGACAGGTGCCCCCTTAGAACCTCTGACAGCTGCAGAAACCACAGCTGAGGTGGACTTGGTGGCTGAGGTACTGGGCTGGGTTCTGGCTCCCTGGCCCGAGGTGAAGGACGGGGGTGTGGGGTAGGGAAGATGTCAATGTTGGCTAGGAAAAGCTTCTTAGGGACATTGGAGCGGCAAGAGGGTGAAGATTTGGGAGTGGAGGAAGAGGGAGTGGTTGTAGGAGGTGTCCGTCTGCTGTGTTTGGATGCAGGTGCATGAGCTGGATGCTGTTGAGAGGTGGATGGCTGTTGGGTGGGTATGTGCTTGTGTTTGTGTACTTTGGGAGGAGGGGTCACAGACACAGATCCATGCATGGATGGGGGGTGGTGACTGCCAGTAAGGGGTATGTAGTGATAGGCGTGCTGGTGATGGAGGTAGTGCATGAGGATGTAGTGCATGCAGGTGTGAGTGGAGACTCTACTGGGAGGGAGGTGGACGAGGAGGAGGAGGGGGACACAGTGGAGGCAGTGGATGTTGGTGTGTCTGAATGGGGATGGTGCTTGTGTGAGTGCCTGTGAGAAGAAGTGTGGTACTTGTGTTTGCCTGAGCCACTTCTGTGTGTTGATTTGGGTGAGTGCTGGTCTGCAGTTGTGCTTGGGGTTGAGGGATTGGGACTGGGTAGAGGAAGTTGGAGGGGGGAGGCTGGAGACAGGGACAATGGCTGCCATCAGTGCGGAGGCCAGAGCCTGAAATGCTCTCTGTTGGGCCGCCTCGCCAGAGTGAATGCCCTCTAGATATGCATTTGTTTTTTGAAAAAGCCTCTCAACACCCTGGATGGCATTCAGTATGGTTGACTGCCCAACAATGAGGGATCTCAGGAGGTCAATAGCCTCCTCACTGAGGGCAGCAGGGCTGACTGGGGCAGGGCCTGAGGTGCCTGGGGTGAAGGAGATGCCCACCCTCCTGGTGAGCGGGCACAAAAAATACACTGAGGGGCTGCTGGGACGGTGGTGCTGGTACGGGGTGGCAGCTGTACCAGTTGTTGGGGTGGGCACAGAGGGGTCCGCCACCACCAGGGAGCTTCCATCGGAGGAGGAGTCACTGTCTATAGTGTCCCCTCCTGTCTCCGTCGTGGTGCTCCCCTCGCCCTGTCTCACTGGTTCCCCCACCGTCGGTGGATTCTGCCTCCATGCCCATGTGGGATGCAGATCCCTCCGTCCCCGGTGCCTCTGCTCCTCCGCCAGATGATGCTAATGCACACAAGGACAGGGTGACAAAACAAAAAGGGGGGGAGTGACAGAGGATACACTTGGTCAATGCCAGCAACACAACTACCGTTGCCATACACAACACACAGGGAGCAGCCCTATGCACTAGGCCATGCACTACCAGTTACACAGCTAGTCACCAGCCCATGGGGTACAATGCCTAACGCCATTAGCTGCACACCTGAAACCCACAGGACCCTGCCCAGTAGTAGATGGCAACTAACACTATTGGGGTTGAAGTGCTTCAGAGCCTGCCCAACAAGTGACCTACCCTGCCATGTTCGCACCTGGCCTAGGGGCACCCACAGCCCACATCCCCCACCCAGGTAAAACCTTAATGCGCGCAAAGTCAGGAATCTGAATCTGTACTCACCCCCTTGTGGCTGCTGTGATGCCTTCAAGTGCCCATCCAACTCCGGATAGGCCACTGCCAGGATGCGGAACATGAGGGGGGTCGGGGTACGAGGGGCACCCCTTCCTCGTTGGGAGGCCGGCCCCAGCTGGGCCTCCGCCGTCTTCCTTGCCCAGCGGCGCAGGTTCTCCTACCTTTTGCAGCAGTGCTCTGCCTGTCAAAGACCCCAGGGTCCTCCCCTCCTTGGCGATGGCACGCCAAATACCCTTTTTCTGATGGGTCTGACCTGCAGGGAAAAGACAGCAGAAAAGGATTAGTCATACCGTCCGGACTGTCATACTCATGGCTCACCATATCCCTCCCATCCCCTTACACACATACATTGACCACCATACATGCAACACTCTGCCCAGGACCCCTTAGCCACCCCGTACATGAGGCTGACACACACAGCACTCCATACATTCATGGCCCACGCATCATGCTCACAGTGTACTCACCTGTTTGTCTGGAGGACCATAGAGTAAAGTGTACCGGGGTAGGACCCCATCCACCAGTCTCTCCAACTCCTCCGAAGTGAAGGCATGAGCCCTTTCCCCAGACACTCGAGCGATTGTCTCTTGCAGACACATGTCACAGCAGCACTTGCAGTGTAGGTCCTCTCCTGTTGAAGGTCAGGTAGCAAGTGAGTGAACAGATAGAAAATGGCGGTCACATCAGCGAGGTGCGTATCGTCACCGCCGGCGTACATCGTCATGGCTCCTGGAACCCAAAGGGCCCAGTGTTAACCAATGCGAAGTTGTGTGGCGGACGTCAACCGCCGACTGCTACGGCGCACAACGCCAGCGGAATTACCTCATTTCCACTGGTCTCTCCACAGAGATCAGGCAGCCGCAATTTCAGGGGGCACAGGGAATGGCACCTAACTGCGTCACAGCAGACATTGGCACATCAACTGACTCTCAAATTCACATACTGTTTCTGTAAAGAAAGAGATGCATCATTATTTCAATAGATGTGTGAATATGATCCTCTGCTCACTGTTTCTCTCCCTGGACTTCAACCGCTGAGGATGAATATGAGATGGAGAAATCCTCCCGTGTACAGACCCCTGGTGGACCTGGCGACAATGGAGGACAGACACATTATCCTCACATACAGACTTGATAGGGCCACAATCCAAGAACTGTGTGCCCAAATGGAGCCAGACCTGATTTCAGCTAACCGCTAGCCCACAGGTATCCCCCTCTTGTGCAGGTCCTGTCAGTGCTCCAGTTCCTGGCAAGTGGTCCATTCCAAGCGACAGTGGCCATGGCATCAGGGATGTCACAGAATATGTTCTCAAACCTGTTGACCAGAGTGTTGTCTGCCCTGCTGAAACACATGTGCAGCTATATCGTATTCCTCCAGGTGGAGGATTTGGTCACAGTGAAAGCTGACTTCTATGCCCTGGTACATATCCCCAACATCATTGGTGCCATTGATGGTACACATGTAGCATTTGTCCCCCCTCGGAGGAATGAACAAGTGTTCAGGAATAGGAAAAGCTATCACTCTCTGAATGTGCAGATGGTGTGTTTGGCGGACCAGTACAACTCCCATGTGAATGCCAAGTATCCTGGCTCTGTACGTGATGTCTTCATTTTGAGGAATAGCAGCATTTCATATGTGATGTCTCAACTCCAGAGGCACCGGGTGTGGCTAATAGGTGAGCCCATGGTCCCCACCCAGTTGATGTAGGTATATGGGTGTGGGGTTGTCCCTAAGGGTGAGTGTATGTCTAACAGGTATCCCTTGAATATTTGCAGGTGACTCTGGCTACCCCAACCTCTCATGGCTACTGACCCCAGTGAGGAATGCCAGGACAAGGGCAGAGGAACGTTACAATGAGGTACATGGGAGAACAAGGAGGATCATTGAAAGAACCTTTGGCCTCCTGAAGGCCATGCTCCGGTGCCTCCATCTGACATGTGGATTCCTGTACTACTCACCCAAGAAGGTGTGCCACATCATCGTTGCATGTTGCATGTTGCACAACCTAGCCCTGAGATGCCAGGTGCCTTTTCTGCAGGAAAATGAGCCTGGAGGTGGTCTTGTGGCAGTGGTGGAGCCTGTGGACAGTGAGGAAGAGGAGGCAGAGGAAGAAGATGTGGACAACAGAAGCTCACTCATACAACAGTACTTCCAGTGACACACAGGTAAGACACTGTAACTTCACTTTCCATTGCAGTTTTGTGTTAGAAATTGGACATGGCAGCCTGATATCCCTATGTCTATGGCCTCTGGCATCTCTATTTTCAGATCTCTGTGGCCCACTCTGGCTCCTGGTGTGTTTAGTGCTGCCCACTACAGGTCATATCAATGTGTATATATCTGTACATATGATTTGAAATGTTTACAGCTTGTTGAACTAATACATATTTCAATCGACAGACTTCAGAGTTGTATTTGTTCCAATGGTGTTTATTTAAGTGCTAAGAGGTGGAGGGGGATGTGCAATGGGCTGGGGTGATGGTGGAGGAATGTCCAGATAGAGTCCAGTCTCTTTGTATCACAGGTGCATTGTCCAAGGGGGTATAGGAAGGGGAGCAATGGCAGTTCAAGATGGACAGGGTGACATAGTAGGACACAAGGGTGACATTCAGGAGCATCCTATTTCCTGGCGGGGGTCTTGGCAATGTTCTCTGGCTTCTGCCTGGACTATTTGCAGAGTGGTTCTCCTTCTGAATGGGGGTGGGGTGCTGGTGGCCTGTTGGTCCTGTGGCGGGGTCTCCTGTCCACTAACACCGGCGGAGGTGAAGGGCTGTTCTTTGGTTTGGCTAGTGTCAGGGGCCCATTGGTGTGCCACTGCCTCCCACATGGTGTTGGCCATGTCAGCCAGCACCCCTGCAATGGTGATCAGGATGGAGTGGATGTGTTTGAGGTCCTCCCTGATCCCCAGGTACTGTCCCTCCTGCAGCCGCTGTGTCTCCTGCAACTTGGCCAATATCTGGCCCAAGGTATCCTGGGAATGGTGGTATGCTCCCAGGATCCCTGCAAGTCCCTCGTGGAGAGTGGGTTCCCTGGGCCTGTCCTCCCCCTGTCGCACAGCAGTCCTCCCAGCTTCCCTGTTGTCCTGTGCCTCTGTCCCCTGAACCGTGTGCCCACTGCTACTGACCCCGGGTCTCTGATTGTCTTGAGTTTGTGGGATTGCCTGGGGTCCCTGTAGTGGTGGACCCACTGCTGATTGACGTGTCCTGGGGACAGAGGTATGGGCCCACTGGATGGGTGCTGTGCTGGTGTTTCCTGAGGGGGGGAGGCTCTGTGGTGGGTTGGGAATGTGGCAGGGTAACCGACTATCCAGAGGTCCCTAATGGGCCAGGTTGGTCCTCGTGATCCAGGCGTGCAGAGCTGCTGTCATCACTGAGGGCCTCTTCTGGGGAGGGGGGACTGGATGTTGGTGGCACCTACTCATCCTGTGGGGATGTAAATGCAGTGTTATTGTATCTGCATGTGCCGGTTATATGTCGAAACCACAAGTGCTTCAAGCACCCATGGCTCAACAACAGGTTCGGAACAACAAACTTGTTGGTATCACTAATGCCTTTACCACGAATGCCTTTACAACGATTTTTCATTGTAAAGGCATTCCTGGTAAAGGCATTAGTGATCAGCATGCACGGTTCCAGCATGCTTTCACCCTCGCCCCCAACCCCTAAACATTACCGTGACCCCCCCACACCCACAACCACCCCCACCCCCAAAATTGCCACAACCCCAACCCACCCTCCCCTAAAACCTGAAGCACTTCAACTCCCCAACCCACCCCTTAAACCTAAACACTGATCCCCCTCCCCTTAAACCCTAATCACCCTGAGCCCCCACCCCCACAAGCTAAAAATACCCCGAGTCCCCACCCCTCCCCTAAAACCTAAGCACCCCAAACCCCCAACCCACCCCTAAAACCTAAACCCTGGGCCCCCTCCCCAAACCCTAATCACCCCGAGCCCCCCACCCCACACACAAAAACTAAAAATAGCCTGAGTCACCACCCGCACCTAAAACCTAAGCACCCCAACCCACCCCTACAACCTAAACCCTGACCCCCCTAAAGCCTAATCACCCGAGCCCCCACCCCACCCCCAAAAACACAGCCCCAGTCCCAGCCCAACTTACCTCGTCATTCACTGCGTTGACTCCCTTCTTCTGTGCCTTAACCATGCATGTACGTGGTTCACACATGCATGGTTAAGGCACTAAAACCAGGAAGTAGTGGAAAACAAAACAGTTGTTTCGCTTTTGTTTTCCATGACTTCATGGTTTAGGAGTCATTGTTCCGGGTGTTTCACCGCATGTGCCATCTTGTGCATGGGTGTGTTTCCCTGTATGGTAGTGATTGCCCTGTCAGCTTTGCCTTGTGTGAGTGGTGACTTTGTGGGCTAGTTGATTCTCTCTAATGTGCATGCTCTAGTGATGGGTGTCCATGCAGGTCTGTGATGGGTGTCCATGTATTGGTGTGGCATGCAGAGCTTGGTTCTGGGATGGGTGGGTGGTGATAGTGGGGTATATGGGAGGTGGTGGAGTGATGGGGGTGAGGGTAGGGGTAGTAGTTTGTGATGGCATGCAAGTAGGCTGGGGGATATAATAGTAAAGATTTGACTTACCAGAGACCAGTCCTTCTGCTACTCCTGCGAGGCCCTCAGGATGCATGATTGCCAAGACATGCTCCTCCTATGTTGCTAGTTGTGGGGGAGGAGGTGGGGATCCACCGCCAGTCCTCTGTGCAGTTACCTGGTGTCTTGCTAACACGGAACGCACCTTCCCATGTAGGTCGTTCCACCTCTTCCAGATGTCATCCCTTGTTCTGGGGTGCTGTCCCATGGCGTTGACCCTGTCCACGACTCTCCGCCATAGCTCCATCTTTCTTGCAATGGACGTCTGCTGCACCTGTGATCCGAATAGCTGTGGCTCTACCCTGATGATTTCCTCCACCATGACCCTTAGCTCTTCCTCTGAAAACCTGGGGTGTCTTTGGGGTGCCATGGATGTGGTGTGAGTGCTATGAGTGAGGGTGTGTGGGGTGCTGTGTTAGGGTGTGTGCTGGGAGTGGCGTGGATGGTGTATGGGTGATGGTGTTCTGTGGCTCAGATTGAGTGGGTACTCCTGGCGTGTCTCTCTCTCAGAAATCTTTTTTTTTCCATTGAAAGGGTTGTGGGTAATGTGTGTGTTTTATAGTGGTGTGGGTGGGGTGTGTGTAGTTTGAATTGTCCAATGTGGTGTAGTTTTGTTAGTGTGTGTGTATTTTGAGCGCGGCGGTGTGTACCGCCAATGGTTTACCGCCATTGAAAGACCGCCTCGGTGATTCGTGGGTCCTGATACTGTGGGCGTATTTCTGTTGGTGTAACGGTGTGGGTTTTGGTACCGCCAATTTATCACTGACCTTTGGTCTGGCGGACTTGTGTGTGTCTCTATAGTGGTGGATTTCTCTGTGTGGGTCATAATATCCATAACGGTATACCGCCGTGGTCACAGTATCTTGGTGGCAGTCAACACGGCGGTAGGTGGCATTTACCGCCAAGGTTGTAATGAGGGCCATAATGTCTCTGCTTATCAAGTGGAAATGAAATTTCAAACTTTACTTCAAGAAAATTTCAAGTTCCAAAATATTCAGCTGAATCTGAATTTTCAAAACAAAAAGCAATTAACTTCTTCCATTCATTAACAACACAGTATGTCTACTCATGTGCTGAGTACCTGTGACTTGGCACTCTTTTTCTTTTTGATCTCCTTGATGCACAATTTTCATTTTCACTTTGATTCAATTCTTCAGCTACTTCAGCTATAGTTGGAAGCACATCTGCTATTGGGTCTGGGCTTTTTGCGGGCCACTGCTCCCCTCTCAGAGTTCTCGTTTCAGGCACAACTGGATTTTCAACATTTACTGAGCTAGCAGTAGTCGACTTGTTCAGAATAAACCCTCCTGCACCTTCGATTGCTTTTGACACGCTTATATTTTCACCAGCTTGTGCAGGCTCTGTGACAGCCACTTGTTCAGTCCTCACAGTTTGGCTAACCTGGACCCCTTCACCCACTGATTCTGACCATAGAGGAACAGGCTTTGTATCTTCAAGAGGACTTGGAACTTTGCATGTATGGCTCGCATGAACCCAATTTGGAAGACTAGCACTCTTCACAGCTGTTGAGGTCACCAATATAACCTAATATGGACCTTTCCAGCTTGGCTCTAAGCATGACTTTCCTACATGCTTCATCACCAGAACCCAATTTCCTTGACACAAGTTGTGACACTGTTCGTGTGCCCACTGAACAGCTGCTTCTTCACCTGGTGAGACAAAGAGCATACCACATCAGCTAGTCCTTTGCATAACCCAGCACTAAGTAAACTGAAATGTTCTCAAGTGCCTTTGTAGGCACAGCTGGCAACCTCATAGTATGACCCATGAGTATCTCATGGGGGGACAGTCCTGCATCCTGTCGGGTGTGCTATGCATGCTCATCAGAACAAGTGGTAATGCATCTGGCCATTTCAACATAGTATACACTTTAGCCAGTCGAGACATTAAAGTTCCATTCATCTGCTTGACCAATCCCGATGCCACTGGTCTGTAACTGCAGTGCAATCTTTGCTCATTTTGTAATTCCGCACACAGCAATGTTATAATCTCATTGTTAAAATGAGATCCTTGGTCTGATTCCAGAGAAGCCAGGAAGTCCAAACCTAGGTATCACCTTCCTTAGAAAGCAACTTTGCAACAGTGAGGCTATTGTTCCTGCAGGTTGGGTAGGCTTCTACACAGTGTTAAAAAATCACACACTACCACAACACATATCTCAATCCATTGCACACAGGCATCTCAATGAAATCACATTGCATTCTGTGGAAAGGACCTCCTGACCTACCTATGTGGCTCAGATTATCCACAGTGCTTTTCCTATGTTCATCTGTTGACATGTAACACATCTGTTACACACAGCGTCTGCAATCAATATGCATCTGGGGTTGTCCCATGGTTGTCTGAATGTTCTGATCATGGCATCTCTGACAATGTATACATGACCATGATAATACCTTGGTAACACTGCTTTTCCCTCAATGGAAACCCAAACTTAATCTCTTTGAACACAGCCTGCTCTACTCTAACCTCTACGCTCTTCTTCATTCACTTTTTCTTGTAATCTCTTTACCTTTCCCAGGGAACAATTGCTGTCAAGAAACTTTGGTTTGTCTCACTGGTGATACTTATATCGCTCCATTACTCATTAAAGGATGTGCTATGGAGTGCACAATATTTGACCTCTTGGTAAACATAGCCATTGCCCAATGAGATATATTCACTTGGATTTTGGTGTGTTGCACTTTTCACAACTGCAATCTTCATAGGTAACTGTATTGCTTTCAACATTTGATGGACTCTGTCACCATTTCAGATAGGTGATCCAGAAGAAGTCATAAAACCTCGCTGGGACCATAACTGTCTGAAATCATGAACGATACCAAAACCATATTGACTATTTGTGAAAATGGCCACTTTACACTGTTCAGAAACACAACATGCTCTAATAAGAGCCACCAATTCAGCTACTTGGGTGGAAAAGACTGCTTGAGGCCATGAAGCTTCTATCACTCCTGAGATTGTGCATACTGCATAACCAACTGCCAGGGTTCCATCATTATCTCTTAAATAAGAGCCATCAACAAACATAACATAGTCATCTAAGGGAGTATCTTGAATATCAGGTCTTGGTTTGGCACACAGTTCAGTCACATTGAGACAGTCATGCTCCACTTCATCTTGATCATTAACATTTTCATCATTACTGGGCATAAGCGTTGTAGGATTCAACACTGTGCAACGCATAATGATCACTTTAGCCGATCAAAGAATCTGCTGCTCATAACGGGTCAGATGCGCATCAGTTAGATGCTGCATCTTAATTTGGGTGAAAAGGACCTCACCTGAGTAGGGGACATAGACGCTTAGGGGGTGGCCCATAACAATACTTTCACATTGGGCTATACTGACACTTGTGGCCTCCACAGCTTTTAAACAGCCAGGAAAAGCAGCAGCTACTGAGTCCAGTGTGGCAGAAAAATAAGACACCGGTCTGTTGACCCTTCTGGGTTACTGCATCAAAACAGAAAAGCACAACCATCTCATTCACAGCAAAGGGAAGAAAAACTTTTATTGTAATTAGGAATTCCCAGAGCAGGGGCTCTGCAAATGCTTTCTCTCAGCTCAGAGAAGGCTTTCATGCATGTGTCATCCAATTGTACTGGATTAGACACCTCCTTGTATGTTAGTTTTAACAATGGCTTAGACAATAATGAAAAATTCGGGATCCACTGGCGGCTGTTACCGACCGTTTTCAGAAACATTCTGACATCTCCTTCCATTACAGAGGGTTTCATTTGCATGATTGATAAGATTCTCTCTTGGGACACCTTCCTTGTACCTTTCTCTGTGTGGTGACTTAAGTACTTAACTTCTCTCTCACAATACAGTCATTTTGCAGGGATCACTTTATGGCTGATCTCACCAAGATGTTTCAACAGGGCAATGGTATCTCTCCTACTGGCTTCCCGTGTGTTTGATGCCACCATCAAATCATCAATGTACTGAACTAGGATAGAATGAAATGGCATGTTCAGGAACTCCAAGTTCTTTTTCAAAATCTGATTAAAAATGGATGGTGACTCCGTATTCCCCTGTGGGGTTTGACACCTGGAATATACACTGCTTCTGAATTTAAATGCAAATAAATACTGGCTGTCCTCATGGAACGGAAAAGAAAAGAATGCCTGACCGAGGTCAATGATACAGAACCGTTCTGCTTCATAAGGAATCTGGAGCAAAATCACTACAGGATTCAGTATCACTGGACAACACGGGACAGCAATCTCATTCACCTTTCTCAAATACTGGACTCTGCAGTATTTTCCATTGGACTTCCGCAGTCCCAAAATAGGGGAATTACAGGGAATTCCCATGATCTCTTTCAGGAAACCTTGCTCAACAAAATTCTCAATTATAGGTGTCATTCCAGCATTTACTTCTGGAGCCATATTATGGGACAGGATCCTGGGAAATACTGCATTTGTCCTTATTGTGATTTTAACTGGCTCAAATCCTCTGATGAGTCTAATATCTTTCCCTCAAAAATCCCGAACTCTCACCATAACTGCCTCCTGTAACTCTTCGGGCAAACCTTTAACTGTCATCATTGGGAACAATTAAATGAGTGGATATTTTTCATCAACTGTGACGGACATTTCATCGTCACTATTAGTCTGGATCGCTATTCCCTTGAGGGAGCAGCTAATGGAATAATGTAAATTACACAATAGCCTAAGCCCTAACAAGCTTACAGGACTTCAATCACAAACCATAAATTGGTGCAAATCTTTGAATGACCCTATTTTAACTGGGATATGCTCTGTGATCAGGTTTGATAACTGCTGATTTGCTACTCCTACCGTCTAAACTCTCCTTCTTGACAGGGGCACATATGGAACTCCTGCAGTTCTAACAGTGGAACACGTTGCTCCAGTGTCAACCATGAATGAATCATCGAATCCCATAACACTGGTGTTTACATAGGGACCACGTTGATCCATCTTTAAGGATGCGATTAACACATTCCTCCTCATCTGAACTGTCATTGTTATATATTTCTGAAACTTCATCATCACTGAAATCAATCAATGGCTATTGCACGATTAAATTTGCTTTTGCTGAGGAACCATCACTTGCTGCTGTTCCTTTGGGGCTTTAGGAACCTGCATTTGCTGAGGTACTTGAATCTGTTGGGGGACCTGCATCTGTTGTAATTCAGTAGGGACAGTCACATTTCAAATTTAGGGTCTTTGAACTCTCTGCATTTGAACTTGCTCATTATCCACAGTCTGAGCAACACCGCCATTCTGCACCAAATTATTGACATTACTGTATGCACACTCCCGCTTCCAGAGCCTGAAAGTATCGCAAGCATGACATTGACATGGACTCAGATTCTTCATTGACTGAACACCAATCACGTTACCACTCTGACCTACGCGAACACCATGTCCTCTACCTCTAAACTGAGGCACGTTGTTAACCTGCTATTGCACACCTTGCATCCCACTAATGTTCACCATCACTTGCGGACTCTGTGTTTCTGTTTGGGCAGGTTCAATTTGCATTACCATCACTTCCTCTTTCAACATTTTCTGCTTCAACTCAATTTCGTCACTACAGTACCAAGCATACTGCATCACTTCATCAATTGGTTTATTCTGCAAGCAAATACAATTATTCTGAATCATGCTGCTAATTTCAGGTTTCAATACTTGCACACATCTAAACACAAAATGACTCATGTGTCTTGGCCCCTGAAGTTCTGACCCACTTTGCTGTTTGAACACCTGCAGCAATCTCTCATAATAAGCATGGATTGGCTCCTTTGTCTCCTGTGGTGTCCTGTCACCGTTTCGTCAATCAACATCCTTTGGGGAAACTTTGTTCTTTAGAAACTCAATCACTTTGTAATACCCTTTCATCACCTCTTCAGACAGCGCACCTGTTAGTAGATTTCTTGGCAGTTCACGAGTTGGCCAATTCACATTCCACTTGCACTCAACCCACAAATTGACTGGAACCACAATGTCATATAATGTATTCATTCTTCCCACCGGCATTTTGAAAGTTTCACAAACATCTCTACTTGCTTGTATCATTCCACTGATTTCTCCACTCAATTTTGGGTAATTATTTGTGAATGACAATATGTCACTTCTGCTCCACAGAACATCTACATAACCTCCACCTGGAATATTCTTCATTGGCAGCATCTTTACACTCTCATCAGCTTAATTTGCTCCTGCTGGAGGGAAATTCTGTTTTGCTTTCTTTTGATCTCTTTTCCTTGCCCATCTTCCTTCGCATTTATCTAATGCTCCCCATGTCCGAATGTTCAAATCAGTTCTTTAATATGCATTCCCATGGAGGGTGAACTCATGTTTGCAATGTCTTTGGAATTAAATTCTAATCTGTAACACTTTAAGGGCTGTAATTTCCCTAAATCCACATCATATTTCTCAGTCAATTCTATTAATTTCTCATAAGTCTGTCCTGCTCGGTTTGTGATATCCTTGCACATGAAGGGCAATTCTTCTTTATTGTAAGTATCCAGCCTTTCCAGATCAAGTGTTCACTCAATTAACTCATTTAATTCTAATTGTAATTTGGACACATTCACTGTCCTGTCTCTCTCTCTGGGTTCTCTTTTGTTCTAGCACTGTTGTTTACTGTACCAGGTTCTCCTCTCTGACTGAAGTTATCTCACCACTAATATAACTGTTGTGATAAAAATCCTTTAAAACTGATGTTGTTTCCCTGTGTCATATTCTGCAGGGTATTGCATGTTACTCTCATAATCTGTTCTGTTGAGGACATGTGTGTAATTGGAGTTCCTGGAGAACATCTCACATCTATTATTAGACTTGTTCAACACCCAGTTGGGATCTGCAATTCACATGGGGGGTCAAAGCAGGACCTGAGGTAGCTAACCTTTCCATTTCTGGATTAGTTGAATACACTGATCTCTGTGTATTGCATGGTGAAACTATTGAAGTCACTAGATTTGGAGTCTGAAGGCTACTCCCAGTATTACCTGTAGCATACAGTGGAACAACTGGGCCTATTGCTATGGGGACTGTCAATGCTTCTGGTCCTGTCAAATTTGTCTGATTTTGTGGAATCATCATCCCTCCACTTTGACTTGTCAATACTGTACTGAAAGTCTGTCCGGATTGATCTGGGCCAATACTTGGATTTGTTGGTACTTGTTTCATTGAAGGATGACGTGTGACGTGTGGTGCAAGACGCGGAGAGGCGGAGGCGGAGTCTCGCATTCAAGCGAGGCAGTGCGGCTGAGCGCGCTTCTCTCCCCACAGCTTGGGCCTGCTGGGACAAATTAGGCAGGTTGAGGCAGCCAGCCGGTGGAAGCTAGCAGCAGTAAGTGAGAGGGGCTGAGGCTCCTGTCGGGCCTCGGCTGGGGCCAGTGGTGCAGTGGCACTCCGGACGGAGAAAGGAGCTGGGCCGGACCGCAATAAACGGGAGGCGGAATCTCGCACTCCTCTCCCCACGGACAAGGCTGCCATTTAGACCTGAGGCAGCTAGACAGTCAGCAGCAGCAGGGAAAAGCGGCAGAGCCCCCCATTGAGCACCTACAGGGCAAGCATTGGAGCAGCACGCCAGACGGAGTAAAGAGCCGGCTCGTGCAGTGGTTAAAGGTCAGCAGGACGTGGCGTGCAGTGGGCGGAAGAGAGCCGGGTGAGCTAGGTGTGGAGGGGAGACTGTATCTAATGTACTGAGCCACTGTGGTTTGCAGCTGTTTCTTGTCGTGTTCCCTGGCTTATTACCTATTTCTCTTCACTCCTTTCCTCCTGGCCCTGCTTCACTCTGCTGTGCCTCAGTTCATTTGCATTGCTGTAGAGCTGAAGACTTGAGGCCTGAGGACCGTGACTCTTGGAGGTCAGAGGGCAACTGTACTCTAGTATGCACCAGCAGGGCGCAGCAGGAAAAAGCTGCATTGAGTTCTGCATTAGGATTCATGGAACTTCAAGAGTTTAATCCTTGAAAGCGTTTATTGGCCTGTTTGGCGTGTGAAGTGAGGAGTAAAGCAGTATAAAAGGGAGAAAAGGATCAGTACTTAATAAAAATGACCTCTAAATGCATGAGAAGGAGCAGGTCTTTCCTCAGTTGGGCCTGTAAAAAAACCAAATTGAATCCCTTAAGAAATAAGGGTATTCATCACTTGAATGTAAAAATTTAGAATTCTATCCTCCCATTTGTCCAAAAGGACCCACGTGACACATCGGCTGGTAAGGGAGGAAATCACCTCAGCACCAATCATAATATCTCCCAAGGTTCCAATGAGGGTAAGGAACTAATTCCCTTGATGGATCAGTGTGCTGCTGACGGGGGGAAGAGGGGTCAGTAGATACCTCCACCTCCCTTCTCGTCAGTGGGGCCCACCAAGTTGAAATTCGGGAATTTACCCTCCCTGACATTGACCCGGATGAGGTGCCCGGCTCAAGACTTTTTCCTTCCTTACTTCCATCGACGCCCACAGTAGTTCAATCTAATTCTTGCTCACCCATGTTAAAAAATGTCAGTAGCACTCCATCGGACCACTTCCTTTCGGATTTAAGGACTTCGGAAACTCCAGACCTTGTTTCCACTGGGAACTTTACTAATTGTCTGCCAGACCAACATAAATTCCTTTCTGAATCCTTTAAGTGCCTCGAAAGAATCCTTTCGTCAATATTGGAACTCCTTGAAAAATCTATAAAAAACTCTGATCACACCCACGACATCCTAGTATCTATATTGAAGGCTCTTCTAGTAAAACAAAACTTGAGCCATTCTTCTGATGAATTGGCTAAGACAACTGTAAAGGGTGTACATCAAATATTAGGACTAAACATAAATGGTACTAGTCTGCATTCCTTGATTATTGGGGATTCGACGAACATAGATGACATGCCCACCCAATCTGATAAAGGAACCCAGGCAGGAAAATCACAGCTGGATAAAGCAGTTCCAATGCTATCGAATCCTGCTTTCCAAGAGAGTATGGCGTACTCTCTGGACAACCTTTTTCCCAGCTCAAGTTCAGTGAGTAATATTTCTTCGGTGGTCCAAGACTCTCGGAAAAGGGAATTCGCCCCTAATCTTCGGTCGGTCCCATTTCCAATTTTCCTTACTAAAGATCACTCTTCCTCAAAGTCGACTGAACTGAATAGAAACAAGTTCAAAAAGGCCAGTAAAATGATCAAGTTAAGAGGAAAAAAGGCAGGGGGGAAAAGGAACCGGCAAATCACAAAAAAGATGGCGAGGAAGGTCAAGTTTGAGGAGAGAAAGTACGTGGGATCTCCGGATGTTCAGGATCGGGTCCCTACAATGGAGAACTCTAAGAATGGGATTGCAGAGGCGCTCTCTGTCTCGCAGCAAGTGCCAGATATGGATTCGTTTTAAGGTCACCTACAGATTGATCACCCGGTGATGCCATGTGGCGTGTTTGATACAAATGATGCAATTTTGCACTGTAAAGCCTCCTCAAGAGCTCCTGTTTGCAGCTCTTCATAGGACCTTCAGAATGTTGGAAAAATATCCAGAAGGGAGAATGATTTTAATAGGCATAAGGAGTTACCGGATATCCTAGAGTTCTTGACCATATTCGATACTCATTTAAGTTTAAATCGATCTTTTTTACTAACTTGTTTTTTTTAAATAGAGGAACTCAAACTAATTGAGAGTAGCGATATTGTGCGGGTTTTTCTTCATCATAGTATAGGTGGGTGCAAGGCAAAAGTTAGTTTTTTCTCTAAGACTGTTCTGAAATTAATCTTAGTCAATTGCGCACAATTACAGCATAGAGGTATAGATGTTATCCCAGTTTGGGACAAGATAATGTATCATGATGGGCAGCATTCTTCCAATGATTTAGGCCCCTCAAACAGCAATTCGAACTGATGGGGAAAATGTCCATCATTCTCTGGCGAAATTGTGCAAGTTTCTCTCTTCCAGGGTGCATGGGTGGTGAAGGTTTTGGAAGGTTCCCTCCAACAGGTTACCAGTCCCAAACACAAAAATTGAAATTGGTTGGTGGGGGCTTTGAACAGTTCTCAGGAGAAGGGTAAGTTGATTCAATCGAATCACTAACCCTTATCTCTCTTTGGTCTCTTGGAATGCCGCAGGATTAGGGAAACACTTAGGAAAATGAAATGCAATGTGTTCATTGAAGGCTGATTTGATATGCGTTCAAGAGACCTGGTGTTCAAATGATTTTTCCTGCCCTGGTTATACGGTCCTTAGTAAAAAAGTACAGCCCTCAAAAAGGGCATGCAAAATGGGGTATAGCTATGCTTTTAAGTGATAGACACAACTGGAAATTTGTTAGTTTTCCTGATAAAACAAACTTCTTTCAAATAGTGGGAGTTCACATAAGTGGGGAGAAGGGGAGGAAATCCCCCTTAGTTATCGTAAATGCATATATTCCACCCGAAAAGGAATTTGACATTTTTCTTCAACAGATACTTCACCAAATGTATGCCCTCAGAAATATCTCAGAGTTAATTAAAATGGGGAATTTAAATTGTAAAATGTTGAATTCCTCACTCCATATCTATTGTGACCCAGAAAGGGACAAGGCGTTGAATATCCCACCCATTTTATTTCCCCCTAGAATCAGGACAGATAAAAGGGGACACATTTTATTGAAAGACCTGAAGACCCTTAGCGGTATTATACTAAATGGGCATTAATGCTCAGATTCACCCGCATCCTATACTCATAAGTCCCCTATGAGTAGTTCTATTATAGACAATGTTTGTGATTCGTATAATATCGCTCAAATAGTGGAGGATATGGTAATTATTGATACCTCGCTCAGTGACAATATGATTCTTAAAGTCACCTTAAAAATTTTGCTATCTGCGGTAGATTCTTGGTACATAAAGGGCGAAAACCTTAGCATCAATGGGAAAAATAGGAGAACATATTGGTTACAGCTAAAATAACATCGTTGAAACCACTTCTTGAAAACATAATGGAAAATGTGGAGGTTTGGGGGAAGGACTTCTTAAAATCTTCTCCTAAATTAATGAGACCCATTATTGCAGGTAACCAGCCTGAGTGTAGCAATCCTTTCCAAAAAACAGTTCAGTTCTCCATTGTGAATCGGAAAAGAGAAATTAATAAATTGGTAAGGCGACAGCTTGAGTGTAAGTCTTTGGAAAGGAGTAGGAAAACATCACTCCTTGGGAGAAGAAGAGTGCGGGTGAAATTGCCCATCCGAAGGAAAGAGGCGGACCACTGGTGGATCGCATTGAGGGAAGCAGCTGCAACGAGAAACCCTAGTAAATTCTAGGCTATTATTTCCGAGGGGTTCGGAAATCATAAAACTCCCTCCCCCACCACCGATAGCAGAGGATGACTGGGGGCTGTATATTCGGGCCCTTTATGCTGAAAATCGGGACTTGGACCCTGGGAAAGTGGTGCCAGCATTAAACTGTGATAGGTAAGTGCCCAATACTGGTTCACCCTCTGTGTCTGAGCTAGAGGGGATAACAAACTCAATGCGCTCATCCAGTGCCACGGGTCCCGAGGAGGTCCCAATGTCATTAATCAAACGGGAGCCTTTGCTTTAGGTAAGACCTCTCCACCCAGTATTTTGTGCCTGTCTCAAGGTAGTATTCTGGACTCTTGAACGGGTAGTATCATACTACCCTTATATAAAAAGGGAGATAGAACAATGCCTTTAAACTATCAACAAATTGCCTTGTTGGATGCAACAGGCAAGATATTTGCAAAAAGTATTCAAATGCAATTAACTGAGGGGGTGGAGGAAAACGCCATTCTACCGGTGGAACAGGCAATCTTTAGAAAGGCTCATAACACCCTAGATAGCATCTTAATGATGCAAACAATAAAAGCTAAATATGTCCAGATTAGCGGGGGAGTGGTCTATGCCGCCTTTATCGATTATTCCACTGTGTTTGATAGGGTGGACAGGAAGATCTTGTGGTGGAAACTTTATAATCTGGGGGTTCCGCCTTGCCTGTTGCGATTGGATATAGCCTTGCATTCTTCGACTTGGTGCAAAATCCTTATCGGTGGAGAGTAGTGCTTGTCTTCAAAATTTTCTACTAAAAATGGCCTGAAGCAGGGCTGCTTATTGGCTCCATTGCTATTCTCCCTATACATATATGACCTCCCCAACATCTTTCGGAGGGCGAATGGTTATGCACCAGTGGTGGGTGGTTGATCCATCACCTGCCTACTATATGTGGATGACATAGTTGTCTTTGATCTTACTCTGAAGTAAGATGTCTGGCCGCTCTAAACTCTAACTCTGTGAAGCACCACTTGATAATTAATACATCTAAGTTTCAGGTGGTCTGCTTTATGGGGGAAAAAAACTGAAGGAAAATGTGTTCCTCCTGGTTTTTGGGGCAACATAAGTTGGAGCGGGTAGACGCATATTGGTTTTTAGGTAAAAGATTTTCAGCTACGCTAAGTGATCAAGATCACATTTACAATAATATCAGTAGGGCTCTTTCACATGCACAAGGCTTAGTGGCTTTTTTAATAAAAATGGTAAATGCCATTTCTCACATTTAGTGACTGCCTATCAAGTTAAGATCCCAGCTACTCTTCTGTAGTGGTAGAATGCATAGATATATATAATTGGGACTTTCTTGATAAGACAGAAGGCTGGGTTCTAAGACGCTTGGCCTCTTGTAATAATTAAGCCTTTGGGGCAGCACTAAAGCTGGAATTTGGCATTAAGAATATTTTTGTGCAGGGCCTTGTGGCGGTGATCCGGAGGGTACATTGCCTCATTCACAATGAGGAATCTACATTGAGAAACCTGGCTTTAAAAAAAATCTTCAAAAATCTGAGAGAAAAATCCATGTTCTTCAGAAATTATACACGTGCTGTCCAGCTCCTTGAGCTGGACCTGGACCTCATTACTTCGACTCTTCTTATGATTCTAAAAAAAATCATGAAGGAGGTGTCATGGTCCAAAGGCTTCATGACGGATCTTGAGTTGTGCCTCCCTAAAAGAAGCCTCGATGATTTAATCAAGTCAGTGTCTCCTAAAGTGGCTCAACCTTACCTGAAATGGTATCTCCCACACGGAGTGAGGTGTCTTTTCATACTGATCAGACTTGATAGAGTGCCTCTTAGGGATTTAACCTCCAAATGGGTTGGTGCTACTAATTCTTATGACTTGTTCCAAGGTGGGGTACAGAATCTTAAGCATATTTTATTTGTCTACCCAGTTTTAGCTGCTCAGAGGAAATTATAGTGTAAACCCCGTTACTTGTGGTTAAATATTGTATCTTTTAGGGAGGCCTTAGACTCATTTTATAACCCCCCTTAATGAAAGAGTTTGCTTTAGGACTTTTACATTTTTTCAAACCTTCCTACAGCTGTATAGATTTCTTGTCATTATTTTGCCCTTTGGGCCATGTGGAAATCAAATGCCGTAGGGATTTCAGGGGCTTTTGAAAGTATTTACTGGGGCTTTGAGGGAGGAGGGGCCTCTTGTTTGCCTAAGAGATTTTATGTTGTCCTGTTTACAAAGGGAGATTCACCGTAAGATGGGAAGGAGGGATGTGACCATCACTTTTGCTGAGCAGGGATCTTTAGAATTTGAGTTTGTTTTATGAGGGTACATTTATAAAATTGAATGGAATTGAAACGAATTGGCACTTGCGAATACATGGGCGTTGTCTGTCTCTGATTAAAGTTTTGTGCGGTTGCTGTCACATTAGGTGTAGATTCCATCTGAATAATTTTTGTACCAGGCATTACCTGATTCAAAGCGGGGCTTATAATTTGCTGTGCTGTACTAACAGCAGGAACTGGTGGATAAATTGCGGGAACCTGTATCACTCAACTGACAGATGTACTTGAGACTACCTGAATCAGACTCTGTGAAACTGGAGCTGTTGTTGTACTCAGGGCTACATTCTGAACTACTCTCTCAACTGCATGATATGGGGGGGGAACGATTATTTAAAAGCTGATTTATAAATTCATCTTCTGAGTCACTCCCATGTGTAGTTGTCTTTTTATCCTTATCTGCTGTCAGCTCTGTCTTTTCTGTCTGCTTCTTTCCATTTTAGGTCTTGAACTCCCATCCTCTTCTTCTGTGAGAGCAGGAAACATTCTCACGCCATCTAATGTTCTTTTCTCTAAATTTTGTGTTCCTTGTCCAATATTTCTTTTTCGTTCTGTCTAGCAGCAAGTTCCCATTTCTCTAGAGCTTCAAATTGTGTGGGTCTTGGAGGAGTCTTTAATTCGCACAACTCTGTCCTCAAATTTTCAAAAATCCTCAAATTAAAGATTCCATAACATGGAAAAGCCAATGAACCTTCTTTCTCTGTGATCTTACACCACTGTTTAACTCAAATGTATGCTGAAACTCCTCTTGCCTCTGCCACTTCAGATGCTTGGTTAACTTCGAGTGCTGTCTGTTCACCCTCCCAAAATGGAATAAACACATCTACTCTCAGCACACTTTCTTAAAGCCTTGAAAATGTTCATTTTCACACTAAATTGCAATTAATGTTGTAAATTTCAACAAAGCCAAGAAGCAAATTCAATCCCACAATTCTTTTCACAAGCTGTTCTCAACCGATTGCAACGCAGTGCTGTCCACCAAAACGTGTGCAGCTTTCTCACTCTCAGCGTGGCATAACTGACGTCACACTGACTTTACTCATCAGATGCAAGTTACTTCGCAACTCTCTCTGACACAACTCACACATATACAAATGCAAAATATTGCTAGCTTTAGAAAAAACAAAAATGTGTCAGCTCACTATGGGTAGGATTTCAACCGCTCTTGAAAGTTGTACAGCTCACACATCTGACTGTGGCTTTCGCAATTATACAAGTAAGACTTGACCAGCAAATCTCGCACTGGTTGATATGGATCCTCCACGTGCACTTAGGATTCACCTAATATCAACCAACAACTCTCACTCACTCAAGGAAAACCACTGTATTGACAATGGCGCCTCATTACCAATACCTCACTGCAGACAATAAATTAACCAATTGCCTCCATACCCTTGTGCGTTACCCATGGATCTTAGGCCATGGCGGACCCATCATCAACACCAACAACAACCGCAGACATTTTTGAGCATAAAGCGCCACAATCACTTTGAGTACGACTACACCACAACCAACTCACAAAATCACACTTAACCGCAATTTGTAGCAAAAAGCACTGCAAACGCAAATCACTACTTACATACACTGTGCACTTGTAGCACAATGCTGAGATTTCATCAACCTCACAGACTAGCAATACAACAAATCTACTACTAAATGTGTCACCCTTAACACTCATCAAATAGACGGTTCCCCTCCTCTAAGGACCAAACCGTCACTCTGATACCAGACTAGCCAACATGTTTTCCTCATCCTTTGCAGGATTAAAAAAACACCTTTTCTTCCTTTTCCCAAGGTCGATGGGATCTTTGACCCAGTGAAAAGTCTTAGACTCATTTTATAACCCCCCCCCCATGAAAGATTTTGCTTTAGGACTTTTAACCGTGGTAACCATGCACAATAAATTCAAACCCAAATAATAAATTTAAACACCATGACCAATGTGGCCACTTAAGAATAATTCAATTAAAGCAAAAGTTTCAATGTTTTATTTTATTACCACAATGCCATGTGAATAATGCACAGAATCATGTTGTAAACATAAATGAACACCAAAGGCTGACCAAATCTATGAATAAAATTTAGTCTACTGAACATCAACGCCATTAGACATTCAAGAAGAACAATGCATATTAATAAAGCAATCACTTGTGTGACAGGAACATGTTTAAATTAAATCTGTAAAGACATTAGTTATATCAAATGCACAAATTCCGAATTCAGGGATTGGGACATAGGTTCTCCCTATTACTAACCAAATTAGAACAAGCATGTGTGGGAGAGGGCTACACATGCAGGCAAAAGTCAAAATACAAGACAAAAATAATTTGAAAAAGCATCGAACTCAAGCTAAGTTAAAATAACTAAGAAAAATAAAAGCAGGTGTCAGCATGCTGATTTTTACTCATAAAAGCTGGTTAGGGGAAACTAACATTTGAATTAGAATATACCTCTCCTAGGATCAGCATTCGATTAAGTTGTATCAGCAAAGCATGTAGATCATCAGCAAAGTCAGTTAGAAGCACCATCAGAATGAAAAGTTCAGAACATGGGATGAACGTGGAAATCAGGAACATTCAAGGGGAAAAGTTAACAGAGCAAGATTCCAAAGGGGACTGCCTCAAACTTAAAGACAGTTCCTATTTGGGAATACTCAAAACAGTTCTATTGGTCAGTTTCATGAGTCCCCATTATGCAAAAGGGCAATATCCAATCAGAGTTATGGTAGAAATCAAATGTGAAACAGTAGGAAACTCTCCCAGTCTTGGTATGAAGTCATCTCTCCTTTCCACGTGACTACAATAGCTTAACAATTTGGACATCACTTGTTACAATCCATGTTCCTTCCCATGGCACAAGACAATTTTCTCCTTTTTCATGAGAACCAGTCAGTAAAAACAATAGTACTGTTTCAGTCTTCATGTTTCAATGTTGAAACATCCAAGGAAACTTAAGCATAGCACTTACACATAACACAATAGGGCTCTGTACTAATCATGTGAAATAACATAGTGAAAAATGTAATGTTAAAGAGAAATAACTGATTCATCAAATCCAGTGAGTGTAATATGAAAACCTCAGGCCTAATTAAGCTAACACAAGAAATATAATGTCATTAATAAAAAAGACATAACATGCAAACATTTGAATTCAGCATTATTAATATTTCATCAGAATATGGAAAAGCATATTTAAGCCTCACACTAAATATGACAGAGACGTCCATGTATCTTTCTGCACAACTGTAACTTTATACTACCAAATCATTATGGATCATAAATCAAATACATTTCTACTAAGAATGCTCTAATGAATAAAATATATTCAACATTGTTCTAGATCATGTTAGCACATTGTCAGTTCTGGTAGGCACAATGTCCACCATAAATAAAACCTTGAACACTTTTAGTACTTGTCAATGCAGCCTTTGCTCTAGGGTAGGCTTTTAAACGTGGGTATCAAAGTCTAAAAATGCTGACATCTGGTGCACTAAAAGCATTACTAAAACTTACACTCCAGCAAGGGCACATACAAGCTTCATACTATGTACTATCTGTCTGGCCTTAATAAAACATGCTCCTAGTTTCAAATTTTCATTCACAGCCCATTCCTGCCACCTTTCTACCCTTGGTTCACCATACCTTCTCCATGGTCATAAAGCCAGTGTATATGTCATTGGGGTTCAGATCATAGCAGAGCATGGCCCTCTCTGTTTGAATACATTTTTAAGCCAAAGTAGCGCTATCACCACCTGCCTGGGATTTAAGAGTGCCCTAAAAGCCAACATTCTAGATGCACAAAACCAACTCTACAAACGCATTATGTTTTACCTTTTTCATATATACTGAGGGTATGCGTAAACACCTTTATTAATGTAGGAAAAGCACTACTGGTAGAAAACCAACTGAGCCAAATGTAAAATTTATGTGAGTAAACATTATCTAATTGTATTGTTTCTGAGGGCAATAAAGCCTAAGGAATAGGCAGCTGAACTGAGAAAATCAATATATGAACATATGGGAAATTAGATCTCGTCCATCATTCTAAATGTTTCTTTCGTTCTGATACATTATAGTGTAGAGTGTGAATTTATTTCACTTTTGGTTTTCCTGCAGATTCCATAGGTTTATCCTGCATGTTCCTTCACTATGGTCTGATGGGAGTGGCTGCACTTGAAGAAATCGACAAGCAACTTGCAAATAAAAGTCGGGAGTTGTATGAAAAGAATCTCCTAAAAAGCATTATTTTTTCTCTAACGAAATGACCATCCAGTTAAACAGCAAAGCCTTGTCTATAAAATACTCAAATTGGTTGACTGATTGTGAGACGGGGCACAGTAGCGACAGGCACTTTGCTAGTCGACAATCTGTTAAAGGTATTAGCACCAAATCTAGTGGGCTAAGTTATTCAAAGGCTTCAAATTATGTCTCTGTATTGGTAAAATCAGCAATATTTATATAAAATCACAAACGACCGTTACTAAATTAACCTATATGTCTAGGCTGTCAAGTCTGATGCAACTTTGCAGAGAAGAGTGTAGAACGCATTTATTGTGAACTCGAACGTCTTCTTCCCATAACACAGGCAGCACAGTAGCCTCTGATCTATACCCCAATTGACGTGACAGAGACATGGGGGGGCACTTGGGTCATTGAAACACAAGACAGTCCAATTGTCTGGTCCACCTACACAAAACTGTCAAGGACTCATTTACAAGAATCTAACGCATTAATGGTGATTTCTTGTGCTTCCCGCACATTCCCTAACGACGCCATGGATTTACAATACAGAGCTCCATGGTGCATGTTTTCACAGATGTGTCAGAAATTCTGACGCATCTGTTGGTGCAAAACTCATGCACTGCTGGAGCAGCGTTGTTAAACTGATGCAACTCCAGCAATGCGAGTCGTCTCTCATAGGAAAAAGCCCCACATCAACTCTACGCCTGCTCTGAGCAAGTGGTACAATTTTGACACAGTGAAGTCAGCAATGACATAGTGAAATGTTGTAAATTTCACTGCATCAGTTCTGAGTGGCTTTTTCTGTGGGAACGCCTATCCTGCATACATTATAATTGGCGCAGGAATAATGTGATGTAGGGTTTTGCAAACTGATGCATTGGGCCCAATGCGTCAGTTTGTAAATATGTAGCAGTGTGTTGCACTGCTAGTGCCAACGCTGTGTCAAAGAAAAATGACCCACCAGTGGTGCAAAGAGCTTGTAAACGAGGTCCGCAATTTCAGTGGTTCCAGAGCACAGGAGGACGTTAAATCCTCTGTACTCTTAGAAGCTGTGCAAAGACACAGCCTTGGTTTATTACCAGCCAACCTTCTCGGAAAACATTACACTTTTTCACATATTTTTCTTTTCAAGAAACATATGCGGTCCAATCTACACAGGATCCAGGATCTCTTATTTCCGCTAAGAAGTTAAATCTCATCCTCTAATCGTCTCATATGAGCTGTGGTTTGTAAAAGCGATTAAAAGGGAGAAAGTACAACTGCAGGTAAACTAACCAAAGTAGAGTTCTGCCCATGCCAGAATGAAAGAATAATAGCTCGGAAGTTGGTTCTGAATTTAGCAGAGTTAGGAAGAGTTTGTTTTGGCTCAGCAAGGTGAGTTAAGTGAAACTTGATTTTAAGATATTATCAATCTGTTGTGTGTAAAGCCATTTTATATCAAGAGGTGTTGCTATTGAACAATTGTTGCCCTACACCCTTAGAGAAAGTGCATTAAGCCATATTTGAACAGAGAATGGCATAGTAAATTTGTGAGCAAAATAAATTCATTTTTTTGGACTGAACTTCAGAAACTGAGCTGACATCCAGTCCTTGATTGCCTCACAAACGTTTGACAGATGATGAACATCCTGAACCATGATACAACAGGATAGATTTGGATGGCAGAGTGAACTGGTAGACAGAAATACTGAAATCAGTCAACAACTCTCCGTGCTGACCCACATAAATCTCAAACAACATGGGATCAAGGATAGAATTCTGGGATCTCTGCAACACTGGATGAAAAGGCCAGACCTGGAACCGCCACCTGAATGAAGGGGATGAGATTTTTAAACCTGTCTGGGAACCAGTCACCCAAATCCAGACTGGCAAGAAAAAGGGAAGGAAGAGTCATATGGACCACATCTCTAGTGTTCCCCTTTCGACACATGTAATCACTTCCAGAATATATAGGAAGTGATCATGAATGGTGGCCATATCATATGGTTGGCTTTGGTAATGGCTTTCTTTTGCCTTTCACTGACTTTTATAATGTCTAAATGTTCCCTGATATCATTAGCCCTCCAACACTCTTAGCACATTACTTTCCAGAATCAGAGGCCAGCATGGTTAAAAATATGTGTGGTGCTTCGGCAGGCTGTGGAGCCTTTGAGTGGAGTGACATTAGGAGTCCTACAAACCTAATGGAGCTTGGGAAGCTTGTGAGACTATTCTATCAGTGAACCTTATTTCCTTGGAGGGTGCTGTTAACTTGAGGACATGAGATGTTGTGGATTACTCAGATGGGCGCAAATTATCAGTTTGTTATGGGTACCTTTGTAGCTGTCACACAGTCACTTCAGCATGGCATGCAATATGTAAAGTATGAAATTGTTCCTCATAGGTCTACTGTCATGGTTACCTTGCTAGCATCTACATGTCTCCACTTCCTCATCACACAGACACTAAAGACATGAGTTTCTCTCTACGTAGTAGACCACATAGATTTGAATAGAGCTGGTTCCGTGCAAAGAGGACATCTGGTGGGGAACATCAAGCCCTCAGCACAACCTCATTAAATTTTCTCTCTTTTTGTCCTCTGGAGTTGCTGACCCCAGATTATAGCCTGAGGTAGATACTCAAAGTGTGGGCTACGGTGCTGTGTGCTATACAGTCCCACTATGTGCACACGCTTGAGCATGGATGGAGCAGTCTGCCCCAGGACCTGAAGGATCCCTTTTCCTCTCAGTCAAAGGAGGTCTTGTGTTTGTAACAGTGATAGCATTTAGCTATTTTACAGTTAACCCAAAAGTATTTTCGTTTACTGGGAGAAAAGAAATGTAAATACCTCCAATGTATGTACTTCCATTCTTTTTTAATATCGCTGTGTGTTCCAAATTGCGGCCCCTGCTGTTTTCTGTTATCCTTGATTTAATAATGTTGAGCAAGTTGTCAGCTAAGTAGATGGGCACAGGAGCCTGCAGGGGGCTGGCGCTCTTCCAGAAGCCGCTACCATAAATGATCTGTGGTTTTACAGAAATTAGAAACATTGGCATTCTGCACTGGGCACCTGCATGCAGACTGGTTTGGGGCTTCTTGCTCAAGTCATCTTTTGATTCCTTCCAGCTTGTACTCAAGTTTTCAAAACAAAATTGTCTGGGAACCCGTCCTTTCATATGTGGTAGCAGAATAGCTCCAGCCTTTCAAAGGAACCAATTAACAAACCAACATTATTACGGTGTATGTACAATTATTTGCCCTTAGTGGTGAATTAGTATTTATGTGGATTTTACCATTAAGGTTTCAGGATGATGAAAGGTAGAAGAGAGTCAATGAAGAAGAAAAAGTAAGGTACATTTTCTTCTAACCATTATCAAATCCAGATATATGTATTCACTTTCCCATCGATTAATGGTGTTCTACCACCATATTGAGTTTTTTAATCACCCTGCAGCATTGTCATATCCAAAATATCAACTATCACCATTTGTCCAGGTAATCATATATGAGGAAGTATAGATGTACTATTTTCGACTCCACATCTCCTTACCGTCAGAATATAGATGTTGTAAATTGTGAGGAGTTGGGTGTTGTGATACGTTGTTACTGTGATGAAAACAATGCTGGAGATGGCAACCACTAGATTAACAAAGCACAACCCACATACCACAAACCACAAACCATACACCTACTAGATCAGTTGTAATGAAAGGCTATATTCCCAATCCTCCAAGCAAGGCTTGAACATACTTGGAGAGCTAAACATATACAACATTTTGCAGATTGCAACAAAATCTCCATCAGGAAGCGGGTGATTAGAGAACAATCACTTATTCCCTCTGCAGGTCAATCTAGGGCTGTTCTATCTCACCTGTAAAAACTGCAATGACCATTGATGCAGAATTACTGCAAACTTCTGACTTTTAGACCTGGAAAAGGCGATAATAGTATTATATTACCATTTGCTTTTCCACACCTCATGGTGTTCTGTCTTGGACTGTGCAGGCTTTTACTGCATGGATTATGCTGTTGGGGAACACATATTTATCATTTTCTAGATTTCCTGGATTCAATGGATCTTTTTAGGAGTTCTGAGGGTTAAGGAAAAACACATCAATAATTCGATCAATTTACTGTGTAACCTATTTGGCCACATTGAATCTGGGAAGGGGTAATGAGAGTTCAAAGGTTTTATTACAAATTCAAAGCAAGCCTTATGTATGAGTCTCAGAAGCATGCTATATAAGTACAGAATCACCAAAGGCAAAAACAATAATCTAATCAGATTAAATCATACAAGCATAAAGAACACAACTATTTCAGGGGCAGCAAAAGACAACATGAGAAAGAGAACTTGATGATCAGAGTCAAAATTGCTACTCTCCTGCCTCACCATTTGAAGATAGTTAAATCTAAATAAACTAACTAACTACAGGAAAGCTAAGGACTCCTCTAAAGTTGGGGACAGGATTATTGTCGAGAAGGTATCATCATAAGAAAGACATCAGTAGACGTTCTGTAAAACAGGTGGGCAAAGTGTAAAGCCACTTCAGCCAAAAGTAAAGTAGAGAGATGTGGAACTCCCTAAGAGTGCACTCAAGTCAAAGGACAAAGGGAATCTGACTCCCTTAAATAAACACCACTTAAAACCTTGCAGAACATTCAAGTGCTGACATAATTATCGTCAGTAACTTTCCACCTTACACACACAAATTGGAATCTGCAACTCCCATTAGGCTTTCATCTCACAAATCAAACACCAGGACCACCTTGGGCACCGCTGATGTCCAGGAGCTCAGAAAGGAGTTCATCATCACATTCTCCTACTAAGTGGTTCCATACCTTTTAAACGCATCCTCCCCTACCAAATTGAGTTGCATTCTTTCTGGTGTCCAGAACTGGGTGTTGTGTATTATGGTGTGATTGTGGTGCAAACGTTGCCCAAAAAAAGACTGGGGTGGTTTCAGAGCAAATAAAATGTCATTTATTAGTAATCTAGGGGGGACAAAATAATTCTCCAAGGACCCTATTTGTAATCTTAGGGGCGTATTACAAGCCCCTTGCACCCATTAGGCTGCTGAAGCATCATTTTGTTTATGCTACGGTGCGTTAACCAGTCCCCCCACTCTGTGCCATATTTACAAAGTGGCGCAATGCTAGCATTGCACCACTTTGTAAACCCTTGTGCTACATTATACCTGTGCCAAAAATAATGTGTGCTGGGGGGCATTCCCCCGCAGGGAGCCCCCAAAAAATGGCACAGTGAAATTTACGAGATTTCACTGCGCCATTCTAGCATAATTTTTAACGCCTGCCCCGGGCAGGCGTTAAAGTGACGCTAGGCTAGTTCCTATGGGCCTCCCAGAGCTTTGCTGGACTAGAGTCAACATTTTTGGCACTAGCCCAGCCAAGTGCCACAATAGCGTAAAACTTTTCGGTGCTATTGTGCTAACGTGGGCCATGGTGCGCTGTACTGTAAAAACATCGCTACCATAGTGTTGTTCGGGGGTGCGCAGGAAGACGCAGAAAAACAGGTGCATCGGAGCTCTTTCTACAGTTCCTTGTAAATATGCCCCTTCGTGACACCTAAATTGAGCCTAGGAGCTGTTTCATGATCACTGTGCGTATGTGCAGAATGGAGCTATGCATTTGTTTTCAACAAAACTGTGCTGTCTGCACACTGGTCATGCTACCTTACTGCATGAGCTGCATACAGCACAACTTGTAATAGACAGAAACGTGGTTGCTGCTTTAAGTTTTCGAGCTGTGATGTCTGGTCTCACACTAACACCAGGAATTGCCGTGTAACCGCGAATGCCTGCCTGAGGAACTTTAGACAGCACAATCTTGGGGGACGACAGGCATTCCGCTCTTTCTGCACTTGTGTGCGCTCAAAGTACATGAACATGTAATATGTACATATGAGAGGGGGTCGGTGGCAGTGCATGAATTGCATATTCAGCAATAGTGCTGATACACCTATGGGTGTGCAAACATTAATAAATAAAGGAATAACTAACTAAGGCCAGATGTAGGAATCAAAAAATTTGCGAGTCGGAAATACGAGTCATTGCGACTCGCAAATTCCGACTCGCAAAATGGGATCCAACAAAAAAAAGCGACATCAATTTGCGACTCGCAAATGATGTTGCACCGCAGATTGCGAGTCCGCTGTTAGCGAGGTTGCTTTTTGCGACCTCGCTAAAAACGAACTCGCAAATTGCGAGGTGGGTATCGCAAATTGCGAGTTGGGTATCGCAAATTGCGACTGTGCAGCAAATTGCATGCAGGTGCAGCAAAACAGGTGGAAAAACACTTCCTGGTTCTTGCTGATGACATCAGAGCCAGGAAGACATTAAATACACCTGGGAGGAGGGAGGACCACACCCTTTACTAACTGCTGAGCAACTACTTGGAGGAACAGCTGCACCAATGGAAGACTCAGGCAGTGCAGGCAGGAAGAGAAAATTGAAATTCACTGAGAAGGAACTTGAGGTGCTGACAGAGGAATGCTGCCAGCACCATGACCAGCTGTTTGGAAAGGCTGCCCTGAGTGTCCCAGACACTGAAAAGAGGAGAATCTGGCAAGACATCTAGGAGAGGGTCAAAGCCATGGGGGTGAGCCACAGAAGCATCGAGGAAATTTAAATACGGTGGTATGACCTGCGCACCAGGACAAAGGAGAGGGTGGCAGAGCGCCTCAGGGAGATGAGGGGTACAGGAGGAGGCCCATCCAACATCCCACCACCCACAGCCATGGAGGAACTGGTTGAACAGACCCTGGAGCCTGAGGCAGTGTCAGGAATGGGAATACTGGACACGTCAGCGCAAGGTCCATCAAAAAGTGAGTACCAAGAAACATGCATGTACACCTATAAATGCTATACCCGTACCCACCCAGTACACAGCAGCATGCACAACCAGACTAGCTCCATTCCAGACTAGCAACCACCAGAATGGTGCATTATGGGCAATGTAGTAAAGTAGGCAGCTTGTAGGCAACTGTTTATTAGGAGGCATACAACAGATGTTAGAGACTGACAGTGTGTTCCCTATGTCCCACAGCTCTCCCACCCCCACCAGCCACACCGTCCAGGGTGAAGAAAGCAGGCCACAGGCAGGGCGGGAGGCTGCAGCAGCCACTACAGGGCCCAGCACCACACCACCACAGTTCCCTCCAGCTGAAGAAGTGGACATGGAGGAAAGAGACACAGCACCTGGTCCCAGCCACAGTATGAGACAGCAAGACCAAGAAGCACCACCGCGTCGCAGAGGCAGACTCCATGTCCACGCAGTGTCCCAGGAGGATATAGGTGATGCATCCATGTCTGCAGCTGAGGCATCCCTCCTATCTGGTCAACGCCTGCAAACAAGGCAGTTGAGAATTATTTCTGGGGCAATGCAAAGGATGGAGCACAATTTTACACATGGCCCGGCAGAAGTGAACACACAGTTCACATGTTTGAATGACAATGTCAGTGACCTAGTACTATCCATACAGCAACTGGTGACGGAACTGGTGTCAGAGAGACAAAGTGCAAGGCGCTGTGAGCGCCAACTGGTACAGAGATTGGACCGCATGGCTGCATCCATTGTCTGTCTTGCAGTGAACACCACAGGGCTGTCACGACGTACTGTGAGCTTGCAGGTGGACTTGGGCCACTTTGCAGGGGATGTGGCTCGGGGACTGGGCTGCATTAGCCACGCTGTGGACATGCTGGAGGCCAGACAGGTGGCTAGGGGCACGGCTGAGACACCTCAGGACAGTGAGGAGGGGGCCACCATCAGCAGCGCATCTGCCACAGACACACGTGTCTTGCGGCGTGGCAGTGCACGTCAGGGGTCTGCTGACCCACCTAGCACAAGCCATGCTGGGCGTACCAGGAGGAGGTGTTAGGCCCAAACACTGCAGGACACATGAGGCACATGGAGTTAATGTGTCCTCATTGAGGGTGGACATGTGTAGCCCCTTAACAACAGTTCAGTTATTTAGTTATTAGGTTCACTCATTAAAAGGTATTGTTTGATCCACTTCACAACTGGGCTCTTTGTGTGTGACATAAGTGTGCGTGGTGACAGTTGCCACGTACCTTCCAAAGTATTGGGTTGCAATGTGGTACCGTCTCTGTCTGCCTTGATTTGCAATGCTTCTATCCCCAGGCTGGCGATGTGGTAGCTCTTGCTCGTCATCCTCCGAATCTGGGTCTTCAGGGGTGAGATGTAGCCCAAGTCTGGTGGCAATGTTGTGCAGTATAGCGCATGCACCAACTATCTTGAAAGCTGTTATTGGGGCATACTGGAGCGCACCTCCACTTCTGTGGAGGCATCGGAATCTTGACTTTAACAGTCCAAAGGTCCTCTCCATGACATTTCTGGTCCTCCTATGCGCACTGTTATATCGCCTCTCATTCTCATTGCTCGGTGTTAGGTACAGGGTAAGTATCCATGGTCGTAGTGCATATGCACTGTAACCTGTGTGGCAAAAATTAACAATGTTAGCAGGGCATGGATGGTTTCTACAGTGACCTGTGTGTATGGCTTCAGGGTGTCTGCAGCAATACCTAAGAGATATCCGTCTCCAAACTCCCCACGTTCTAGGTGTTGGGGTATCCCACTGTGCCTGAAAATGTAAGAGTCATGTGTAATTTTGCTACCACGTCAGTGATGACATAATGGGTGTCACATACCACCTGGATGTTCAGTGAGTGTGTACACTTCCGATTGCAGAACAGATATTCCAGATTTGCAGGAGGGCATATTTGTATATGTGTTCCGTCTATACACCCTATTACATGTGGGAAGTTGGCATTCTGTAAAATTCCAACTTGGTGCTGTTGATTTCTGCCTCATTCCTGGGTAGGTATACGTATATGGACATGTGTGTGAGTATAGCATCTAGGAATGATCTGAAGAATCGTGAGAGTGCACTTTGGGATACCCCACCTGCCACTGCAATGACCCCCTGATAGCTACCCGAGGCCAAGAGGTGCAGTGAGCATAGCACTTGCACATGTGTGGGGATGGCGCTGCCGCGCACAGTCTGACGTTGAAGCTGCGGATTGAATAAATCAATTAATTCTAATATTGCTGCACTGCTGAGTCTGTATTTGTCATAAATCTCCTCCTCAGTTTGTTGGAAAAGTGTCTGCCTGGTTCTGTATATCCTCTCCTGTCTCTGGCTCCTCCTCTTCCTCTGCTAGGCGGCGTGGACTCTCCTCCTCCTTGCTATCACATATATTTCAGCCATTCTGAGTAACCCAGATGCCTTCTGGGTCTCTTTTTATACTTTGGTTATGGTTACCACCTGCTCTGAGTTAGTGGTAATTTGGGTGTGCAAAATGGGCTTTTTGCGACTTTTTGCGACTCGCAAATTGCGTCTACCTATTTGCGGGTCGCACAATGGGGTCGCAAATTTTGCGAGTCGGTAATGGCTCAGGTAGCAATTTGTGATTCGGAAATGGGGTTTTTGCATTCCATTTACGATTTTGCGGGGTCGCAAATTGCGATTCGGGCCATTTGCGACTCGCAAATTTTTGCTACATCTGGCCCTAACTAACTAATTCCGGACAGTCCCAAAATCCAGTGTAACAGATGCGGAATCTACAAACATTTTACACATGCAGAATGAACTACCCTCTGCCAGCAATCCGCTGGTGTAGTGGATTTTTAATAATACTCAGATTAGGGTCAGTGGAGAAAAAATGTTTTCTTCTCAAATCTGTTTAACTTTATTCTGTGGATCACTCACTCTGTGGACAAGTCACAGACTTGTTTTGTATCATTTCTACAGTACCGAGTTTAGGAACAGGGTCGGGAAAAGAAGTGTATGAGTAAATGAGCCTATCAAATTACCTACCACTATGTTATGTGTTAGGGGCGATATGAAACGTTTAGGAGATTTTTACCGCAAGCAAGCTTCTAAATTGTATGTTCTTTTAATTGGTTGTCCGTCAAATGCACACGCCCAACTCATATGTCATATTGTGGCTTGAATATCAAGAGCTGTGCCCCTTGCCTGGATACAGCAACATGTTGATTTAACAAAAAACACTTCCTCTGGGACAGGCTCTCTCCCAGCCAGACAACACTGCTTGTTAATAATCACATAAACTGCCCATTTTTTTAATTCAACTGCTTTAGGATAGGAAATCGGATTTATGTTCTTATTTTGTAAAAAATGTATCTTAAACATACTTCAGCTCTCTGAAATATAGTGAACGATATGAATCTATGAATTCTGTTTATTGCACCTATGTGTCTTCATCTAAACACCAGCTGTTAATTACCTATGCTATTCTTCTATGTATAAAAAACAATTTTAGAACATTTTACATGGCAGTTCAAAAGCCAAAGACTATTGAAGATTCATCCGTTGGGAAGTAGGTCAGCCACTGAAATTATACAAGGCTTTGTACCCCAGAAAACATTAATATAATTTCAAACCTCTCATTTGGTTACTTTTACAATTTATTTCCATTGCATGTGTAAAAAATCCAGTTCCAAATGCTAGGCTATATTCTGATATTTGTATTTTCTCATTTGTACTGTGCAATAATTGAACAATATAGAATAGATGCAAGCATGCCCCAGTTAACCAGCATTTTTGTCGCTTCCCTGAACCCTGCTCTGTAAATTGAAGGGTTTCTTTGTAGTCGGTGGTAGGTTGTGCACCATTGTGTTATAGCGACACCTGCTGCAACAATCATTAAGTGAAAGCAGGACGATTCATCAACGATTATTATTGGCTCTGCTATACCATGCTGTAAATACTATTTATGCATGTGAAATGGAATCATGCAGAAATCAGTCCACTATTTTGGACCTTTAATTTCCTTTTTTTCTTATTAAGCAATGCAAATTGTTAATTTGATTACATAAAATGGACCCTCTTAGTCACTTTCATTGAGGTATGCCTTTTTTATTTGAGATATATAATGTGCCTATGACATGATAGGATACCCATAATTCCTGTTCCGGTTCCATTCTTTGGAAAAAATCTGTACATTTACCACGTCCTATAATGAGTTTATCAAATGTATTATGAATATTTGTATAATTGATTGAGTGTTTTGTTTATTTTTTGTTATTAAAAAGTGATGCTTAAAAACTCACCTTCCGAACACCTTGACATGTCACCCCCAGTAGACTTAAGTTACATTTGCATAAATAGCCTGTGTTAGAAATGGGGTCTCCAGTTGGCAGTGGTTTGCACCCTGTTTAAGTATGGATCCTCACTCTAGTCAGGGCAAGGGAGTCACACAGCTATGTTAACCCTTGCTCACCCCCTTTATAGCTTGGCACTAGTAGTCATGCTTATCTCAGAGGAAATGCGTGAAGTGCTTATACATACACACACACACACACACACACACACACACACACACACACACACAAAATAACACAGTGAAAACACCACAAAAGGACTTCACACCAGTTTAGAAAAATAGCCAATATTTCTCTGAGTAAAACAGGACCAAAAAGACAAAAACCCAACAAACACAAGTAAAGATATCACTTTTTGAAAGTTTAAATGAGTCTTAATCCAGAGGAATGTATGGTTGTATCTTTTTAACACACAGTACCTGAGATGCGTCAAAAACAAAGATGATGCGGCCACAGAGGAGGTGAGGGGCCAGGCAAAACAAGGCGATGCATCAGTTCCTTACTGCGCAGGGGAGATGATGTGTCAGTTCTCTCCTTGCAGTAGAGGTGATGCATCAATTTCTGATAATGTAGCCTTGGTTCCTTGCTGCAGTGCAGTGTCAATGAGAGAGTGACGCCCAGGGACAATGCATGGAAAATCCAGATGTGCTGTGATACTAGAGGTGTGGTGGAATAGATAATGCGTCAGTTCTACAGGCGCTGCATCAATTCTTTCACCGAAAGCCATGCGTTGAGTCGATTTGCACCAGCTGCTCTTCGATGCATGGATATTCTTCCTCAGAATATCAGTTTCCACTTCCAAGGGCCCAGGGCCTGGATTTGGCACCACTTTCAAGTCAGGACTCTCAGCAGAAGAGACCAGGCACTAGCAGATGAAGTCTTTGATGCCCCTGAGGCTTCTAACAGGAGGCAAGCTCAATCCAATCCCTTGGAGAACCATTGGAAGCAGGATGTAGTAAGCAAAGTCCGGTCCTTTTACTCCCAGGACAGAAGGAGAAAGCAGCAGGCCAGCACAACAAGGCAACAGGGAGAGTGGCAGTTCCTCCTATGGAAGGTAGCTCTTCTTCCCAGCAGAATGTCCTCAGCCCAGAAGTAGGCAAACGTCAAAGGAAAGTCTTTGTAGTGCACAATACCCTGCCTTTCCTCCCCTGGCTCAGATACACTCCAGGGAGTTGGAGACCGGTTTATTTAAGAACAAGCACAACCCTTATTTAGGTGCGTCAGCTCCTCCATCCACTGTAGCCCAGAAAGACCCATCAGGATATGCAGGGCACACCTGAACTCTCTTTGTCTGACTGTCTAGAGAATTCACAAACAGTCCAACTATCATCCTGACCCAGACATGTATTCCACAGTCAGCCAGAGGCAAGGAATAGTTAAGCAAGAAAAAGCCCACTTTCTAAAAGTGGCATTTTCAAATGACAATTTAAAAACCAACTTCATCAAAAGATGTATTTTTAAATTGTGGGTTCAGAGTTCCCAAACTCCATATCTCTATATACTCCCAATGGGAAATTACACTTGAAAGATATTTCAAGGCAACCCCCATGTTAACCTATGGGAGAGATAGGCCTTGCAATAGTGAAAAACAAATTTAGCAGTATTTCACTATCATGACATGTAAACCACACCAGTACATGTTCTACCTTTCAAATGCACTGCACCCTGCCCATGGGGCTGCCTTGGGCCTACCTTAGGGGTGACTTACATGTAGTGAAAAGGAAGGTTTGGGCCTGGCAAGTGGGTGCCCTTGCCAGGTTGAGGTGGCAGGTAAAAACTGCACACACAGACACTGCAGTGGCAGGTCTGAGACGTGTTTACAGGGATACTCTTGTGGGTGGCATAAACAGATCTGCAGGCCCACTAGTAGTATTTGATTTAACAAGCCCTAGGCACACATGGCGCACTATGCTAGGCACCTACTAGCAAATCAAATATGCCAATCATGGATAAACCAATCACCAATACCATTTAGACAGAGAGCACTTGCACTTTGGCACTGGTCAGCATTGGTGAAGTGCCCAGAGTCTTAAAGCCAGCAAAAACGAAGCTCAGCACAGGATAAAAAACAGGATGTCAGAAGGCAAAAAGACAGCAGAAACCCTGCAGGGCCATTTCCAACACTACATGAATGCATAAACTATACTGTAAAATACCTGCATGTTGAGAGCACAATAGTCAAGGAGCATTAACGCTGATAGTTAAGTTAACATAAATCTGGAACTTGAGAACTTCATCCAGAGTCAGACAGAAAACAGGCTCAGGCATCGAATTAAAATGACCTACATATATGAACTGGACAGTTAAAAAAAGTGTCAAACATTTGTAAGTGGAACAACTCTGGACTTTTTAAGACATCCTGTCTGGGTGATCTCTGAGGGGCAGGGAGCACAATCATTATTGCTTGTTGTGGGCAATGTGAGGAAATATTTGAGAAATGCAGCCATGAAATTCACTAGATTTGTTCACTATCAACAAGATAAAAACATTAACTCATTCCAGCTCTTCTACCCAAAAAGTGTTGTTGGACCATCCACGCTGCAAACAACGAGATAACACTATTCACAGGCTGCACAGTGTGGTTTGCTACTGTTGCCGAGTCTTTAGTTGAAGATGTTTCCAACATCAACCACCCACATGCATCCTTAAAACTGGCCCACCACACCACAAACCCGATCCACAAACACCAACAAAATGTAGCCGTACTAAACTGTCAGACTAGCCCATCAGGCACTGCCAGATTGTACTACAGGTCTGTCCGACTACAGGTTGTTGGAAGGTTTAGTGTTTCTGTCAATGGGACAAAGCCAATAGGCTTGAATTCAGCACTGTACAAGTACTCAGAGGTGCATAACATAACGTTTGACCTACTTTTCTTTCATTTTAACAAATATGCCTCAACAGCCTGGCACTTCATCTTGGTAAGAGATATGTCTAGCTTTTGGCATTTCCCTGAACTATGCTCTACAAATCTCATTGTGTGTATTACTCAATGGACCATAGGACTAAGAGACAATAACTGAGGGGCATATTTATACTCTGCTTGCACCGAATTAGCGTCATTTTTTTCACTCTAATTCGGTGCAAAACTAACTCCATAAGTCATTTTTGGGACGTGGAAACCTACCTTGCCTTCATGAGATGCAAGGTAGGTGTTCCTGTGCAATAAAAGACTCTATGGTCTTAAGGCCATATTTATACTTTCGTGCAAAAATGGTGCATGGGAGGGAGCTGGGGTCAAAAAATGGTGCAAAGCTTGCTTTGTCCCATTTTTTAATGCCTGGGTCAGGGCAGGCGTTAGAGGACCTGTGGGCCTATTTACATGGTGGAACACAATGGAATAGGCCCACAGGTGGCCTTCCCAGGCCCTAGGGACACCCCCACCCACACCAGAGGTACAGCGGAGGATGGGGGACCCCATCCCAGGCAAGTACAGGTAAGTACAGGTAAGTATTTTATTTTATTTTTTAAAGTGCCATAGGGGGCACTGAAATGGACCCCCATACATGGCACAGGGTGCAATGGCCATGCCCAGGAGACCCTGGTCCCCTGTGCTGACCATTGGGGTGGTGGGCATGACTCCTGACTTTTGTAAGACAGGAGTGATGTGGTATGGATGGTTTTGCGTCAGAAAATGACTCTAGGCAGGTTAGAGTCATTTGTTTTACTGTAACCTGCCTAACCTCTTTTTTTTGTGCAAAGCCCCCTTCTTTCATACCGCCAGCCCCTCCCGACTAACATAATTTACCCTTTGCACTGGCTTGCACCATTCCATAATTATGGTGCCCAACTGGTGCACAGAAACGTTTTGGTGGAAAACTGCGTTAGTGCAGTTTTGCCCCAAAAATTATGAATCAGGCCCTGAGCTTGATGGATATAAAACAAATATATATTCCTCTTTATCATGTTGACACTGTAATTTGTTTTTAAATTTCCTCCTGTAATGTGTTCTCTGCTTCTTCAGTGTCCAAAATTCTCATAAAAAATATGTTGTTAGTATCAGTTTAATTTATTGTCATTTACTTACATATGTAACACATTTTAAAGGCCAGTGTTTACATTTTCATGCAGGCAGGAAAAATCCCATGCAAGAAATATATCTAAAAAGATGTAGGAAAGTTATGAGATTTGCTGAGCCTTGTTACCATAACATAATAAACTGCTTAACGCAGATAATTTCTGTGATATATAAATGTGAATAAGCAAACGCATGACCCAAGAGCTAAACTTCATTACTGAGCCAGGACGTATACTTCACAAGGTCAAACAATTTCAAAGACAGCTATTCCACATCGCACATCCGTATTTCTTATTCTTGTCAGGGGCTGCTCCTCCATTAGGGTGCAGGAGCGTTGCCCCGACTACCAGCAACGGCAGCTTCAAAACCTTTTCAAGAAAAAAAAAAAAACTGTGTTTATTATCATTTTCTTGAAAAGGGGTGGGGCCACTGGGGTGACAAGCACTTGAGGGGAGTCCAAAGAGCACTCATCTCAGAGCGCATATGTGTTTGGCCGGCCGTCTTGGGCCAGCCAAAAAACACATTCGCATTAGGCTCTCTCCAGCCCAGCAACACAGTTGCCTGTCTGGAGAGACCCTGCACAGGCTCCCAGTCTGCCTGGGAGTGCCCTGGCTTGGGGCTCCCAGACAATCCAGATGCTGCTTTGAGCAGCGTCAGGATTGGCTGCATGGCAGGGTAGAAGCCTGTGCCTGCAGTCAGCTCAGAAGAAGCGGATAGAGTGGTATGGTGCGTCGGGGCGCAGTGAGGGAGGTAAGGTTTTTAAAAAATATATATTTTCATTTTCATTTACCTCCTTCCAACCCTCTCACGCACCACCCCTTCCATACCCTGTGAGATGCTCCTGATTCATGTTGTATCTTGATGAGGTGTTCCTATGCCGCAACGGGTATCACATAGCTTAGAGATTCAGATTGTTTTTCTATCTACATCTATAGTCCTCTGCACAGAAATTATACCATCAGAGATGAGCACTAGGCACAAAGCTTAGTCCCATATTCATCAATATTTCGCAAAATGCAGCAAGCCATCTTGCTGCGTGAAATGGAGAGGGCAGGAATGTGTCATATTTAACACTATTTGTCCAAACGAATAGACACAGTAGGTGCCAAGCTTACGGACCGGGGCTCGTTCGGCAGGTGTCACCATCATCTGAATCACTCCACTCCCGTCAACACTTTCTCTCAACAGGAAAACCGAGCCACACCAGTAAAATCAGTTCCTTTGTTTACTAGCAGAGATTAGGAAAACACAACGCGTTTTGACCGATCTCAGGTGTTGATCACATCTCACAAACTTGCTGGCCATCGACAACGCAGGCACCATGGCACCATGCTGCAATGGTGCCTACATCATGGGCAGGATTGTTTTTGCCCAGGAAGGAACACCTTCTAGCACAAAATAACTCCCAGACGCATCTTCCTTTTTCTTCATGTGCTGCACAAGACAGCATACTTAGAATGAGGAAACAATGAGGCAAAATAAGGATATTTCTCCTTGTTGTGCCTCTGGTGGGGAGGTGTATAATTCTGATGCTTTCCCAGGTCTACCCATGTTGGTAAATCTGGGAATGTGTCACAATACATGGGTGGTTGCGTGGGAACACTGATGCTCCACCCCTGGCACACCTCCCTACTGCAGAGTAATGCAAGCCAGTGATTTGATCTGCCTTGCGTTGCTCTAGTTTTATCAAGCCAAGCAGAGCCACCTTGTGTGCCTTGGTAACTCTCATTTAGGTTTCGCTTCACCCTTGCATCCTCTCTTGTGGTACCAGGGTGCTGCAAAATCTTGATAAATATGGGCCTTAATCTTTGTTCACAACTTCAACTTATGCCTTGGTGCCCAGTGCACAAAGGTGAACACCATGCTGTCAGCATGAGGACAGGTGCACTGCATGAACATTGTGAGCTTTGGCCAGGCCTTGCTCTCACAGCCCCTGTCCTACGTGTTCAGAAAGGGCATACTGCTTGGCATCTAGACATTTGCGGGACTTCAGTGCCACCTGCATATTGCTTTTGTTGTGCAAGATGGGCTCCGGTTGTAGCATAGGGCTTTTGACCATGTCCTGCATCTTGAGGCATTGATGTAAGTGCTAATTTGGTTTCTGGGATTCACTTCTTCCACAGAAAGATTGGAGGACTGCTAATAATGCAACATCATTTTAGCCACCAGAATTCACAACCATCATCTTTTGGAAAATTAAATAACAATAATTATTTAATTTGGACCAGCTAACGAGTGCAATACTGTTTCAATGCATTGCTCATGGTTTGAGAATCAAAACACATAGGTGGTCATTATGACATCAGCGGTAAACACCGCCTAACGCCGCAGTGACGGCCGGCAAAATACCACCACCGCGGCTACCATCCGTCTGCCATATTACGAGCACTGCCGGACTTCCACCAGAAGAAGGGTGGAAATCCTGCAGTGTTCCTGGTGGTGGAAGGTGGCAAGGTGGCGCTGCTATCACCAGCACCGCCATGCCAGTAGAATGCCGCCAGCCGTATTATGACAATTCATACAGCCTGGTGGTGTTCTGCTGGCGGGGTGCCGCCGGCGGTATCAGCGCCCCTTCCCGTTCCCTTCCGGAAGACCTCCTCACTCAAGGTTAGTTGGGCTTCTGACAGGGAAGGGGGCTGGGAGGGTGGGGCGTGTTGTGTGTGTGTGTCTGAGTATGTGAAGGAATGTGTGAGTGAGTGTGTGAATGTGTCTGTGTGTGTTGTGTTGTTTGCGTGATTGTATGCGTGTGAGTGAACGTGTGTAAGAATGGTGAAGTGAGTGCGTGTATTGTTGTATGAATGCATGTATGCCAGTGTGAGTGATTGAGTGTATGCGTGGTGCGTGTCTGTGGGTGTGTGCGTGTATGGGGGTTGTGTCTGTGAGGATCGGAGGAGGTGGAGGGTGTCTGTGAGGATCAGAGGAGGTGAGGGTGTCTGAGAGGATCGGAGGGGGAGGGAGGGTATTTGGATGGAGGAGGTAGGTGTGAGGTGAGTGTTGGGGGTGTGGGGGAGCAGCCTACTGGTGACAGGTAAGGAATTCCCTGTCACTGGTAGGGCCTACTACCATGGTTTTGGTGGCATTGCTAATGCCACGAAAACCATGGTGGTAGCCAAGCTCAAAATGGCACCTGCGGTACAATGCCCATACACACATATCCGGCCCGGCGGCTCATACTGCCATGGCAGTATGAGTGGAGAAGTGGCCGGTTGGCTGCAGCCAACCCCCCAATCTCATAATGTGACGGTATGTACCGCCAGCCTGTTGGCAGTCATACTGCCACATTAACACTCACCGCCGGGGTCATAATGACCCCCATAGTTTACAGATCACCCACCTGAATTATAAGGAATTTATGATTATAGAATGCTGGCACCAAATCTCCTTGGATTCAGTATATTGTGCTTATGTTACCGTCCTATGATTTATCTAGATTTGTTTTCTGAAATGTGAACAGCTCGATCTTGTGACTGTGGTTGCAGCAACATTTTCAATCAGTAACAACCAATCACAGTGCAGTAATACATGAAATGGTTCTTGATTTACAGTTGCATACTACAAATTGAGAAAAACAGGCGACTTGGCTAATCGGATTCATTTGTTTGTTTGAAAGTGGTCTGTTCACTGTCCAAATGCCCAAAATATTATCCATACTGAATGGATGAACCCAAAAGAAACAAGCATTTGCAATGCAATAGGTCTCACATTTTCTTGAGTTATTGCTATTGGCATTATAAATTCATAACTGGATGCTTCTTGCCACATAAATTGGTCAACTCTACCTTATAATTTCAGCTTTTCCTGCCACATCATTCAGTGGACCAGCATTTAACTAACACACTTCCATTTACCTTCTTCCTCTATATTAAAACATATACAATTATTATGTAAATCTTTATCAGAAATCAACTTTTTGGCATTAGAGTGTAATGCTCAAAACACCATCACAAAAATATAATTTGGGACAGATTGGAGGTTGAAGGGAAAGAGGGAGTCTGGAGTAAAGATGGAGAGGACCAATAGCATAGTAACGGTGTCATGGGCCCTGGAGTAAGAAAGGAAAATGGTTGACTGCAATTTTGGTATGAAAATACAGCAGTAATTAGAGTTGAGTGAGGTCCATAGGTCTTTGGGACCTAGTGCCACTGCACCTTTTGCTCCATTGATAATTTGGCCTCGGGAGAGAAAACAGATGGGGAAGAAAATGAGAAGTGAAAGGAATTCAACAGACAAAAGGAAGAAAAAGAAGAGGTCACAAAGAAATAGAAGAAAGAAGGGAAAGAAAGAGCGAGAAAATGCAAGGACAACTAAGATAAGAAATAGAGCAAACATGTGAGACAATAGAAAAAAAGATATGAAGTTAGCGAATGAAAGATAAATAGGAAAAAATAATGAATGAAGTGTGAAAAGAAAGAGAAAAATTAATATTTGAGAAAAAAAGCATGTACCGACACATTTTCCACAGACACAGAATAGGAAAACCACTTTAACACTTCGGGTTCGACAATTAACTTGTGGTTTCCACATACAGACGGGAAAAAGAGGGATTTAGAGTAAAACGTGAATTGACAGATAAAGATAAGAAAAACACTTGAGAAAGGAAGGAAGAAAGATCTAAAAGAAAAGTGAAAGTACGCATACCCAGTTAAAGAAAAGAGCAAATTAAAAAAAAAAAAAAGAAAGAATGAAGGGAAGAGAAAAAAAGTGAAAGAATGAATGCCTGATGAAGAAAAAAGAGAAAAATGAAACCAGGAAAGAAATAACCAAGTTTTTGCGAGTTTTGCAGAGGAGGTAGCAAGAGGACAGGGAAAGAAAAAAAAGGGAACGGAGTAGAAATAAAGAGTTGAAAGAAAGAGCGAAAGTGTTCATGTGTGGTATTTAAGAGCTGGAAAGAGAAAATGGGAGAGAAAGAAAACATTGAGAGTAAACAGAGTAAAGGAAAGAAGGGACTGAGATAGGGGAAACAGACGCTTCTAAATAAAGATGGTAGCTAAGAATAGATTTAATTGGCTCCCCCACATCCTCAAACAGAAGTCAGAGTGTGGAACAGCAGTGGGCACTGGAGAACAGCTGGAGGTGCATAAGAGTTGTATGTGAACCCCAATACAGCAATATTGGGGCGCTTCAGATCAAGATTGGGGGTATAGACAGCTGTGTTCTGGCCCATTGCTGGAAAAACAGAAAGGCAGCGGGTGAGGAATGAGAAAAGGAGCACAGTGTATTTCCTAGTATTGGAATAATTGGGCATTGCAGGCTAGGGTTGAGGTGCACTGACAGGGTTGTATGTGGGCTGCAGTACTGGAATAGTAACAGGTGCACAAGGTCAGAAGTAAGGTAAGTTAATGGAGCTATGTTTGGATCCTAGTATTGGCATGCCAGTGTTACTAAGTGTGAGCCCGGAGGTGCCAGGTGAAGCTGCGAATGGGGCCCAGTATGGGAATGGCATTGCCTCTGAACAACAGAAGCGAGGAGTACTGTAGGACGTGCATGTGAGCATTTGTCCTGAGAAGAAATGTGCAGTGAATGTTAGAATTGATGGATTCTGGTGGCGCCCAGAACAGTGGTTCCCATCAACAGTGGCGCTGGATATTAGATTTTAGGTGCACTGGCTGAGCTGTGTATTGCTCTTTTGTGTCCAGTATTGGCTTGGCAGTGGGACTGAATATTAGAATTGAGCTGCTGTAATGGAACTGTATGTGAGCAGGGTCCCAGTATAGGAAAGGAAGTGACCTTGTGGAGGTAGAAATGACGTGCACTGATGGAGCTGTGGCCGAGGTTCTAGTACTGAAACAGCAAGAGTGTACTGAGGTGCTCTGGCAGACAGCATGTGTGGGGTTCTGGCACGGGCACAGCTGAGGGCTTGGAGTTTGTAAACTGAGGTGCACCTATGGAGCTGTGCCTGGCGTCCCAGTACTGGGGCAGCAGAGTGTACTGACTGCAAGAACTAAGATGCTCTGGCAGACAGCCTGTGTGGGGTTCCTGGCACTGTAACGGCTGAGGGCTTGGAGTGTGTAACCTGAGGTGCACTGATGGAGTTGTGCTGGAGGTCCCAGTCCTGGAGCAGCAGAGTGTACTGACTGCAAGAACTGATGTGCTCTGGCAGACAATGTGTGGGGTTCTCCTGGCACTGGCACGGATGAGGGCTTGGAGTGTGTGAACTGAGGTGCACTGATAGAGTTGTGCGTAAGGTCCCAGTACTGCAGCAGCAGAGTGTACTAATTGCAAGAACTGAGGTACTCTGGCAGACAGCGTGTGTGGGGTTCATGTCGCTGGCACGTTTGAGGGCTTTGAGTGTGTGAACCATGGTGCACTGATGAAGCTGCACCCGAGGTCCCAGTACTTCAGTAGCAGAGTGTACTGACTGCAAGAACTGAGGCACTCAGGTAGACAGTGTGTGTGAGGTTCCTGGCACTGGCACAGCTGAGGGATTGGAGTGTGTGAACTGAGATGCTCTGATGGAGCTGTGCCTGAGGTCCCACTACTGGACCAGCAGAGTGTACTGACTGCAAGAACTGAGGTGCTCTGGCAGGCAGCGTGTGTAGGGTTCTTGGCACAGCTGAAGGCTTGGCGTGTGTGAACTGAGGTGCACTCATGGAGCTGAGTGGGATCCCAACATAGAGCAGAAGTGGACACTGTCTCTAAGGATTGTGGAGCCGTGGTAGAGATGGGTGCCTAGGTTATAAGTAATTACAACCGATCCCCTACCCTTGCTCTCAGCACATAGGCAGGCACAATTGGTAAAGAAATTCCAAGCCAAGGAAGGCTGGCAGCTGAGAGAGGGTGCAGAGAGCCAACAAAGTCCAAATGTGACCAAGATAACATCCTAATTTATAGCCTTGTTAATAGCTAAGCTCAGGGGAAGAACACTCTGCAAATAAAAAAGGGAGGCTTCCCATGAACAGGAGCAGGAAACAAAGTAAAAAAAGTCCCTTACAGACCAGATAAACAGGACAAAGCATAATTATAGTTGGTTGCTGCTCCCACACAGAAAAGTGAGGGACAAAGAGGCATGACTGACCACTTGCAAGCAAGGGTTTTTAAATTACACTGAAACTAACAAATGAAATAGCTGGAAGCCCACACAAGAAGTATACTTAAAACTATACAAGAGGTCGTACGCTTACACTCAACCTAAATAGTGGCATTAGTTATTTAGAGACCCCCAAACATTTTCGAGCCTATTGAAGCTAGGGCCCCATATTTACAAAGTGGCACAATGCATGCATTGTGCCACTTTGTAACCCCTTGCTCCACATTTATGTCTGCATCAGGCCTAATGTATGCAAGGGGTGCGTCACATGCAAGGGGGCCCTAAAAAGTGGCACAGTGAAATTTACATAATTTCAATGTGTTATTTTTTCTGTCATTTTTAACACCTGCTCAGAGCAGGCATTAAAATGATGCACCCATTGGAATCAATGCCCTCCCTGTGCGTTGCTGCACTGGCAAAAAAAATGTTGACGCTAGTGCAGCAAAGCGCCATAATAGTGTCTAAAATTTGACGCTGTTGTGCTAACGACTGCCATGGTGCGCTGTATTGTAAATATGGGGCACCCATGTTGTCATGAGGTGGGGCAAGGGCAACGTAAGAACAGTGGTGCATTAGAGCTGATGCACAACTTTCATGTAAATGAGCCCTTTAGTTGGATGAGTCAAATCTCTGCCACATTTCATGCTGAAATCAGTCTACAGACCTTAACAGTTGTCAGGGCTAATAATATTGCATTTTAAGGTTATCAAAATATTGTGGCATAGTTTTATATTTATGCTACAAAAGGTAAAATTATGCATCATGTTCAGAGGCAGTACTAGCTTCCTATATTTGAGCCTGAAACAATATATACTGTCAAATCTGTAAATTATCGAAATTAGGTAGTTAGTTATGAAGCAAATGTTGTAAATCCATGATTGTCTGGTAAACAGAGTCAAAGACTCAGATAATCAACATACTCTCACTATTGTACATTGTTTTATCAACAATTCACTAAAGGTTCACAAAACCTAAATGTTCTAGTTCCAATTAGTCCCCATGTTTATCATAATTTTAAAGAAAACAGCTTTTCAAGCGAAATCCCCCATACATGGTAACGTGTAATGTGGTCCCATAGTGCCTTCTTGAGGTTCTCATGACAGTGACAAACCACTCTGCCTTTGGCCCCATGGTTGGTGTCACCAGAACCCCTCAATGGCAATATTGGACCATATTACACAGTTACCCATATGCATTATGTATACATTACCTATGGGTGGTCGCCAGTAGGTAGTTATGGTTAGGATCTAATTTCCATATACAAAGCATTTTTTGTTTTTCTATCAGTGGTCAGCTGTGATTTGAGATGTAATACGTGATGTCATCAGTGATGTAATATGTGAGGTCACTAGCAGTGTATTGCGCGGGGAGTGATTTACAGTTAGCTCAGTGTTGTGTCCTGCATACAAATGGGGCCAGATGTGTCAAGATTCCAGTTAGTGATTCCCAAATTGTGATTTTTAAGAAATTGCAATTTAAGAAATGCAAAAAGCGACGTTTAAATTTGAAAATCGCTAATAGCGAATTCTTAAAATTCGCAAACGCGATTTGCCAGATGCAATTACCGAATTGCAAAAAAAAATGCGACTCGGTAATTGAAAATCACAAATAGCGAAAACGGGAAACCGGAACAGCCTGATGACATCACATCCAGGAAGTGAGTCAGCCCATGCTGTTTCCAGGAGCCACACCCACAGGAGCAGGGAGAGAGACACAGCCCAGCACCAGGGAGTCAGCACTGTGAGTAAGTCAGGACCAAACTGCAACATGGCCAATGCTGGAAATGGGAAGGAGAAGGGAGGCAGGAAGAGGAAGCTAAAATTCAGTGGGGCAGAATTGGAGGCGCTCATTGAGGAGGTTGTTGGGAACCATGATAGACTATTTGGAAGAAACTCACTCCAAGTACCTGAGAGTGGGAAGCGGAAACTCTGGTCTGACATCCAGACAAAAATATGCATGGTGGGTGCCAAGGAGAGGGTGGCCAGCAGGCTTATGGAGGCAAGTAGCACTGAAGGCAGACCATCCACCCAGACACCGTCTACCCCTATGGAAGACCTGATGGAGTCCAAATTGCTTCCAGAAGCTGTCAGTGGTGTTACTGACATTGACACCTTAGGGACACCCAGCACCAGCAAAGGTAAGGCCAAGAATTATGTGTATCCCCACATATGCATGTACAAATGCCCCTTAAGAAATAGAACATAGCTTGATGCACAGTGAAAAGTAGTCCATGTCACATCTTACATACAACACAACAGTGCCTTATGGGAGTGGTAGTATACAACCCTAAGGTGAATACACAACATAAATAGCAAGACAGTGGTCAACCACTTACAGAAACACTACAAACGACTCAGGGTGACACAATTTAATTGTACATTTAAAGCAACACTGTGGAAATCTGTGACAAATGGAAGAATTGACATGCTGCACATTGTCCCTGCAGATGACTCAATCCCTGCTGCTGCAGGATCTGAAAAAGTGGGGGAAGCAGAAACACAGCCACAGTCTGATTCAAATACCAATGAGTCCTACAGTATTGTTCTGACTAGACGCAGGGCAAGGGTGTTACCACTGCCAGAGTATAACCTGGACTCAGATGAGATGCCAGAACACGAACCCACACCACCACCAGAGGCGAGTCCCACAGGAAGACAGCAGTCCCTGCACCAGCGCCAACGCCAGTCAACTCCCCTCAGGAGGCGCCATGATGCAGGCAGACAGTGCACAGATGAAGGAGTGGGCCCATCAATCTTTGGCGGCCTTGAAGCTCCCATGCTGAAGGTGCAGCGCCTGCAATGCAAACAATTGAAGTCACTGCACAGACAGTTTGTGTCTCACAATAGCAATATGGGGTTACTACACGAGTAGTTAGAGACTCTGATTGAGGGACAGCAAACAGCTGCTGAAAACACCAAGGACTTGACACTCTGCACTGAGATATGGCAGGAGCGCGTCAGCCAGCGCAGGTGCCATCACCAATATATGGGAAGGTTTGATCGCTTCTGTAGATCCGTCAATCAGCTCACAAGTTCAACAGCCCTGATATCAGGGCGTGCCGTTGCCACACAGGTGGAGATGGCACATTGCAGTCAGGACATTGCACAGGGATTGGTGCAAATTACCAACATACTGGATGACATGCAAACAGCACACAGTGCCACAACCAGAGAATTGGGTGTTGGGGACAGTGAGGAGTCCTCTAGCCTCAGCAGTCTGACAGTCCCTGTGATTGATCCGAGGCATCGCAGTTCCAGACACAGTACTGCATGTGAACCTGCAACTAGAGGTGCCAGCGAGGGCACTGAGCAGTCAAATGGAGTGCGTGGACATAAGAAGTGATGTTGAGGGCTACAGGTGACCACCTAAACATGTAGAAAGACAGTCATGCTATGATGCTAACAGTGTGACACTGTTAATTGTTCATGTCTGCCCATCATGAATAGCTATGTCCTAATGACAAATTGTTTACCTGAAGTCAAGGTAATAAAGATGCTAACTACAGAAATACATTTTATTAAAGTGGATTTGTCATTACTTACATCAAAAATGGTTGCGTATGATGTCAACACATCTTTGCCTGCCCTCTGCTGCATGGTCTGCTGGTAGAAGAGGTGGTAAGGGATCATCATCCTCATCTGAGTCTGGCTCCGTGAGTTCCACTGGTATGCCCCTGGTGGTTGCTATGTTGTGCAAGATAGCACATGTGGCCACACTTTTGCATGTCGTCTCTGGGCTGTACTGTAGTGCACCTCCACTCTTATGGATGCACCTGAAGCGGCTCTTCAGCAGACCAAAAGTGCGGTCCACCACATTGCGGGTTGCCCCTATGTGCAGCATTGTACCTCCTCTCTGCTGAAGTTGCAGGGCTCAGGTAGGGCGTTAGCATATTTTGTTGCACACAGCGTAGGCACTGTCTCCTGAATGCACAGAGAGTAAAATGAGTACATGTGTTATCTGACGTCACTCTTACATCAATGCATTATTCAGAACTATCAAATTACCTAGTAGATATCGTTCACCAAACTCCCCAGCTAGCTGTCTTGTGTGTATCCCGCTGTTGCAAAAGATGTAGGAGTCATGTATGCTCCCTGGGAATCTGGGCACGAGATCAGTAATGATGTAGGAGGCATTGCATATCACCTGTATGTTCATAGAATTATGGTTTTTACGGTTGTGATACACATTCTCGCTGGCCGATGGTGCACAGATTGCTACATGTGTCCCATCGATGGCACTTAGGACATGTGGGAACTGTGCTATCTGGTAGAAATTAACTTTAGTCTGTTGTAATGCCTGTGAGGTGTTGAGGAATCTTATGTACAGTTGTATTCTGCTCAGCATGGCATTGAGAAATGTGTTGAAAAATCTAGAGAGGGTACTCAGTGATACCTCTCCAGCTGCTGCTATGACCCCTTGATAGTTCCCTGAGGCTAGTAGGTGCAGGGAGCATGATACCTGCACATGGGTGGGTATGCTATTGGTCGTGTGTGTTGTGCGCTGCAGCATGGGTTGTAGCTCAGCTATCAGGTCAAGTATCATGGCTGAGCTTAACCTGTACTTCTCATAAATTTCCTCCTCAGTCTGGTCAAAAAGGGTTATGCGCACACTGAAAATGCGCTCCTGTCTCTTCCTCTCTCTCCTCAAACCTGCCAAGAGACTCATTCTCCTCGCCATGACATAGAGTGCAGCTATTGTGGAAGAGGAGCTGAGGCATTCTGGGCCACTTTATATAGGTTGCACCTGGTTACAGTTCGTGGTAAATTGCATATGCAAATGCCATTCTGCGAATAATTGCAAATTGCGATTTTTTGATGCATCGCATTGCGAATCCGTTTTTGCATGTCACAATCTGCGTATCACAAATAGCGGCACGATTTAGCAGATCGCTATCTGCGATTCGTTAATCTGTATCGCAATGAGCGTTTCGCAAATTGCGATTCGGTAAATCATATTGCTGTTTGTGATACGCTGTTTGTGACTCGCTAATTCATGTCTCATTCGCAAAAATTTGCTATTTTTGTGATTTCTTTTTTTTGCACTTCGAATGCCTTTCATGCATCGGAAAACGCATATTCCCATTCGCAAATGGACATTCACACCGTTTGCAAATGCAAAAACGCTTCATACATCTGGCCCATAGTTCCTTGTTATAGCATTGTATATATATTACATGCTTAGGATAATATTAAGAATTATTAGCGCATGCTTCACAGTATGAGAATTTTGTGAGAGTTTGAATGTGGGAGGGAGTCATTAAGTGAGGGAGTCATTAGGAGAACGGAGCAGGGCGAGCTTTGATGACTGTAAAATCCGGTTCCTCCAGGTGTTTCAATGTTTAAATATGGCTCTTCAACTTTAATTGGAGCACTTGATCTTTAAACTCAGGTAACCATAACTGCTGAATTTGTATGGTTTTGTGTGTGCAAAATCTGAATCTAACTGTGACACCCTGATAACCTTTGTTTTTTTAATGAATTTCTAAGGTTTTTTAATGCTATTTCCTAGATATAACATCCCTGTAACCATTGTTTTTTGGTGAATGTAAAAGTTAGCAGTGTGAGTTATAGTTCATGTAGTCTAACTAGCGAATTCAAAATACTGTGTACAGAGGTGCACAAGGCAAAGTAAGTTTGAGGTAGGGCGCAAATAATAAAAGTGTCATAACTATAACTTTTGAATTTCTAATGTTTGTGTAGTTCACATTTTTTGTATGGAACTAAAAAATGAAGTATTCCTAAATATAACTTATATTCAAACTTTGTTTTTTTCTACCGAATTTCTATTTTCATTTATTAAAAACTGGTTTCTAATCGTATAATGTTTTGGTATTATTTATTTTGTTTATTTTTTTAATGTTTCAATACTACTGCAGTACTTTCCCTATAATTTGTTGTGGAGTGGCATGGAGTGGAGTGGTATGGCATGCAGTGGTGCAGAGTTGAGTAGAGTGTAGCAGAATGGCAAAGAGTATAGTGCCCCAGAGTACAGTGGCATAGAGTGAAGTGGGGTTGAGTGGAGTAGAATAGAGTGACGCCCAGTATAGTGGCGTTGAGTAGAGTGGCAGAGAGTAGAATTGAGTGGCATTGTGGGAGTGGAGCGTGGTAGAGTAGCATATTGTGGCACTGTGTCGAGTGGAGTGGCATGGCGACGGTAGAGTAGCATTAGGGGATGGTATAAAGTGCAGTGGCATTCAGTGATGTGGAGTGGAATAGAGTAGAGTGGAGTGGCATACAGTGGGATAGATGGCACTAGCATAGAGTGTAGTGATATAGAGTAGAGTGCTGCAAAGTACAGTCCAGTGCCATGCAGTGCAGTGGTGTAGAGTGAAGTAGAATGGGGTATAGTGCTTTGGGAGACAGTGCAGTGAAGTAAAGTGGTGTAGAGTAGACTACAGTGACATACAGTGTAGTGGCATAGAGTAGAGTGGTATAGAGTGCAGTGGTGTAGAGTACAGTAACATATAGTGCAGTGGCATAGAGTAGAGTAGTGTAGAGTACAGAGGTGCAGAATGGAGTGGCAAAGAGTCAAGTCACATAAAGTGAGTGGAGTAGAGTGTCATGTTCAGAGTGTTGTGCCATAGTGTGTCATGGCATAGAGTGTCCTGGCATAGAGTACATTGGTGTGAAGTGGAGTGGCATAGAGTGCATAGGTATAGAGTGGAGTAGCGTAAAGTAGAGTTGCAAGGAGTTGGAATGTGTACAGTGTAGTAGTGTACCGTAGTGTGTAGTGGTGTGTCATCTAGTGGTGTGTTATAGATTCTCTTAGAGTGGAGGAGCATAGAGTGGGGTGGCCTGGAGTGTAATAGCATGTCATAGGGTGGAGTGGCATGTGATTGAGTGGAATGGCATGTTGTAAAGTGGAGTGGCGTGGGGTATCATAGAGTGGAGTAGAGCATAATAGCTTGTCGTAGATTAGAGTAGGGTGTCATTGAGAGTAAGGGCATTCTGTAAAGTGGAGCAGATTTTTTCACTTTTTGTGAAGCTCTGGTAGCGCTGCACAGTGTGTCGTATTTACAAGGTGGCGTTAGGCCACTTTTTGTGGCTTAACACCACATTGTAAAAATGGCCTCTTCACACAGAGCACTTTGCCTGAAAGGGGAGTGCAATGGGTTTTGTGTGGGTCTTCCACAGCAACACCCATTGCATTTGGATGCTGCCCTAGACTTATGATAAATCGTAAATCTGAGGCATGGCCAAAATCATGGAGTAACAAGGAGAAATGCTTTAATTTCTCCTCGTTTTTTGCACTTTCTATTTGTGCTACATCCAGCTGGACATATAGAAATAACAAACTGTCATAAAAGATTGTTTTTGTGCAGGAAGGTGTCCCTTCTTGCACACAAACAATCTCCCCTTCAACGCAGCCATCCTTGCACTATGGCGCAAGGATGGCTGAGTTGGCGTTCGGCAGCAAATTTAGCACTGGCGCAGCGGGTAACACAAGGGTGTGCTGTATTATTGTAAATACGGCACATCCTTGTGTTATAGAAGTGACTCATTGCGGTGCTGCCAATTTTGGCACAGCAGCCACACTGAGTCACTTCTTGTAAATCTTCCCCAAAGAGTCTCACAGTGGAGGTGAGTAGAGTGGTGTAGAGTCGAATGGCATGTCGTACAGTGGAGTGGCGTGTTGTAGAGTGCCGTACAGTGGAGGGGCATAGAGTGGAGTGGTTTACAGTGGAGTGGCAGGTCATAGAGTGGAGTGGCATGTCGAAGAGAGGAGTGGTGTTAGACCTGTCAGCTCCTAGTGTGGTTTCCCCTGTCTTTTGGCGTCTGACCTTCTGTTTTTGATCCTGTGCTGAATTATGTTTTTGCTGGCTTTAGGACTCTGGGTACTTTAGCACTGGCAAGCAGTGGTAAAGTGCAAGTGCTCTGTGTCTAATTGGTATTGTTGATAGGTTTGTCCATGACAGGCATATCTGATTTAATAGTAAGTCCCTAGTACAGTGCACAGTGTGTGCCCAGAGCCTGCAAATCAAATGCTGCTAGTGGACCTGCAGCACTGATTGTGCCACCTACATGAAAAGTAGTGTAAACATGTCTCAGAGCTGCCGCTGCAGTGTCTGTGTGCGCAGTTTTAACTGCCAGTTCAACCTGGCAAGTGCCCAACTTGCCAGGCCCAAATCTTCACTTTTACTACATATAGGTCACCCCTGACGTAGGCCCAAGGCAGCCCCATGGGTAGGGTGCAGTGTGTTAAAATGGTAGGAAATGTACTGGTGTGTCTTACACATCCTTATAGTGAAATACTGCCAAATGAGGTTTTCACTATTTCAAGGCCCATCTCTCCCATAGTTAATATGGGGATTGCCTTGAAATATCTTTTAAGTGTAAAGTCCCATTGGGAGTAGATAGAGATATAAAGTTTGAGGTCTCTGAACTCACAACTTAAAAATACATATTTTAGTGAAGTTGGTTTTTAAATTGTAATTTTGAAAATGCCACTTTGTGAAAGAGGGCATTTTCTTGCCTAACCATTCTGTGCCTCTGCCTGTCTATGGAATACACATCTGGGTCAGGATGACCTTTGGGCAGTTTGTGATTTCACTCTAGACAGTCACACAAAGGGAGCTGAATGTGTGCTCTGCATACCCTGCTGGGTCTTCCTGGGCTAGAGCAGTGGGAGGAGCTGACACGTGCACCTAATTAGGGCTGTGCCTGTCCTTACACAAAGCAATCTCCAATCCCCTAGAGTGTGTCTGGGGCCAAGGCAGGAGCGGCAGGGTCTTGTGCACTACAACAACTTTCCTTTGCCTACGTCAAAGGCATAAATGAGTATAAGTACTGGACTTTTGACACCACAACTTTGGGAACTCTTCTGGACCGAGGACATTCTGCTAGGAAGAAGAGCAAGATGCTGTAGAAAGGCCTGCCACTCTGCCTGTTGCTTTTGTGTGCTGCCTGCTGCTTCTCTCCTGGAAGTGAAAGGGCTAGACTTTGCTTTCTACATTCTGCTTTTCAAGGTTCTCCAAGGGCTTGAACTGAGCTTGCCTCCTGTTAGAAGTCTCAGGGACGTCAAACACCTCATCTACCAGTGCCTGAGCTCTTTTGCTGAGAGTCCTGTCTTGCCAAGTGGTGTAAAATCCAGTTCCTGGGTCCTTGGAAATGGAAGCTAGTGACCTGAAGAAGAAAGTCTATGAATCGGTGAGCTGTGGCAGAAAAATGTATGCAGTGCCTGCTCCGTGGCTGAAAAATCGATGCAGCGCCATTCTCGCAGCAGAAGAATCATACCAGCACCGGTTTCAGTGGCATCCATCAACACAGAGCATCTGGTTTTTCCACGCATTGTCCTTGGATGTCATTTTCTCATTGCCCCGCACTCTGCAATGTGTGTTTTTAATATTGTAACACAGTAGCAGCTCACGAATGTTACTGCAAATAATCTCTGTGTCACCCTCCCATTTATCATATGTGAGGTCCTATTTTGATCTGAGAACCTTGTATTTATGAATGTTGCATGAAACATAAACACAACATTTCTCTGCAAAATTTCTGTGATAGACTCTGACACATCACCCACATTAAAAAATAAATTAAAGGAAAACAGTATTTAAAACAATATGTTTAAGAGTTATTTAAGGTCATCAGGGCACAACTCTCTGCAGAACAGAGCTGGCTCTACTAGGGGTCCCCTGAAAATTTGGGGGCCGGAGATAACTTTGCCCATGTCTCAAAAAACATCTCTGGATGCAGGCAAGTTTCATGAATGGTTATGGAGAGCACACGACAGGCTTCTTCAACCCATGCGTCGCCTATCATGGATTATCAGGATCCAGAACCACAAACTCTTAAAAGATTAGCATTGATCTGAGAAGCTTGCCCTGGGTTTGTGGAACATGGAAATGATTATAAACACTTAAAAGATCAGAATGGATCTGAGAAGCTTGCCCTGGGTTTGTGGAACATGGAAATTATTATAAACACTTAAAAGAGCAGAATGGATCTGAGAAGCTTGCCATGTGTTTGTGGAACAAGGAAATGATTGCTTTAAATATGCGGTTCACAATATGTCGTTAATGAGACATCTTTTGAACAGTAATTCAGATAGATGGGCAGTACACTCAAGGTTACCATCATGGTAACATTTCTGGGTTTAAAAAAATATAACAATGCCATTTAGAACATGATATTGCAATTTCTTTAGCTTTGCATTATCATAACACTAGAGAGATTCAGGAGAGCATGCTGTGTTGTGGTGGGGAATAGTATATACTCAATGTTAAGACACTATGATCTAATATATGTGGATTTCATAAAGCATAGCTATACTTTTTTTTTTAATGAAATTCTTGCATGCTAAATTATGTGGTATTGGTCTATGTAATAGTAGGTTAAGAAAAGAATTGTCTTCAGGATGAAAGTTCTCCTATCTAAGCTATGCTCTGTGCATATGAGAAGGACCACCTTATGACTTTCAGTCATGACATACCTACAAACAATATGTAGCAACATTTGTACCTGATTTGTGTACTGTATGTTTCAGCAATAAGGCAGTGGTGTATGTTGTATTTAGTCACCATAGGAGCAATATTAAAGTTGAATTGGCCATGACGATAGATGTAAATTGTGTCAAAGACATGCACTCAACTGAATCAGCACCTAGTTTGAGGACATATTAGAATCAGACGCACACATGTTCAGAAAGAGACTTTCATTTGTTTGTATCTCTTCGTTTGGTGGGTACAGACAGTATCCTTAATATGTCTCTGTCGCATAAATACTATTCCAGCCAGCCTCTGGCATGTAAATCCTCACCCTTTCCAACCCTAGAATTGCAAGCACTGATGAAACAACAGTCCTGTTTATTTGACGCCTACCAGACCAACAAGCTGTGTGGTTGCAAAGACCGATTGTGGACTTACCAAGAACTTACTTACATCCCACCCTTTGCTTACAAGTGGTTGGCTTTATTACCATTCTTATTTGCTTTCCCTTCTTGTCACTGTCCATATTGCGCTTGTTCCTCCCCTGGATCATAGTCTTTTTACCATCTCTGGCAGGCTTATGTCCTTTACCTGCTCACTTTTAGAAAAACGTTGTTTTCTTTTTGGTTAAGCACTCAACTAGACTCCATGTGTTTTCCAGCTTTCTCATTCTCTCTCCCATGTGCTCACCTCAAATGCCCCCCTCTTTGTTTCTCTCTTATATACCTCTCCCTTGCCCCAAGCACTCCGTGGTGTTCTTTCTTTTGTGTGCTGCTTTCCGTGTTTCGTGTGCTTCTCACTGTCTTGTGGGCTTCACCATCAATCTTGTGCTCCTTATTCTTATTTTCCTCCCTGCCCCAGTGCTCTGTCTTCATCTCTCCATGTGTGCTTCACCCCACTTTCTCCCTTGTGTAATGATTTTCGCCTCCAGAACCCCACCTACTCCCCCATTTGCTCATCCATTTCCCTACTCCCTACATTCTTTTAAATCTGATTCTTTTTAATTTTATTGATAGATCAAAGTTGTGCCCAATATTTTGGATCAATAATTAAGAAAGTAAAGCGAATTATGCCTGTGGAATTCTGCTGGTGTGTGCATACTTTCTGATGCATGCATGTGTACACATCATCATGCACGTGCTCGCCACGGGAGTGATCTGAGTTTCTGCAATAGTCATATCATTGTGTATTTTGATTTCTTTAAGAATGCTGCATGTTGGAAAAATGCCCAAATCAGTAGAGTACTGTAAAAAAGTTTTGGCAAAGCTAATAAGGCTATAAATTCAGTTGTCAGTTCTTGATTTCTTTTGAAGAGGCGTGTGGAACCTTCTAGTGCCAGAACAGCTTTAGTCTTCAACGATATACTACATATGGGTTTGTACATCTTACTGGTGCTGAGGTCGTGACTTGCTCACCAGGCCATACTCATATCTACCAGAAATAAGTGGGTCAGGATTTGCTTCTCTCGACCTGAAAAGCTTTTGAAGCATCCTTACTATCAGGGCCCTTTAAAGAGTAATTTTGGACAAGGATGGCAACTAAAGCTTTTGTGATCGTGTGTGAGTTTCTGAAAGGTTACTGATGCACTCCTTCACTCAGCAGAACATAAATATCTCGTTCAATCCTTATAAATAGGCAGGATAGTGATGCTTCTCAGCTGTACATGCTTGTATCCTCCTAGGTTTCTAGTCTACTACAACCAAGACCAAAAGACTGTCTGTGGGTTGAACCATACCTACAACATGAGACCCAAATCGTCAGTCGAGAAAGGGACAAGGTGGTCTTTCCAAAAGGCAATGAGATTTGGTAATATCTGACACATAGTGGAGAGAGGAAGGAGGATTAGATCAAGTGACCTAAAGTGTTACACTTTTTAGTTCACATATGCAGTGGTAAACAAATTGCCTGAATGTAATCTTGAAAATTTGGAGTTAGAAATATTATTCTGTTTTTGATTCTCTCATAGAACATATTGAATTTGACCTATTGCCAGGATATATACCAAATAGTTAGGGTGTGATTGTTTGCCTTTTGCCTAGAATCCCTGCATATGACTTTCTTCGGAACCTCTGCTTCCCTAATGGATGAGGTTTAACTTAAGCTAACCAAGTCTCACATCCAATCTACTTTTAATTATTTCTTCATTCGGCCCCAGTTTACATGGAGGTTCTGCAGATCAATACTCTTTGATCCCTTTGTAAACAACCATCCCAATAAGGTTCTTCTTTTGTATTTAGTTTTTAAGTCATTAGTGATCCATGATAGCAGTCATATAGTGTGAGGTGAATAAATGCTCACAAATGTGTAACAAAAGGTAGGACTGTGATGAAGGATTATTTCCAGCTGATCTTCATTTTGCACAGAAGCAAAAGAAGAACTGTATTGAAGACAATGGAGCCCTCAACATAGACAGCCTTTCCTTTCTAGGAAACTATGAAAAAACCCAGTGGCACAAATGATAGGCTATTGGGAGTCAAATGTAGGTGCTATTGATTAGCAGGATGGCAGGCAGTAGGAAGGAGAAGCGCATTTGGAAAGCAGAAAAGGTTGGAGGGAGAAACAAAGAGGAGTGGCAAGTGAGAGAAACAAAGGGCAAAAGCATGGGATAGAAGGACAGGCAGAAGGGATGCAGTAGGGACAAAGAGAGAGGCCTGTAGTTGTAAAGTAGTTGCTCATGCAGTTCAAAGTAGGCACTTCATTGGAGGCAGAAAGTTACACCGTAACAGCCCAGAGCATCAGGTTAGTAGGAAATTCTCCTCTGGTCTGAACCAAGATCTAATTGACAAATTCTCAAGCCTAAAGGTTTCTGGTAAAAAAAAGTCAGGGATTGAAGGGGCAGAAGCCCAAGTACAGTGCAAGACTATTGCAAGCAAAACGTCTGTTTGACAGCTGCACTATCAACCTTGAAATAAACAATCCCATGTCTCCTCATCCCACGCTGCACAGAATTAAAAGCATGGCCCCTTCCTCTCAGCTCACCTCCTTTACCTCTCGCCGAACAGAAGTGGCTGACAACATTGCTTGGAACATACGCAAAATAACCAATAAACAAATAGATAAATAGTAGGGATCCATGGGTTAGTAAAGCGTCAAACATTTAATAAATAACACCCTCCTTTTCCTTAATTACTTTATTTGTTGCACAGAGGTGATGATCAACTGAATCCCACAATAAGAAAAAGCTATAAGATTGAACAATATTTGACTCACCTTCGGTTTCCATCTCTTACCATACCAAAATCCTCCACTAATTACTCCAAAAATATGAGGTTGCAAATTCCCATCGGCTTACCACAAGCTTGGACGGGATAGCAGATGGGCAGAGATTCCTTGTATGTTAAAGCCAATAAGACCTTTGTGAAATATTTAGAGAATTATAGGTCATCAAGGCAGTTTCCAAAGGGAGCCTTCTTTTACTTCCCTAACGTAGACCATTGCACCAAGGTGGTAATGATGATGTGTTTGTTCAGCTCTCTTAATCAGACTGTATAGATATTTCATCAACTACCTTTCTTTCCATTCATTAAATACGTTTTAGAAAAACACTAGCCATTAAGAGTGACTAGTGGCTGTGCCATTTCAAAATACATATATTGTGTTATTGCAGGTAATGTTTCTACTTGTGGCTACACAAACTGCAGTCTACAAACATTTAGGCTTAGATTCATGAAGGTTTTACAATGAGACTGTGTTATGTTTTAACGCAGATCAGACGCAAAATCCTGTTTGGGATTTACAAACCAAAGTAAATGGCAATTTGCATTGGTATGTAACAAAAAGTAACACAACCTAGCACAGTGTTCTACCATACATTACTTTGGGTTAGTATGGCATTCCATGGGTGGTGTTGGTGTTCCTGTATATCCACACATGGATTTTGATGTAAATCCATATCTAAAAGGCTTGTAGACATGGATTTATGCCAACATCCTGTGCCACCATGAGGCTGGTGTAACAAGGAGAAATATTGTTATTTCTTCCCGTTGTTTCTCTCTTAGATAGAGGGATTGAGGAATTAGCCTTAATATTCATTTTATGTGCAGTAAGGGACCCCTTCCTGAACAGAACCTATGCAGACCACAACGCAGAAACCCTTCTGCATTAGTGCATTGCAGCAAAAAGTGCATCAGTGCATGGAGAGACCAGAACTGCACCATTTTTTGTAAATATGGTGCAGTTCTGTACTCTCCAGTTCACACAACCTTGCCTGCTTTCTTCTGTCGTGTTAACTCTTTGTAGATCTAGGTTTTTGTGAGCATGAAAATTGTATTAAATATTTTACATAATTATGTATCATGCATTGCATTTGATTTAAACATTTAATTAACAAAATCAAAGCAGCATTCCACGGCGATTTACTGCTACCTCCAGCCATTGTTTACATTTTAGCCCTATGAATTCAAAGAGACTCAAGCTCAATGCTTCCAAGAATATATTTGATCAATATGTTCCAGACAGTGACATATTTTACCTATTAACCCTAAGCCCTCGGGCTTGCCACCTTCCTACAATCATATTCCCTCTGGAATTTTAATAGATTTGATTCTATCCCTTTGCCAACAAAATAAAACATATCCGGGGCATGATTTACTTCAATGCCAGCCTCCTCCTTTGACACCAACTGTCTGGTACATCTAATATTTCATACATAGAGTACCCTCTTAGATGGCAGCAAGTGATGACTTCTCACCCCTAAACATTGGCTCTCTCGTTGTACAACACAATCAATAAGGCCAGCAGCTTTCGTATGATCGATTTTAACTCATCAAGCACTCCGAAGTATCTGGTTGCTGCTACAGAAACATCCCTGGACACATCCTTCAAATGGAACTGAATTGTCAGATTAGGGCATCTCACCCAGTCTTTAGCAAAGAATAAGATAATGTTTACCAGTGCTTAATTTGTACCTGTGCTTGTCGGTTGTAGGCATCAGTGCTCATTTTTGGCATCCTGGACAATTTTCATTATCAGACTTAGACCCAGAGCAAGAGATAGAAAGGCAGACAATAGAGAAAGAAAGAGAACGAGAGGGAAACAGTAACACATTGAGAAAGTAGGTGCAGAAAAGAACTTGCAAGAGCGAGATAAAGCCACAGGAAGTGGCATGAGGTGGAATGATGACTTGGCGGCCCATGTATTCAAGAACTCTGACATTAGGAAGCAGAGGCGGTGAACTCCCACGAAAAACTTTCGGCACCTGCACTTATGATTTATCTTTATTTCTTTTCTTTCCTTCTTTTCTTTTTACAAGTTAAGCACTGGTCGGATCAAAGAGTGAGCTCTCTTACTCATTCGAGCGTCTGAAACCAAATGGTGCAGCTGTTTCTGTTGAATGTAATGGAGGGCCCCAGCCAAGGCATTAATACCTTATACTCCCCTAGCATACCCTGGAACCAGCAAGTCATTCAACATTAAGGAAAGACCATTCTTCCTGCCAAAGCGGGCATGAAAGCTGGATTGAAACTCATCCAGGACCTGCTAATCCACCAGGTGGCTTGTCGATTGATTGCAAAAAGAGAGTAATGAAATCAGATTTACTGCTCACCGAGAGTTTTAAAATACTTCAATCAAGTTGCAGACATTCTTGAGCTAACAATCGTCCATGAAAAACTGTTTTTTCGTTTTCTTTTACAGTATTCGCTTTCATATTGCAGCCAGACATTTCTGAAGAAATATTTTTATTTACTCACTTCAGTTTATACTGCAGTTTTACATCTTTACATAAAGGGACCAAGGAAGTGCACACCTAAAATCTTTCCTTTAGTTTTAGTCATAGTTTTCACAGGATAATCTGCTTGGAAAGTGCATTCCACACCTTATCATATTACCATATGATAATTGATATTGAGCATATCGGTTAACCCCCAAATGTATCTCTGTCTTGCTACATGTGTGTATCTTGTGATGACGTGTTTTTGCATTGAAAAGCAGATACTGGCTGCGTAAATCGTTATTCAGGCTACATATCGTGGAAACTTCAATAAAGCAGTATTGTATTATAGATATCCATTGTATTGTATTGCAGCATTTATAAAGCTCTTTCTGCCCCTAGATCGGGCACTGAAGTGCTTGCCTACGTGGGTAGGGTGGTACACTATGTAGGGTGTGTGGTTGGAAGGAGATGTCTTTGTTTTGATCCTCTGCGGGAAGTGTTTTCATGTTGTAGGTAGTGACCACCGAGGTGCAGTTATTGTGTTATGGGATGTAGCAGTGTGGTGGGTGATGAAGTGTGAGACACAGACACACAGTGTCATGGTTTTCAGTATGCTGGTAGCTTTGAACAGCTAGGCAGGTCCATTCATGGTATTTCTTATGATATAGTCTGCTTAGGTGGGTACTGAAATGGGCTGTCCAATCTGAGGTTTTGTGTATGGTTATGGTCCTCAGCTGGCATGGTTGGAACGAGAGAGAAGTAGAAAGATCTGTAGGAATGAGCAATTTTATTTTCAGCCCATATCCGAGTGAATTTACTCAAGCCTGTTGGAACTATTTCAAAAATGATTTTCCCCATATATTTATGCATGTGCCTATATATCTATGTATACATACTGAGACTTTTAAGTGGTAGTTTACAAAGGCTGTGAAAAAACATTTCACGCTAAAAAGCCCTAGAAAACCAAAGACCTATCACAAATTAAATTCGTTGAGCAGACTACAAAGTCAAATCCTATTTGTTTGCTGTAGTTTAATGCTGTGGACAATGGACTGAACCTGACCTTATCCTTATTTACGAAAATCCTGCCTGTGTTCCACACTAATCATTGGGTGGTGCTAACGAGTTCCCTGGTCATTGCTAGCTTAGAGTCCATAGGTGCTAGACGTAGAGGTGCTGGTGTTGCTTCAGCGCCCCCTAAATAACCATGCTGGAGTTCCAAAGGTGAAGGCGCAATAAAGATACCTTTAGTTTTCATCTTGTCATATTTGCCCTGTGTTCGAAGCCAGAGAAATCTCAGGCTATGTCTTACGACAAACTGCTGTTCATTCTTTTATTATGGACATTGGTGTTTTCATTCTCTCACTGCAGCGTGAGGGGATTTGTGAAGTGAACTAAGTGCCAGTCTCGCTGATGTGAAAAAAAAGGCTCCAGGAGTCATTTTTTGATAACACACAACAAAATTGAAATTAAAATTGAAATTGATATTTAAATATTTATCAGCAGTTACGAAAATACCGATAAAGATGTTTTTTTAATAATTCTGAAGTGTGATGGAAACAGTGATTTAATTAGGGTCAAAACAAATCAAGACTCTAGGTGATGAGCAAGTGACCAATATTCGCTGAATCGAAATTTCAACACATTGGGGGTCATTATGACCCTGGCGGAAGGCGGAGAAGCGGCGGTAAGACCGGCAACAGGCTGGCGTTTTTTTTTTTTGTATTTTGACCATGGCAGTTACCGCCATGGTCATCCGCCGCTTCTCCGTTCCACCCGCCAGGGCGGAGATGACTGCTGGGCTGGAGACCTGGGTCTCCACTCCGGCGGCCGTCTCTATACCGCTGGCTGTATTTTGACCCGGCTTACCGATGTGGATTTCCTGCGGTTGGAACCGCCATGAAATCCATGGCGGTAAGCACTATCAGTGCCAGGGAATTCCTTCCCTGGCACTGATAGGGGTCTCACCCACCCCCCCATCCTGACTCCCTCCCCTACCCCCCACCACCCCTGCCACTCTTCAAAGGTGGCAGGACCCCCCTCCCCGCCCAACCCCCAACATAACATCATTCATACACACACGACACGCACGCAGGCACCACCAACACACATACACGCACACACACCGACATACATGCCAACATCCACACACACAGACACGCACACCCACATTAAAAAATACACGCACACATCCATACAGACATACCTGCAGACATACACGCACTCATTCCCAAACTCACAACACCCCCACAAGCATACACGCACTCACACCCCCCCACTACATACACACACGCACACTCCCATGCACGCACACAACACACAACACCCCCCACCCCCCTCCCCTAGCGGACGATCGACTTACCTGGTCCGTTGATCCTCCGGGAGGGGACGGGAGCCATGTGGGCAGCACCGCCGACACCACACCGTCAACAGAACACCGCCACGGCGAATCACAGGACGTGATTCGCTGGGCGGTGTTCTGTTGGCGTGGCGGTGGAGGTGGAGCAACCTCCACTTCCCCACCTCCCGGCAGTATGGCTGTTGGAGGCTCTCCGTCCGTAAAAGGACGCAGAGCTGCCAACGGTCATAATAGGCTGAGCGGCAAACCGCCACCACTGGAGGTCTTCCGGACGGAGGTCCCTCGGCGGTCTTGGAAAAAGACCGCTGAGGTCAAAATGACCCCCATTATGTTTTGTGCTCTTTATAGTTTTAGAGGTCAAGCTCTATGCCTTCAAACTTATCGGCCATTTTAATGGCCGTTCTTTAGCATTATATGTGTGTCATTGTGCACCAAATGCATGAACAGCTGTCTACTACACACTCACCACTCTATTGCTGAATGGGTGTGGCTCATTTGCTACACCCGTTGTGTGACGCTTGGATCTTTGACAATCCCTTTGAGTTTAGTGACATACTATCAGGACCACTGAAGTTATGCATTCTGTGGCTGCAGTGTTTTGGCACAGTTATGGATTTGCTGCATTTGCCACATAATCTATCAGCTGCTGCATAATTTGCAGATTTAAAAAAAAAAAAATGTTTCTGACTTAAGATGATCAAATGTTACTAAAAATGCAGCAGCATGTGTTGTAGCACAGTACAATAGGTTCCTGAAGGATGATTGGTCGGACCTTTCTGCTGTATTTGAGTACTAAAGTGAAACTAATAAGGTGAAACCTTTGCTAAAACAGTATTTAGAAGTGTAAAAAGGGCAAAATAATTTGGTGCTCCCCTGCCTCAAAAGTCCAGTGGCCCTGTGTAACAGTTATGGCAGCACCCCTCCTGTAAAACTGCTTCCAGTACCTATGGCTTAGACTAATGCAACACAGTTTATACCAAGCCCCCAAAGAAATGCAAGAGTTACACAATGAAGGGCCTAGAAGATACAGGAACCTGCACAAACATAGTGACAGAAAACCACCCATAGCATTGTTTATCTGGCTCCTGCTAGAGGAAAGAATCAATTACAAGGCTCTCAGAAACTTTCCTGCATAAATGGTCACTTGATCACTGCGCAAGCCATTCAGCACCTAGATCATCGCAGATTCAATCACTGCAAGATTATGCTAAAGATTGTAGCGAACAGAACCATGCGTGCTTCAGTAAACACATGAAAACTAATTGAACGTTACCTGACAAGAGCCCCTCCTGCACCCACGTGGATTCTAAGTTTGCATGACCTCGCTGTCGGGAAGAAAGTCCTCTGCGGAGCTTGGAAATGGCGTGCAATCCTGTCCATTTACACTTGCGCAGGTTACCTTGTTTACAGACCTTCCAGTGAACCAGGGAATCATGAAAGGCTTTTGGAGGTGCCCCGTCTTTTTTTTACTTTTCTGTTCTTCATCGGAACTGTGGGCTAATGACAGATACATACTCCAACTGTGATCCCCTTTTGACTGAATGGTTACTTTCCACTCAACTCATGGCACACACTGGTGATGGTGATTTGGTGGCCCTGCCTTTTCACCTGTACCCCTCTAAAGAGACTGTTGGCTAATCATAGCAAACACTCTGGGCCTGATTACGACCTTGGCAGATGGGACAACCTTGGCCGATAGGATGCTCTATCACAAACCTCACAGATATCCCGCCCGCCTTTTTACAAGTTCCATGGGATATAATAGAACTTATAATACAGAGGGAGAATATCCGTCACGTTTGTGTTGGAGTATTCCTTCCGCCAAGGTCGTAATCAGGCCCTCTGTCTAGTCCAATTTCCTTTTTCATACATCGGACATGCATGAGGGGTGTATGCGGCGCATGTGTGGTGCAAGGATGGCTTGATGAATGGAGACATCCACTTGGGCACAATGTGCACATTTGCATGATGGTGGCTGGAATGTGGCACAGAGAAGTTACTAAAGGGAGGCATTAAATAATTCAATTTCTCACTTCCCGGGGAGGTTTCCTATGTGTGACGGTGTACCCAGTTCTGGGTCCCATCTCACAGTACTTTTGACCAGGGTGTGTGTGGCTTCCACTGGTGCAGCAGGTGCAGTGGCACCGGGCCCTAGAGGACTGAGGAGTCAGTTGAACCCTGTTTAGTGCTGTATTTTTATAATTCAAACATCAGTCCGGGAGGCCATTGCCTTTCTTGCACTAGAGCCCATGATACACTGGCGACACTACTGCCTATGACCTATGTTCCCTCTCATCTGGGTTCTTGGTCACCCATTGACTGGATCTCCTTGCCACGCCCAGAGAGGTACGAGAGCACACACAGAAAGATCCATTAAAGACAGAAACAGCGATTATCACGCTTCAGGAAAGGCCATTGCACCATCAGGAGCTGCTAGCAGGGAACCTCGCAGGAGAATATTGACGACTAAACGCTGTCAGGTTTAGGGCTGACTAAGTACGGTTCTCCTTATTAGCATTTGTAAAGCTAAACTTGTTGCCACATTGAATGGCACTTTCCTGTTCCAGAACCTGCCCCAATGTCCCATGCAACACCAGGCAGAATTGAACACGTGTAAATATATTTGTTATAGAGTGCCTAAGGGTGGTACATGCACACGATTCCTAACTTTAACAGAGAAGGGAACTGAGGCAGAAGATTGCAGTGATTATTCAATAACTAAGGGAGGACACACCTTGACATGTACTAGAATAGATCTTTTTTCTTCCGTTAATTGCGTAATAACCGAGACAGTGTTACAATGCATTTGACCAGGATCACACCTTTTGTGAAGTTAGGTACAGGGTTATAAACCAGCTTGTTTGTTTTTCCCAGGGAAATTTTCAAATAAGCACACTCTCTGGTTGGCTCTGGCTTCTCTTCTTGAACTCTGGCTTCCTCAGCCAGTACTTGGTGATTGAGAATTGCCTTGAAACTGAGGTGGCCTGCCTACCAGCGTGGGGGAAGATAAGTGTTTTGCTACTTTATCTCTGGAGTGGGACTGAGTTTAGGAAGTATGTGAAGATGCCTTACTACTCTCACGTGTGGAAAGACAGAGCCTAAAAGGAGAAGTGCACTGCGCCAGTGGGAGGCACGGACCTGCCTAGAATTCAGTTTTGCTGAAATTGCTCCTTCTACACTTGTAAAAGCACTTTCACCAAAACAATTGCAGCCGACATGGTAGGGAGTTTTAGATATGGCGAAAGTGGATGCTGGGCCTCTTGGCGGATCAATCTAGACTCCTGACAATCTCTTAATGATCCTGTTACAGTGTTCCCTTGCAACCAACATTAACCCAATATCTTAACTCAGCACTGAGCTTCTCACCACTACTGCCAGAAATACCCATCATAGCTCAAAGGATAGCCCACTTTTAAGCTTCCCTTTAGAAATGGCTAAATTATCATTAGCCTTAGGTGCAAGGTCTACGAGGCTCAGCTGAGAATTGCTCAAGATTGGAGTCATATGTATAGGCTCTGCTGGAAACAACTCCTTAGAATTACAAAATATAACGAAGAGGACCTGATTTTCAGATTGTGCCATCATTGCACCTTATTCTGTATTTCCTCCAGCATTTAAGTGTTATACATATCAAGTAAATGCATAGCCCTTGAGTTACGCAAAGACGTGCAAGGGTGACACAACTATTAAGTTAGCTTTAATGACCCCTTAGCTGTTGGGCCTTCCACCAACCCTGCCTCGTCCCCCAGTGCTGAGCCCTTTTTAGGTCGAACATAGCAGCTTGCAAATGCTGGTTTTCTGATGTCTTGGTATTGCTAGCGCGCCTTGTCCTTAGTAAGTAAACTTTCAAGGGGATGCGTATAGGTCAATGAATCTTTTGGATCGTATAGAGTATCCAAGTTAAGTGGTAACCAATGAAACGTCAATAAACATCATACCCAACATGTAATGCCATAAGACCTGATCCAACAGGAAAATACCATCACTCTCAAAAGGGTTAATTCGTTTTTATTCCCTATTACTTACAATTCTAATCAAAAACCTTTTTTTCGATAATCAATGGTTAGTCAAACTTTATTAGCATCATGAGCAACAATTCACCAAGATTTATTAATAAGCAAAAAAACATCAACCTAAGTCAGCAAATCTTAATCTTTGAATAATTCAGCAATGCAAGTCAGTCTACAGTCACCATTAAGTCGCCCTTGTCAGCCTACCTATCTCAAATTAGCATCAGCATGTGGGTCTTCATGCGAAAACAATTTAGTCAAAATCATTAATTTGAAAAAAATCTAACTAAGAGAGAAAAACATTTTAAGCAGGCAAGTTGGTACCTAGAAGAAAAAGGCACACATTAGTCAATCAGCATTTTATAGCTACCTATCCAAGATAGATCAGCAACGAGTCAGTCTTTGTCTCCAGGTCATCAGTCATCGGCAAGGCTCGGGCTCTCAGGGAGCAAGCCCAATTTTCAGCACTTCGGACAGCGTCTCCTGACAACATCAACTTTCCCCTCTCCACTCTGATTTCCCTTCTTGTGTCATGACTTTTTATTTGGGTCTCTCAGTCCGTCCCACAAATTGCTAATTGGTCAGCCTTAACAGGGGTTATGATTCTAACCTATAGTTTTTGTTTACCACTTGTTTGCATAGGTTCAAGCATCAAGTTCCATTAATATGATTGGTCCTTCTGTCGATGAGAAAATCATCTGGCTCTTCAGGTAACAAAATTGTTGCCCACAGTCTTTTAGTCAGTGCTTCCATTGTTCAAGTCCTGGGAAAGTACATTTAGCCTACTCTACACATAATTGTATCAATGTTTTCTGATCGTCTCATGTCCGCTGGTACATTGCAGAAAATTCTAGCAGAGCTCATCTGAACTCTCTACAGTTCAAGGTCCTTTTCTTCAGTTCCAGTCCTCGGCAGCTCATCGCGTCTCCACGTTTAAGCAAGCAAGACCCTGCGCCAACCAGGCCTCTAGTTCTATGCAATCTACGTTAAGGAGACGCATCATAAAACATAGATTATATCATCAGTTATGATATATTAATACATAATGCTTATATTTTCACATTATTTTAGTACTGTTAACATACATGGTGACCACTTCCCATGGGCACATTTTACTCATTACACGTTATTTTCGATTATTAGTTTCATTTTTCATTATTTCTCATTAGTATGTGTACGCAAATCATTAGAATATTCTCATATTAGAATATCTGCTCCAACAGTCCCTCCTCTGATGACTAAGTATGTCATCACACCTTTTCCTTGTCAATCATGTACAAATTACTTTCAGCTACATTTTGATCTCTTCTGCTTATATATTCCCTATAGATTCTTCTTCTGGGTTGTTCTTCCCTCCTCTGATTATTTTTTGCCCTTTTTAGTTGAATTTTCTGCCATAATTTACATGCCCCCCATAATCCTAATATAGCAATGATCACAATTAATATTCCCTGGACGATTTTCCACAATATCCCACCCCAAATTTGACTAAACCAATCACCTATAGTAACAAATCCATTTCTAACCTTTTCCCAAACTCCTGGTTCCTTCAGCTCCTTCAAATCCTTGCTTGCATTAGTTAAATTAGTAAGCAAATCTTTTAGCTCTTTCTCATTTTCAGGTATATATAAACAACAGTGTCTTTCATTAATCATTTTGCAGACTCCTCCGTCTTTTGCTAATATTATGTCTAAAGCAAGCCTATTTTGAAGCGTCAGAGCTCTATCCACAGCTAATTCAGTGTTTAGTAAAAGTATAGCTCCTGTAAAATTAGTTAACATATTATCTACTATAGTTGACAGCTTTTGAATCTTATTTGCAATCAATATAACTCCTACAAAAGGAATTACTGCTCCAAAAATATCCCCTACTATTGCAGAGGTTGTCTCTCTCCTTTGTCTCTTTTGGTGTAACTCGGTAATTTTCGGTATCTTTTTCAAATCATCTATTTGATAAAGCTTAGGAAACACTATTCCCAAGTAACATGTCCCATACCATCCCTTAGGGAGACGGTAATAAGTATTAAGTCCACAAATATAATCGATTCCAGGAATCACAGGGTCTGCACCATTCAGCAGAAATGTCCACTTACTCTGAAACAAAAACACATGCCTACATTCACTTGTTCCCACAAATAAAGAGTCAGTGCGTGATTTTGGCCTATATATACAAAGCTTCCCTACGTGTAATGCATCTAAGGCTAATTTCCCTTGTGTTTTAATAGCAGTGTAAGCATAATCATTCTTGTAAGTTCTCTTCTCTAATCCTTTTTCTAGTTTTTCTTTTAGTGCTTTCCTCCTGTCATCAGTATGCCAATAAAGCTCTTTTCCATAGGGGTTAATAAGCAAGTCAAATTGTTACGATGCACATAAGCCGTGCCAAAGGTCAGTGTAGGCTCAAAGAATCCTCTAATTAATACTATATCATGATCTTTAGCTATCTTACTCAAATATCTAATTATAGGAACAAAGGAAAACACCAAATCATAATTCAAGTAAAAATACTGAATATATTCCTGATTATAGAATCAAGTTAGTAGCAAACTACAAGTTATTCCGTAAGTCAGAGGTAGACTATGATAAGTGACCCCTTCCTCCACAGAGGAAGGTATTTGCATACACACAAGACAATCCCTTGCTTTCATCGTTTCTACATACTCACTCAATAAACAATAAAAGATGTTAGAAGACAACTTTCCCTTTGCGTTAGTATAATCATGCAAATATTGCTCATCTGATTTAAACTTCTCCATAGCTATTAGTGTAGTAGTCTCAAGAACAGATGTGACCTTAGCTTCTCTTACCTCATGAATTGACATTCCCACAATCATTATTATAAACAATATTCCACACACAATCGCTATTCCTACACTCAAATATCTACAATACCTAATTGCCTAGTGTTATTATCTAATCTAGCCATGATCCGTAAAGAATCAGAAAGCAGAATTTAACTCTTAATTAATATGCAACACGGGAAAAAAATCAAAAATATACTTCCTCTTCCACGCTTCAACTTCACACAACAGGACCCCTTTACTTCCTTTGTCAAAATCGGTTAGCAGCTAATCATCTCCAGAATTTTAAGTGTCATAGCAGGCTATCAGTGTCTTTCCCGGTAAAATCAATAATTTCAATTTCTTTTTCTTTTGCTCAATGACTCAGTCTATTGATTTTCTCCTTCAGGTTGCATCAAAATACTGATTCGGAACTTCTCTATTGAAACAAAAGGACATAAACTCGTTTTGCTAATCACTTGTTGCGGCACATGCCCATTCTGGTCCTGCGTATTTTCGACTTGCTACTCTCTTTCTTTTCAACCTCCTTTCTCCTGTCAGTTCTCCATCACTCAATTCGTCTTTCTTTGTGGTGTCTACTTCTTCCTCTATTGTCTCATTTATTACCAAGTCCTTTTTCTTGCTTATTTGAGACTCAGGCCAGTGATCTCCTTTTCTCACCCCTTCTGTCAACAATCTCTTCAAGATCGGACTTTTCTCTTTCACTTTGTCTGAAGTGCCTTCTTTTGATGGACCTGCAACGGGTTCAGGAGGAGTCAGATCACTTTTGCTTCGACCTGTCTCAACTCTTTCCCCCTCAGGTTCTGGCACTTGTTCTCCTTGCATTTCAGCACTCTTTGTTTTTGTGAGAACCGCTCCTGTGCATGGATCTCTTGTCACTTCTGCTGGATTGATTTCTCATTCTTCCTCCTGATTTTTCACACCCTCGTCTCTTACTGGGGTGATTGATCCTTCTTCCACCAATTCTGGCTCTGCTTCCAGTTCAACCTGCTCCGGTTCTGGTTCGGGTAGGACTATTCGTTTTGCCGCTGCTGGCGTTCTCAGCAACACTTCTTCATGATCGTGAGGACTCACCACCTTCTTTGTGTGGCTTGCATGTATCCAGTTAGACAATCCTGCACACATCACAGCTGTTGTAGTTGTCAGCACCACTTGATATGGACCTCTCCAAAGTGGTTCTAGGCAAATCTTTTGCACATGCTTTTTGATCACGACCCAATCTCCCGCTCTTAGATTGTGGCCTGGCTCATGGATAGGTGGCAGGGTAACGGCTTGTACCTGCTGAGAAAAAGATCGAACCACATCAGCTAGACCCTTGCAGTAGACCAACACCATATCATCTGTAATATTGACAAGAGCATTGGCTGTAATTGCTGGCAATCTCATTGCTCTTCCCATAAGAATCTCATGCGGGGACAATCCTGTCTTCCTGTCAGGTATATTTCTCATTGACATCAACACTGGAGGCAATGCATCTGGCCATTTCAGATTTGTGGCAGTGCACATTTTGGCAATTCTTGATTTCAGGGTACCATTCATTTGCTCTACAAGTCCTGATGCCTCTGGACGATAGCTGCAGTGGAGCTTCTGTTAAATGTTTAGTGCTGCACATAAGAGCTTAATCACTTCGTTATTGAAGTGCGTTCCCCTATCTGATTCTAAAGAGATCGGGAATCTGAAACTTGGTATCAGTTCTCTAAGGAGTAGCTTTGCAACTGTGAGACTATCCTTTCTACGTGTGGGGTATGCTTCTATCCAATGACTAAACTCACACACAATCACCAACAAGTACTTCAATCCACAACATGCAGGCATCTCAATTAAATCCAATTGCATTCTGCTGAGTGGTCCTCCTGATCTTCCAATGTAGCTCAAATTTACCACTGTCCCTTTTCCCTCGTTTAGTTGCTGACAGATTACACATCTGTGACACACTGCTTCAGCTGCTTGTCTAAATTTCAGATTGAACCAATCAACCTTGAACAACCTAATCATGGTATCCCTTCCGATGTGTGCCTGATCTTGGTAATACCGAGCCATCTGAGTCAACAGACAATTCCGCAGTACCATCTGACCCTCCTCAGATACCCAGATCTCATCTGGTCTCTGTACACATTTCAGCTTTGCCCACAGTTTTTTCTCTTCCTTGTCTACATTTTCTTGTAATGTTTTCAATTCTTCTAGAGTATCAATTATTTTCAATGAAAAATGTGCACAACTGGTCTCTTCTTCTGGCATTAATTCCCACTTGTCCTTAAATGATATGCAGTTCAGGTCTCAAAACCTTGCCACCTGATCTGCATTCCCATTTCCCAGTGAAATGTAATCTGTTTTTTTTATGTGCACTGCATTTCACCACAGCAATCTCTTCAGGTAATTGAATTGCATACAGTAATTCTTTTATCCTGTCACCATTTCGTACTGGGGTTCCACTTCAGGTCATGAAACCTCTTTGCGACCACAATTGACCAAAATCATGAACAATTCCAAATCCGTACTGACTATCAGTGTTTATTGTCACTCGCAGCCTGGTAGAAACATAACAAGCTTCCTGTAAGAGCCACCAGTTCTGCTACTTGTGCTGAATATACACCAGGAAGCCAAGATGCTTCTAGGGTTCCTGTAATATAGTACATACAGCATATCCTTCTCTCAAGGTGCCTGTTCCACCTCTAAGGCATGAACCATCAACAAAGACAATTTGGTCATTTTCTTCTAATCGAGTATCTCTGATATCAGGTCTAGGCTTTGTACATAACTCAGTCACTTCGAGGAAATCATGCTCTATATCCTCCTCTTTTTCAATTTCGACAGTATCACTTGGCAATAACTTTGCTGGATTCAACACTGTACATCTTTTCAAAGTCACATTTGGAGCTCCCAATATGCTCGTCTCATACCTTGTCAGTCTGGCCCCTGTCAAATGTTGTGTTTTCGTCCTTGTCAATAAGATTTCATCATAACATGGTACCATTACCGTCACTGGATATCCCATGACCACCCCTTCACAGTGGGAAAGACTTTGACCAACTGCGGCTACTGCTCGAAGACAACCTGGTAAAGCTGCTGCAACCGGGTCCAAGGTAGCTGAAAAATAGGCTACTGGGCAATAAGCACCTCCATGGATCTGTGTCAAAACAGACAAAGAACAAGCATCACGTTCATGACAAAACAATGTGAAATGCTTTGTGTAATCAGGCATTCCCAATGCTGGAGCTTTGCACAAACTTCCTCTCAATTCAGTGAAAGCCCTCATCTGATCCTCATCTAGGCTAATGGGATCTGTAACTCCTCTGTGTGTCAACTGCTGTAGGGGTTTTGCTATCTCAGCAAAATTCAGAATCCATTGTCTACAATACCCTACCATTCCCAAAAACATGCGCACATCTTTCTGGGAAGTCGGGGGATTTCTCTGCATAATCATTGTAATCCTCTCTCAGGAAATTCTTCTCAGCCCTTTCTCAATTTGATGCCCCAAGTATTTGTCAGACTTCTGGCAAAACTGCAACTTCGCAGGTGAGACCTTGTGTCCAAAGTCTCCCAAATGATTCAACAGGGCAATCTAGTCGTGCTTACACTCGTCCCTTGTTCTGGAGGAAATCAATAAATTATCAATGTACTGCACAAGAGTCGATTGGCAGGGTAATTCCAATAACTCCAAATTCTTCTTCAAAATCTGATTGAACAAGGATGGTGACTCCGTATACCCTTGTGGAAGCCTGCACCAGCTGTAGACTTTCTCTAGGAATTTGAAACTGAAAAGAAACTGACTATCCTCATGAAGTGACACTGAAAGAAAGCTTGTGACAGATCAACCACCGTGAACCACTCTGCCTCACAAGGAATCTGAAACAGTATCACTGCTGGATTGGGCACAATCGGACAACACTTAACCACCATGTCATTCACTTTTCGCAAGTCCTGCACAACCCGTACCTTCCCACAAGGCTTTTATGGTCCCATTATCGGTGAATTACATGGGCTGCTCAACACTTCCCCCAGAACTCCCTGCTTCAGGAAATCTCCAATTATCTATGCCAATTTCTTCATCACATCCTGTGCCATGTTATACTGTGGAAGTTTCGGGAACTCAACATTCAGCTTCAAAGTGATTTTAATAGGTTCCACACCATTAATCAATCCCACTTTTTTCCCTGTCAAATCCCAAACTTTCTCCTTTACTGTTCCCTGCAGGTCTGCATGCAACTCCTTTATAGTGAACATAGGAAAAATTTCAATCAATGGGTATTCTTTGTAAACATTATTAAGTACCATGGCTGACGCCTGTTCCTCCTCATCATCACTATTTGGACTTCTATCCCTGCATCTGTGCAATTTATGGAACATTTAGTCTTGCACAATAAGTCTCTGTCTAACAAGGACACAGGACTTGAGTCACACACCACAAATCTATGCAATCCCAAATAATTTCCGATTTCAACTTGTACTGGATCTGTGATTTAGTTCGTTAACTGCCTATTCTTCACTCCCACAACCTGAACTGTCCTGCCGGAAGGGGGTAAATCTGGTACTTCCACACTCCTCACTGTGGAGCACGTAGCTCCAGTGTCAACCAGGAATGAGACCTTATGTCCCATTACCTTTCCCTTCACAAAAGGCCCTCTCTGATCTACTTCTAAGGACCCAGAAAGAATACAGCTCCTTCATCTGAACTGTCACTCATTCATTCATCGTTTATTTCATCCTCACTGTGAAATGGGAACTGGTGTACTGTATTGTTACTATTATCTGGTCTCTGACCTGTGGCCTGTCGAGTAAGCATAACTTGTTGCTGCTCCATCGGTGCTTGGGTACGTGCATTTGCTGTCTAGGCACCATAGGAATCTGCTGCTGTACTGGTGTTAAAGAAGTAAATTGTGCTTGAGGCACCTGCAACTGTTGTACAGGCAAGAAATTCTGACCTCGATTTTGAGCATTCAGAACTATGCCCCTCATTCTAGGGACTCTTATAGTTTGAGCTGAACTAACATGACTTTGCTGAACCATTCCTTCCTGCACCATCAATGGTCACTCCAGCTTCCAGTGTCCCACCTTTCCGCACAAATGACATGGCAACATCCTTTTCATACCCTGCATGTCATTCTGAACAACCACAGCGCTTAGATCTGGACCACGCATCATATCCATCCCACGTCCTCTACCCCTCACTTGAGGTTGAAACATGACAGCTTTCTGTTGCAGCGGCATCGGCGGCACTAAAGCTTCTTGTACTCCTGCTTGTGCTGCCTTAATCTGCATCACCATTGCCTTTTCCTTCAACTTCTTTTGCTTCAATTCAATCTCATCACTACAATATTTAGCATACTGCAGCACCTCATCAATCGGCTTTGCCTGCCAGCAAATCAAGTGATTCTTAATCATCTGTCCTACTTCAGGTCTCAATCCTTCAACAAATCTAAACACAAAATGCAACATGTCTTTTGCTTCGACCGCTTCCTTGCCACTGTACTCCATGAAAGGCTTTAACAATCTTTCATAATAAGTGTGTATTGACTCTTTAGTTTCCTGTCCTGTTCTGTCAATCCTCTTCCAATCAATGTTTTTAGGAGAAGTCCTAGTTTTCAGAAACTCAATCACCTTATAATAATTTTTCATAACCTCAGGTGATGGTACGCCTGTAATCTTATTCCTTTAAGGTTCACTCGTTGGCCAGTTTACTGCCCTCTTACATTCGACCCATATGTCACCTGGCACAACTATCTCGAATAAGGTATTCAAGTCTTCCCACAAACACTTAGAGAGTTTCACAAACCTCTCAGTCTGTTAATAGCATTCAACTGGCTTCTCTCTCAATTTCAGATAATCGTTTGTAACAGACAATATGTCACTTCGGTGCCATGGGACATGAACAAACTGACCCGCTGAAATCTCTCTCATCAGTAGCATTTTAACTGCTTCCCCTTTCTCTGCTCCCTCTGTTTCATCTTGAGAATCTCTTTTTCGTTTCTCTTTTTTCCTTGCCCATCTGCCTTCCCACTTTTCTAATGCTCCCCAAATTTGTGCACGCTGCAGCAAGTCCCTCAAATGTGCTTTCATTTCTGCTGATCTCATGTGTTCAAAATCTTTTGCCTCAAAATCTAATCTGTAACTCCTTCTCAAATGTTTTGTTGTTTTAAGATCAATGTCATGCTTCTCTGCTACTTCCGCTAATTTCTGGTGCATTTTCCCTACTTCTTTTGTAATCCTTGGGCACAAATACCTCAGCTTTTCTTCAGTGTACGATTCTAACCTATTCACTCCCATTGTTCCCTCGACTAATTTTTTTGCTTCAATATTCAGTCCCACTCGGTTCAACTGATCTTCCCCCTTTGATGCACCTTGTGAAGAATTTATACTATCCAGCCAATTAGTTAACTGCTGAGCTGTTAACCTTTGTAATGAGATGTTACTCGTATTAGTCACAGGCAGCTGCTGTGCCACTGTTCCCAAGGCTTGTGGGGTCAAAAGTCTCAAACTCTGATTTGCATTAGACACTTTTGATGCATCTGGCAATGTCACAAGAGGACTAAGACCCGTAGGAGATTTGAGCTCACTTGGACAAGGTCCTGAAGATGATGTTGAGTGTATTGAATCTCCCACTCCCCTTCTCACCAAACTCTGTGACATCTCACTCTGTTCTGCTTCTGTTTTCTTCTGTGTGTATAAAGGTACCGCTGGAACAACAGTGATCGGTAGCGATATTGCATCTGGGGCTGCTCTAGCACTTGCACCTTGTGTGAGTGGTACTCCCATTGCCTGGTTCATAACTGGTGCAAGATCTACCGAAGTTCCTGTCAACGGGTTAAACTTCGACATGCCCTGCGTCTGTGCTGGTGGCAATAACATTGGGGTCGGGTCAGTCTGAACCAACATTGGCTTCGGGAGCACCTGTTCCCTCAGCACTACGATATTTGAAACAGTCTCAAGAACTGGCACATCTGGATAAATCCTCGTTACCGAAGGTGTATGTACCTGCGGCTGAGCTACTGCACTCGTTCCTGTGACTGGTGTACTCTGTACTGCCCCTCATAACTGTCCTCCTTCTGCTTGTATAGCACCTGCGGCTCCCTGGGATGTTCCAGGAGTAGCAGGAGGGGCTGTAGCACTAGTCCCTGGACCCCCTGCATAGGTTGTCATAGGTGGAGGTCTATCCCTCAGCAACTGTGTAATGAGATCCTCAACATCAGAATCATCATCATCCACATAAGACTTCTTTCTTTTCTTATTTTCCTCACTCTCCTCTTCCTTGGTACTATCCCCTTTATCTGAATCATCACCTTTTGTGATTGCTTGGAAAATCTTAATCTCTTTCATAGTTACCATCCTCCATCTCTTTTGCTCCCAATCCCACCTAGCCTCTGCTAGTGACTTTTCTATCTTCTTCAACCTTCTGTTGAACTTTAACTCTTGCTGCTGTCTGGCCACTAACTCCTAAACTGCTAAAGCCTCAAACTGTGCCGGTATCGGCAACGGTCTCATGTCATACAATGATAATCGCAACTGGTCCAAAATTCTCAAATTGAACGTTCCATGCTCTGGAAAAGCTAATGTCCCTTGATTCTTAGTCAATTTACTCTATTGCTTTAACCAAAGACACAAAGCTATGCCCTTTTCTGTTATCATGAGATGTGCCAGAGTATCCTCCGGAGGGGTTGGTTCCCACATTGACGCCTTGATGTATGAATCACCCTTTATCGCACTCTTAAATGCCTTGAAAAACTTCATTTTGCCTGTTTTTATGTACTACAAATTCAATAAATGAAATGACTTTTACTCCCAAAATTCCCTTCACCTGTCTACTCAACCAATTGCCTCTCATGGACGGCTGCCAATCCAGTCCCGGCTTTTCTCACTAAGCAACCTATCCCAGTGCGGCACACACTGACATCACACTGACTCACAGCGGCTGACAAAGTCTTGCGGTTTGTCCTCCTCAACTCAATTTCAATTAACTAATGCACTTTTATTGCGAGCGTCTTCACCAAATAATAACTAAAACTAACCTGCTGGTTTACTACAGGAAGGGACACAATTGCTTCTGGGACCTTACGGATTTTCACTAATGGCACTTTCTGGCTCGTTAGCTATTCCTCTTTCTCAGTCCCACACATTCAAGAGTAAAAATCGACCCGCAAATTTTACTCTCAACTGATCTCTGGGTCTGTCCTGGTGCACATAGGACTCGCCAGATCTCAGTCGAAGCTTCTTTTATTCATCTAGCATTCACTCCGACTTGTTGACCACGCCCGATCAACCTACTAAACCAGACAGATTAAAACATATAACTTGTGTCTCCTACACCTGTCAATATACTCTGGAGTCTTAGACCACGCAGGGTCCGTACATCACCAACAACCACATGGACAATTTTTGAGCACAAAGCGCCACACACATATGAAGTTCGACGACTTCCCTTCTCTCACACTTTGGAGTACGCACACTCCTAGTAACCCTGAACTGGACACGCAGACTCCCTACTTTACCTCACATACATCACAATTCACACGCAATTTGCTTAAGCCTGTGCAAGCGCAATCTAATACTCTCATACTATTTCAAAACACGCTAAGAGCATACTCAATCTTACCAATGGGATCCAGGAGCTGGGAAAGTCATTTCTGGCCTTAAAGGGATATCATCTTAGCTACCATTGACATTTTAGAAAAACAAAATTCAAACCTCATAAAAATTCAAACAATTGTACTCAACTTTAAACTACTACCATACCCACTAATCACCACCCAACTAGTTCCCTAAGGAAACTAACCATCAATCTGCTACCAAAAACTGCTAGCGTGCCTTGTCCTTAGTAAGTAAACTTACAAGGGGACGCGTATAGGTCGATGAATCTTTTGGATCGCATAGAGTATCCTAGTTAAGTGGTAACCAATGAAACATCAATAAACATCATACCCAACATGTAATGCCATAAGACCTGATCTAACAAGAAAATACCATCACTCTCAAAAGGGTTAATTTGTTTTTATTCCCTATTAGTTACAATTCTAATCAAAAACCTTTATTTCGATAATCAATGGTTAGTCAAACTTTATTAGGATCATGAGCAACAATTCACCAAGGTTTATTAATAAGCAAAATAACATCAACCTAAGTCAGCAAATCTTAATCATTGAATAATTCAGCAATGCAAGTCAGTCAGTCTACCGTCACCATTAAGTTGCCCTTATCAGCCTACCTATCTCAAATTAGCATCAGCATGTGGGTCTTCATGTGAAAACTATTTAGTCAAAATCTTTAATTTGAAAAAAATCTAACTAAGAGAGAAAAACATTTTAAGCAGCGCAGTTGGTACCTAGAAGAAAAAGCACACATTAGTCAATCAGCACTTTTTAGCTACCTATCTAAGATAGATTAGCAATGAGTCAGTCTTTGTCTCCAGGTCATCAGTCATCGGCAAGGCTCGGGCTCTCAGGGAGCAAGCCCAATTTTCAGCACTTCGGACAGCGTCTCCTGACGACATCAACTTTCCCCTCTCCACTCTGATTTCCCTTCTCGTGCCATGACTTTTTATTAGGGTCTCTCAGACCGTCCCACAAATTGCTAATTGGTCAACCTTATCAGGGGTTGTGATTCTAACCTATAGTTTTTGTTTACCACTTGTTTGCGTCGGCTCAAGTACCAAGTTCCATTAATATGATTGGTCCTTCTGCCAATGAGAACATCACCTGGCTCTTCAGGTAACGAAATTGTTGCCCACAGTCTTTTAGTCAGTGCTTCCATTGTTCAAGTCCTGGGAAAGTACATTTAGCCTACTCTACACATAATTGTATCAATTTGTTCTGATCGTCTCCTGTCCACTGGTACATTGCAGAAAATTCTAGCAGAGCTCATCTGAACTCTCTACAGTTCAAGGTCCTTTTCTCCAGGTCCAGTCCTCGGCAGCTCATCGCGTCTCCACGTTTAAGCAAGCAAGACCCAGGGCCAACAAGGGCTCTAGTTCGGCTAAGTTAAGGATATGAAGCTTCATAAAACATAGATTATTTCATCAGCTATGACATATTAATACACAATTCTTATATTTTCACATTATTTCAGTACTGTTAACATACATGGTGACCACTCCCCGTGGGCACATTTTACTCATTACACGTTATTTTCGATTATTAGTTTCATTTGTCCTTATTTCTCATTAGTATGTATACGCAAATCATTAGAATATTCTCATATTAGTATATCTGCTCCAACAGTATCTATGTGGGCTTTTAACCATGCCCACCTCACACCCATCACTTTCACTCGTTCGTGGGCTTGCCTTTCAAAAATCCTTTGATGACATTGGTAAATGCAATATGTTTGTCCCTCCTTGGGGAGGTTTGGTTACCGCCTTGGGGACCGACCCTGTTACGTGGATAATTGCACTTTTGCAGATATGTTTGACTAAGAGCAAACTTCTTTTTCCTTTTGTGTGTCTCCTTCGCATTCACGCTCATGTCAGCCGTGGCGCTTTGAATCGGCTTGCTTATGTCAACTGTTTCACTTTTCATTTTTCCTTATGTGTACCTCCTTCATGCTCACGGCGGCCATGGCACTTAGAATTGGCTCGCTTATGTCAACTGTTTTACTTTTCATATTTATGTGTTAGGAAATGTCCAATTGGGAATTTACAACGCTAATAGCTCTAACTTGAGCAAACACGAGAACCATTGCATTGCAAATTCTTGTTGCTATTTGGGATAGTTTGTGCATAAGGGCTCCATAACATTTTTTTCCAGATAAGGTATTCACACCAAATCTTTGTCCTTTTTTTCTAACATCCTGGGGATTCTAAAGATATCCAGGGGTTGTGGATTCTCCTGGAGGGGACAGGGAATAGTTTTTGAGAAAAATTGAGAAAAAGTGCTCCAGATAAAAGTGTCTGTTTTTTTCCCCTAAAAATGGCATCCACAAACGGTATGATGTACTGAAGTCACCATATTCCAAGCTTTCAGGAACATGCAGAGCTGAATCAAAAAACTTAATTTTGTACCACAATGTTGCCATTTTTCTAAGAGGGAGCCTATTTTCCCTATTTTATGTGCTCTCAAACGTCTTCCAGTTTGTGGTGGAAACCAGTGAGAAACCATTGGGTGATCTAGAAAAGCTATAGATTTCTGAAAGATAGGCAGACTTCCATATTCATCAAGGGGTCATATGTGTAGATCCCTCAAGGTTTTCCCCAGGGCTTAGGAAAATAAGGCCCATATTTATACTCCCTTTGCGCCAGATTAGCGTCATTTTTTTACGCTAATTTGGAGTAAACTTAACACCATATTTATACTTTGACGCTAGACCCGTCTAACGCCAAAATATCCCAGTGTGCGCCATTTTCTGGATGGGTGAAACCGCCTTGCGTTAATAAAATGCAAGGTAGGCGTTCCCGTCTAAAAAATGACTTAAACACCCGTGCGCCATATTTATCCAACTGCGCAAAAAGGCGGGCATCTGGTAGGCGGAGCCGGAAAATGGCACAAATCCCGATGTGTGCCAAAATTTTACACCTGGGTCAGGGCAGGCGTTAAAATGGGGCAAACACACCACTACATAAGGAAAACTCACAGAAGCAACATCAGAGCTCAAAAAGGAAGATGTGGAGGTGCTATTCAACCAGCATGCACGAACACGCAGAGCGCAGGAGCAACAGCAGCAGCTACCATCACACCAACAGGGACCCCAAAGGTAACGCAGAAGGCAGGACAGGATATTCAGGACCAGGACAACCCTTCAGGGCCTTAGGGAGCATGACATCATCCAGAGGTACAGACTATACTGGCAAGCCATACAGCAGCTGCTGCGCCACATTGAGCCACAGTTGGCACCCAGCTTGCAGACACCCCACATAATTCCACCCGACACCAAGCTGCTAGCTGTCCTGCACATGTTGGCAAGGGGCTCTTTTCAAACCACTGGTGCCCTGGTTGCCGGAATCTCACAGCCCTCATTCTCTGCCTTCTTTCCCAAGGTACTGGATGCCATCCTCTCCCTCACACCCCACCACATCAGCTTCCCCAACACACAGCAGAAGCAGCAGGAGACCAAACAGGGGTTTTATCAAATTCATGGCTTCCCGCACGTGCTTGGTGCCATTGACTGCACACGGATTGCGCCACCTGCTGCAACCGAGCATCTATACCGCCACAGGAAGCACACACACTCTATCAATGTGCAGGTCATTGTGGATCACCGTGGATTGATCACCAGCATCATGGCAAAGTATCCTGGGAGTGTACATGATTCATTCATCTTCTGCCACAGCACCGTCAATCAGCACTTCCAGGATGGACGATATGGCAATGGCCTACTTGTTGGTAAGTACAGAAACCTAGTTATTTACACACAGCACAGCAACCCTGTAGGACACACAACACATACACCACTACATTGACACGTGGCCAGGAAGACACTGAGGTGTGACACAGGTATTCATGTTTGATATCCTGACCCAATGTGATACACACCTATGGGCAAAAGACAGATGTAAATAACAAGAAATGCGTGACAATAACATGGCCTTAACTGGCAGTACAACTTGGAAGATGAACCTTTCAATATCACATCAAAAACACTCAATCCAACACCCTTCCAGGCAATACGTCCTGTGTAAGGGGTGTGTACGTTTTGTTGCTGCCGGTCAAACACCATGAGACACATAGGATGATGACGCTGACTCAAATGGAGGTGACATGGAATCATTGAGGCAGTACCAACATCTTACATCACTCCTGGGGTGACATTGCCAGCTAGCAATAAGTAAGTGGACTGTGCTATGAAAACATGTGGATGTGACACTAATGCAAAGTGCACACTGCTACACATACAGATTGAGACAATCCCCCATATACATAACACATGTACAGGCAGATGGACCTTCCAACACTAAAACCTTCACCCCCACAACCAAGTTAGCCAGCTTACCTGGAGCAGGTTCAGTAGTGTAGGTACACGTTTGCACATGAGCCAACTTGGTGAGGGCACAAAAATAGGTTGGCATAGAACTTGTCACACATGGGATAATTGTGCATTGTCAATTGTGAACACTTCAGTGCTGCCAACTTATGGAGATGTGTTGTGCAGTGTCACTTAGCCAAATCAAAGGGTCTCACTGTTGCATTTCACCTGCAATCATATATGTTGAATTGGATGGGATGTTCAGGCCATATAGTGCAACCATGTTACCACCACAGTGGAATCGATTGTGTGTGTGGAAGTATCATGTCACCTCCAGTGAAGGCCCACGGACACTTCTTTCACATTACATAACGCATGGGAGATTTACACTGAACTGCAAGTTTCTAAATATACCACTGATATCATGTCAATCAGCCAAATACCAGTTTTGATGGTTAAACAAGCCAATGCAGAAATAATATTACAGAAGCCTAGGATCTCACACAATACCACAAACACAGACGACACAAGATAACTGCCATGCAAAGTGACAATCACGGTGCAACCAACAACAAAATACTTACCCTCATTTTCTCTTTCAGCTGATCAGGATTATGGGATCCAGCCGTGGATCATGACCCAAATTGCCAACCCAAGCACAGCAGCAGAGCGTGCCTATAATGAGGCACATCGTAGGACACGCACCATAGTTGAGAGGACTTTTGGCATCCTGAATCCAGATTCCGGTGCCTGGACATCACCAGAGGCAGCCTCCTATATTCCCCAGAAATGGTCTGCAAGATCATTTTGACCTGTGCCATCCTGCACAAATTTGTGTGAGGAGGAACATTCCCCTCTATGAACCAGATCAACAAATGCCTGAAGAGGAGGAAGAGGAGGATGCTGTTTGTGTAAATGAGGGGGAACATTCAAACACAGCTGCTGGATTGCATAGGAGACAACACATCGTACAAAACTTCTTCTAACTATAGTCACCATCACCACTTTGTTATCATTTGTAATTAAACACCTCACTTCATCACTCAATCATGCTCTGGATAATTATTTATGCATCACATGATCCCTAGGAATCATAATCAGAGTTTAGCCTCATGGAGCATTGCAGAAATACAGATTAGGATATTGAAAAGGCCACATCACATTTGATGGGTATGAATGTACAGCAAACATCACAAACAGTGTAAATGACATATATTCTGTCAATTTCACATTTGAAGGGCAATATCAGAGGACGAGAGCTATGTGACACATCCATGTTGCCAACCTGGTCCATTGCAGCAAATGACACACAACTAAGACACCATCAATCATAAGGTAAAAAAGTGTTTCATACATGAGGCAGTGGATGTGCTATTGCATTGGTAACAGGAATGTATGACCAGACCCTTGACAGCAGTAAGTGTGACATCAGCTATCTCTGAAAGGAGCATGTGTGACAAGATGTCCATCTAAGCTGAAAATGGATAGCACGAGTGCCCCAGGTATGACAAGCATTGCTCACAAGACATGCCCTGCGCAGTCCATCCCAGGTAATAAGTCCTGTCACTGCCATGTTTTCAGTCTTTGCCCACCCTTCTCTAGGGGGCCCTGTAAATTGACTATCTGTATCCTGAGAATCTTCATCTACACACACCCAGACTCCCATTCTGACTCCTGTGTGCTTCCCTCTTCAGTATAAAATGCCATAGTCATAGTTCATCAGTCTGCATGGACTTCAGGTCCGATAATGCACTGCCTGGTTGTCGGTAGGACCTGTAATCAGCTGTCCATTGCTGCCCATGTGAAAGGTTCAGTTGGCCCTTTGAACTTGATTCTCAACTCCAGGGCTTGTGAGAGACTGAAGGTGCACACACCAGTGAGTACTTCCATGCAGACCAGCCATTTGAACCTGTTCTGCCCTTGCTGCTGTCTAGAACTGCTTAGAAGCTGCCATTTTCTGAATCTCCTTCTTGAGCATTGGCGTATAAATCACTTGTGTAAGAGAGCCCTTGGGGGATTGTGTAACATTGCAGACCACAGCATAATTTTTTTTAGTTCCCACAGTGTTGTTCCTGCTTTTCCCAGTCAGAGTCTGCTCACTGTGTATTTGCCTTGTTGATGATTGTTCCTGACAGAGCCTGCATCCTGTTAGCCTGACTGGTTCCTGTCTCTGTGTTAACCATAGAGTTTCCCGGTGGCTACATTTGTCTCATGGTTGCTTTCCATGCCCTCTCTTTCCTCCAGGGGTATTGTGTCTGGTAGGTCTACAATGAATCCTCAAATGTATAGTATAGTTTAATCAGTTTACTTATTGTATTCTGTTCTGGGACATGTATTCAAATGGCCTAATCCAGCCCTCATCCCTTGTCCGGTTTTAAATGTATTTATGAATGCTAAACAGTGACAGTGTGCTATGGCTGTATCAATGGATTCGGTAAGGTGCCTTCAGCACAACAAAGTAGGGTTGCTAATGTGTATGTAAGGACAAAACATGTTTGTGCCCTGACGGTCCACACACAGATTCACTTTGGCCGCCACCTTTTGATGGGGCTTGCGTGGTGACAAGCTGTGAGATTAAGCGGCACAGAGACACTGATGTTCCCTGTTGCAGTGGGAATTTTAGAGCCCACCCTGTGTACAAATGTTGTGATGAAAGCTGCCTGTTTCCTATTACTGATCCATAAAGTTTTTGAGCAAACTAAGGTTGCCCTGTTGTCAGCCTCATAAACGTTCTGCAGTGCCATAGCTGGACTATTCCCATGTGTGTCGTTCATTTATCTTTGGTTTTAGGTCAATTCTGCTTTGAAGGATACTCCGTCAATTCAGGGATTGGCTCCACAGACCCATGACTAGACCAGCACGTAACTGTGACAACATGGAGGCCAATACTGACATAGGGTACACGTGGCCACACACTTGAACTGGACACCTTTGTGCAATGAACCACTGGAAATATGTGAACACATGCAGCATGGTCTGCTGGTCCTCCACAGCCACAGGAGAAACATAGGTCATTTACATGATTCAAACTGTGTTGTACATAACAATTTTAGATTTGGATTTGAGACCCTGTGTCACAAACACTGTACCTACCTAGGATGCTCAAAAGCCTGACTAATGGGTAGTATACACACAAGTGACCATGAGGTGGTATTCAACATTTCTTTAAATGTGATGGGTTACATATATGACATAGCCTTTATCAACCGTCCTCTATCTATCCTGTGTATAGTTTGTCATGGGAAATGTTTTGTCCCCAAAGTCAAGGAAGTACACACAGCATAAGACGCAAGAGATATAACAAACACAAATCATGACTGATTTACCTCAATGAATGGCATCTGATGGTTATACACTATTATAACACATTCCTAGATGCACATTATGCCAGAATTTTCTTGTGACGCTCACACAGAGGCACAACAACAATTTCAAGAGCGAATTCACAGACATAAACACACAGGCCATGAGTCTATTTGTTTAGTTGCATAGCCTTGCTATCCTCTATTGATGCAACACCTGCGCAAACTAGTTAATACCAATTTTATTCCAAAAGTTTGTGTTGATGTTGCGTCAGTTAAGAGAGCTAATCCGGCACAACAACATGAGTATTATGGTCCGCAGTGGAATGGTCTGCCACATGTGCCAAAACACTAGAACACACACTGCAGGTCATACCATCCTATTTTTGTATAGTTAGAGGCTGCAGGCATGTAAATAAATGAAAAATAACACAAACACACTTTAAGACAGATGTTTTTATGCAAAAGCGTCAAAAAAATGACGCATATGCGTCAAAAGATAACACATATGCATTAAAAAGTGACGCTCACACCCATAATACATCGATTGGTCCCTAGCATTAAGTCCAACACCGCACCCCAGGAAATCCGTTATCCATTAAAAAATGTATTGATCCTTGAATGCGGGTGATTTTTCATGCATATGTGTCAAAATAATTTGACTCAAACCCCGTAAGCGTCATAAAATTACATGCAATAGAAAAAAACGCACCGCAATTGAGACAGGAAGTGATGTAATAGGATATCCTGTTTACAGAAATTGTACAGTGTGTGATTATTCTAGACTGTGTGGCTGTGTCTTGAGTTGTCTCTGTGAATTTTGTGCTTTTGTCTCCTGTGTGCTATTGCTATTGTATTCTGCATTTTTGTAAGTGTCTGTGTTAATCTGTGTAAGTGTTTTATTGTCATTTATTATGATTGTGTTTGTCTTTGTACTGTTGGGAGTGTGTTAGTTGATATTATTATTTGGGGTATTGTTGGGCTGTCTTTGGGTTAGTTAAATTTCCTTTTCATACCTCCTTTCCCTGTTTTTCCCTGTTTTTCCCTCTTTACCCTTTCCTAACCTATTGTTTTGGAGATGTTAGGTAGGACACACCTGGGGAGAATGGGTGAGGAGGAGCTAGGGGCTTTTGTGTGGCTGGTGTGCCACTTCCTCCATCTGTGTTGGAGGCTGGGGGCCGGGTGATACAGGGGTATCACAAAAAGGCAAGGAGGCTCATGTGGGCAAAGGTGCTGTTCCACCTGAGAAGAATCTTTAACAGCCAGCGCAACGACCACCAACCGAAACATTGCTGGGCTAACCTGGTGGCCCGAGAGCAGGACCTGCTGGACCACCTGGGTGTGGTGATTGGTGGCCCTGTTGGTAAGTACAAATTTGACTAATGTGTACAGTACAATGCTCTGGAGTGAAAGTAGCTGATTTTGTGACACGCTGCATGCAATGTTTGTGGACATGTGAAATGCAAGTTGAACAAACTGTGGCCCTGATTTATAATATTTGCAACGCATTACCATCAATTGTTGATGCTAAAGCTACACAAACTTACAAAAGACAACTTTATCTTGTAAATTAGTGCTGCTTTGGCGTCAAGAAATGATGGCAATGCTGCACAAACCACTTTATGATTCAGGGCCTGTCAGTGTACCAGGAGTGGAATGTATTTCACATGCTCTCACAAGGAACCAATGTAGTCACCATTTTTATTAAACCTTGTCCGAACAGTATTAATGGCCAAACGTACTGTTCCTAACCTGTGCTAATATCTTAGGCCGATATATCTACTTTGTTTGTGCAGCATTTGCATTATTTCTGGATGCCAAAGTATAGCACATTTATTACAATCAATTTTTTTTTGTGCTACTTTCCATAGCTGTGGCGTAAACAAATGAAGAAAATGCCACACAAAAAAAAGACACATCTGGCCCTAAGTTAATTGTTTCTGTGTGTTTACGTGTGGACAGAAATTATTTCACATGGCTAAACCTAATTGTGCCCGGATGCTACCAGATTGCAGTAGCACAAAACTGGTTCATCTCGTGGCTTTTCGGAGTAGGCGTTGAAATCCTATCATTGAGTAGCATGGCCCAACAACATATTTGCCTTGGGCACAATTGCTGGTACAGAGCTGGTGCAGTTACCATCTGTGTCGCTGTATAGCCAAACAATTTAGTAAAGTGAATGGGTCATCATGGGATCCCTGCTCTTTGTGAATGCATGGTCACAAACTATTTATTTGCATGATGTTGTGCAAGGGACCACTGACTGCTTCCATTATACATTTTAAGTGACAAAATAGTTTGTTATTTTACTTTTGGTACACCCCTGCTGATATAGTGCATCATATGTACAATTATTAACTTCTCAGTATGAAGGCTATCACAGATATGGTGGCATGCTAAGATCAGCAGGCCAGCATTCCTGTGAGTGCTGCCATTCCCAAGCTGCTTTCAAATAGAGACCTACCTCATCAAGATTGCAGAAGTAGGACATTTGCTAACCCATGTTTTCATTTGCGCACAGTGTCAGTTTGATTGTATTATCACAGATCACCCAACTTGGCAATTCTAAGTTAAGGAATATGGCAAAGTGTGATTTACAATACCTGATATAGGTACACAGGGCCCAGAGTAACACATTTAAGGTGCAATGACTACACCTGTGCCCATGCATTCTGTCACGGATGATCAAATTTGACACTGTCAGCATACATCTTTTTGTTGTTTTGAATCAGATAAATGGCCAATCCATGTTTAGCGTAACATTGTCATCAAGTAACACACAGGATCCCTGCCATCATGTTGTCAAAGGGGGCATTTACGGCTCTGGGTACACTACCAATGTAGCATATGTAACCTACATACAACACTGGCACACACATAATGGACCATTGAAACCACAATAATTCCTGAATGCAACTCAACCCACATGAGCATCACACAGTAACACATTGTCCCTTGATGCCCAAGCCACAATATTTGAGTCACTGGTATTGCAGTGCACCAGGAATGTGGCGTTGCATGTCTCTCATAATAACAAATGATGAAATGGAGTATCCTCTAGAATTAATAAAGCACAAAACTGAGTAATCATGTTTGGCACCACATGAGTGTTAGGGCCAGTGCATGTGTGCTTATGTGTGTCTATCACTCATGGTGTCAATGCATGTTTGCATGGCTATGTCTGTTGGTGTGTCTACATGCCTGATGTGCTGCTCTATCATATAAAATGTCACACACAGTAATTTGTTGATCCACGTTTTGTACAGTAAGCAGACACTGAGCACATATCACCCTTCCATGTTTTACAGGTGGACCCGCCCCATACACAATTGGTGAAGTGGCTCGATTTGCAGACCCAGACGTATCCAGTAAGTGTTAATATGTTTGTCCTGTGTTGTATTTGCAGCTGTTGTGTGATTGACTCCTGTGTGTTGGACTCATTGCATTGTATGATGTGCTGGCACGTGGTCTGATATGTGACTTGACTGGAGGTTGACATTTTGTTCCATGTTCGAGTTGGACATTCTGTGGCGGAGAGTCATATATTGGGAGTTGAGTGCTGTGCAATAGGCATGGGCAGGTGAACAGGGTGATTTGTTGCTACATGTATGCCAATGATTAATTTGGAGGTGGCCAGCGTCATGATTTAGTCAGCAAGTCATACCCTGATTCACACAGATTAGTGATGCAGAAGTTTTACCCACATACTTGAGCATGCCTGTTAGGTAATGAACATGTAGAGCTGTATGGGTGATTTTCTGCAGCATCTATCTGCACATTTTGTACTCCATTTATGTGGCACTTGAGTGAAATGTCATAGGCATGCATTCAGGTCAAGGCCAGATGGGTGCTTGCATCAATGTGCTTGATTTTGGAAATGTGTCAGTGAGATCTAATGATGTTGACAATTGTCCGCAATTAGAAAAATGAATGTAGATGCTATTGTCCGATGGTTGACTCAGTCCTAGTTGGTAGGCCTCCTTACCTGTGGTGGAGTGACTAACCCCATGGACAGCTGTCCAAAGCTTTGTGGTTGTCCTTGATGTTTGCAATTATGTGTTGCATGACCATCCCCCCCTGAGGCACAGGGTTAGGGCTAGAAAAAATGTGTAGCTAGGCGTGATGATCACAGTGTAAATGACAGACATGTAATCCAAGCATTCATGTGTTCCAAACTACAATGCCCCCTCATGATTACCAACTGCATACCGTCCTGGCAGTTCCATATACAAATCACAGTTCTTGTGTGCCTTGATTTTGATCCTGAAGATAGTTATTAGTCGGCCTGGCACATGTGGAGTACTTGCAGCATTTGTTATGTGACTAATAGCAGTACAAAGATGCACAGATCATTTAATTAAGTACACACCTTGTTGTGCATTGCTGTGCTGTTAGATAGTTGATGGGTAGGCTGGGTTGGCATGTCATTCCTCAGGGACATTCTATCATCTGTACTGTGATCTGGACTGTATGTGCTATTTTTGATGAAGTGTTAGAATATCATCTGTAGATGTATCACACAATGATGTCAATAGTGTTTGGTTTTCTCTATTTTTACAGCTGCCAACATGAGTGCCCAGGAGATACGGGAATTCCAGAGGCGGGCAATGCGTTACCGCCACATACTAGATGTGAAGGCTGGGTTCCGCAATATGGCACATCGATATCGCCATGAGAGAGCCACAGGGGTATGGAGGGCATTTGCCCAAGGGGGGGCCAGAATTGCCCACACCAGCCACCACCACCATAGCACAGATCACAGTGGCCCCAAGGATGACAGCCACTGTAGCAGGCCCCTCGACTTCATCTGCCCTGGCCCCACAAGCAGCACCTCCTGCCCCTCCCCCTCCAACCACAGCACTGGCACCAGCAATGCCATCTACAAGTGGTAACCAGACAACCCCAGCTGCTGTGATAGACAATCAGGACTTGCAGACACTGAAACATGACATGCAACAAATGTTGTGCAGGATAGACAGGCTGCAGCAGGAGGTGTACCGCAATAGCAGGAGACTGCGGGGTATCAAAAAGATCCTGCGGAGGGCCAATTTGTAAATGTTGGCTCCTCACCCATGATTCCCTCACCTCCCTCCTCTTTCCTCATTCTTTTCTTTAGTGAGTTTAGGGGGCTTAGGGGGTCATTCTGACCCCGGCGGTCCTTGACCGCCGGGGCCAGGGTCGGCGGGAGCACCGCCAACAGGCTGGCGGTGCCCCGCAGGGCATTCTGACCGCGGCGGTTTGGCCGCGGTCAGAAGAGGAAAACCGCCGGTCTCCCGCCAGTTTTCCGCTGCCCAGATGAATCCTCCATGGCGGCGCAGCTTGCTGCGCCACCATGGGGATTCAGACACCCCATACCGCCATCCTGTTCCTGGCGGTTCGCCCGCCAGGAACAGGATGGCGGTATGGGGTGTCGTGGGGCCCCTGGGGGCCACTGCAGTGCCCATGCCAATGGCATGGGCACTGCAGGGGCCCCCGTAAGAGGGCCCCACAAAGAATTTCAGTGTCTGCTTTGCAGACACTGAAATTCGCGACGGGTGCAACTGCACCCGTCGCACCTTCCCACTCCGCCGGCTCCATTCGGAGCCGGCTTCCTCGTGGGAAGGGTGTTTCCCACTGGGCTGGCGGGCGGTCGCCCGCCAACCCAGTGGGAAACCCAGAATAACCGCAGCGGTCTTCTGACCGCGGTGCGGTATTCTGGAGGGGGGAACTCAGAGTTAGAATCACCCCCTTAGTGTTAGGTTAGAGTAGGCTGTTAGTTTAGTTAGCATAAGTGGGTTGGGGGTGGAGGGTGTTATAATATTACATGTTTTTATGTGGGTGGGTGGGTGGGTGGGTGAGGGATGATGGGGTATATAAAAAAATACAAAAAATATATATATTTGTTTAGGATAAGTTAGTATGTGTTTAGGTTAGTTAACGTTGTCCTACATGTGTCCCGTCATATAAGGAGGGGTGGAGGGTTGATGTTTAGAGTGTTTAGTTAAGTGTGGTAAGTAATTTTAGCTTAGGGTAGTTAGGGCCAGTTGTGGGCAATGTATAGTTAGGATAGGTTAGGTTAGTTAAGGTGTTTCCCCTAGTTTAAGTTTCCTTTATTACTGTAAAATAAAGCTGGAGGTACTCCTTTACAGTATATGTCATATGCTTGGGGATCAGGGCCTTGGCATGGGTGTACAGTGTCAATTTAGTATTTACATTTGTGTTCCAGCCTGCATCAGAATCCCATTATTGACATGGTTATTCCCTATTCCTATTGAGCTGTCACATTGGCAGCTACAACAAAGTTAATTCTCTATGCATCTACCATCCATTGCACCCATCACTCAAGGTTACTATGGTTCCCAATGTGTTGTAAAGATTGGTGTGTTTTTAAATCTGTCATCATCTGAGTCCTGTATTGGAATCTTTGGCACTGTGGGACGTCTGCCTGCAGCTTGATGTTCATGTGAACCCTGAGAAGCTGAGCGATGTTATAAGCTTATGAAGTTCTGTGTACAAAGCTCACACCTATCATTTCTTACATTGTACTTCTAGGTTACATAATTATCCATACACTCATACACATCCATTCCTGCTGTGTGGTGTGTGTGTGTGATTAAGGTTTATAGTCAGATGTCACATACATAAAGATTGTCTTGAAGGGAATGTTGGCCACATTGAGTTTCATCTTACACATACTTTGGATCTGACTTTTTCAGTTCTACACAGCATTATACTGTTTGTTCTCATTTCACTTCAGAAATAAGCCTAAGGAAGCACAGATGATGATACAATCCAGAGCCCAGTGCATAGTTAGAAGCCCACATTCTTTCTACACTGTTGTATTGACATTCTATGGCCATTGACATGTTACATACATCCCAAATCTCCTACACAGTTGATGTGTCACATTACACAGAGACAAAGTGGTTATGTAAGTGCTATTTATTTTGAAGTGCTGTAGTGCAATATTTACATAGTCCAGGATTGTAAGTCCATTAGTGTGACGCCTTCTATTGTGAAGCAACACAAGTGCAATGGTAAGGGACATGTCATTGGACATGCTGGGGTGAAGTGTCATTCAGTGCAGAGGTACCTGAATTGCCAATGAGGTAGTGAGAGACAATTGCAGTGCATAGTGGTAAGGTAAACAGTGTGCTGGAGAACAGTGAATGTGAGCAGCTGTTGCAAGACTGGCATGTTAACAAGCACAGGACCTAGGAAATCAGTGCCCATGTGCTACCGGGTACTCCTACGGGTGAAGGTGATCTGTTCCACGTCTTCATCTTCTGATGCGCGTGTCGTCTCCTCTGCCCTTGGTGGGGGTGGGTTTGAAGGCGCAACACACACTTCAGTGTTTGAAGACGGGGACTCAGAGTTCATGGTAGCTGCCAACTGTGGGGCTATTAAGAGCATTACTGCAGCAAGGAGGAGCTCCTGGTTCTTGAGTATAGCAGCTACATCACTGGGGTAGGCAGCCAGGTCAGCCCTGAGGGGGTCATGATTGCATTTGTGCACGCAGTGAAAGGTTTGGGATGCAAGGTGTTGTGGCAACTCCCTAACTGCTGTGGTGAAATCCCTCACACATTGTTGCTGTCCTTGCAGGAGGGATGGTAGCACTTGCATGGCTGCTGCCTGTTTGGCAGATGACATTATACATGTGCGCATCCCCTCAAGGCTGGCTGCCATATTTTGCTTTCCCACCGGCACCTCCTTGGCCATCTCCCGCTGTACTCCCACCACTGTCCTCTCAGAGGCGGTACCAGTGTCCTCAGAGTCCTCAGCTGGGTTGGAGCTGGCAGGTAGTACTATTGGGGTGGTGCGTGGGATATTTCCTCTGTGATGGCTGCTGCATCTGTACTCCTCCTTGTGACTGAAGGTGGGGTCTGGAGAGTTCCAATGACATCTTGGAGGGTCTGCTGGCTAATGTTTGTCAGCTCGTCATCCATGTCATCGGGGAAGTCCAGGACAGGCATATCCACAGGAGAGCCATCGTCCTCTGCAATGAGATATTGTGCAATTCGTGTGTATGTGTTGTGGCAGCTGTAATGTGACGTTACAGACTTCCTATTAGTGAGACACTGTAATCTTGGTTCCTGTTCATTGTTCCTGTCATTAATATTAGCATTCTCACAGGCCTATGTCCTACCTGCATGTCACATGTAGTGTGGGCAGTTTGGGGAATTGTCTGCATCAAATCCTAGGTGTAGGTTATGTCCAAATTGCATGTTGCCACCTTCTTGTCCTACTCAACCCTCTTTCTACTTCCATTAGCATGGTGAGGCCTTGCAATAGCTGTGGGTTTTCTGATGCCTCTTGCACCACACTTAACAATATGAAACTGACCCAGTCTTGGATATTTCACATACACCTATATGTTGCTGAGACCAAGCACATACTATGTAAAGCATTGGCATGGCACGATACTGGTGTCAGCATTGGTAGTGTGTCATGTTGATGTTGGGGAATGTGTGCTACAATGGATTGCACTGATGGGCCTGGCAGTGTTCCATTTCCTCTTATGACTGTGCGGGTGTGTGTAACTAGCTAGACCCATATGTCCTCCCCCTCAATGCTGTTGTCATAGCAGTATGACAGTTGGGATGTTGCAAGGTGGCACTGCAGCTATTGTAACATAGGCACAGGGTGGACCCTATAATGTGCAGCATGGGTTTGACATTACTGCTGTGTACGTCATAATGTAAGTAACAATACCTGATGTTTATTGCGCCTATAGACATGAGCATTTGACAGGATTTACACTTTGTTAGGAATTACAGGGGATTGATAACGTTGTCATCCTGAACCCTCTATTTTGGGTGTGTTTGATCCATGGGCACCTAACTGCCATTAGCTACTTGACCTGCACACACAGCACAGGTGGTATTGGCAACTGTTGTCAATGTTAAATATCACTTGCGGCTATGGCCTGAGACTGGAAATTGAGCCCTGGTTCATGTTGTGACAATACCAGCTGTCGTGTGACAGCAGGCCAGTTTTACATTGTACCCTACACTTCTGCACTGGCTTGGCCTTTCCAACAGCCTTGGCATGGCAGAGTACCCCAATGCAAAGGTTGTTGGTGTAGTGTTGTGCTGTGCCCCTGGTTTCCCCTGCACAGCTCATGCACCCGTGCCGTGCCCCTTTGCACTTTCCACTGCCTGATTTCCATGGCTGACGTGCATTGTGTTGTAGGTATGTCCCTCCCCCTGCTTGCAGGTAACATTTAGGCATTTTTGTCTCCCATGCAACTTACCCTGCATCTGTGTTGTTTCCTTGTAGTCTGCGCTGTCCTGTCCTTGAATCCATGTGACAATCTCCTCTGGTATGACGGCTGCCACCATCTCCTCCATCTGGTCCAGGGCCTCCTGCGGTGCTAGACTCCCATCTCCAGTCTGCAGTGCTGCCTTCCTGTTCCTTGCCATTTTTTCCTTGGTCCTGCGCTTGCAGTCATGCCAGCGTTTCTTGCACTCAGTGGCTGTTCTCCCTACGTCTGCCACACTGTTGATCTTGTCCACAATTTGTTGCCAAATTGCCTCTCTCCTCCCAATTGGCAATTTTGAGGTGACAAAAAGTTGATGCTGGTGTTCAGTCACCTCCTTCACCAGTATTTCCTGCTCCTCTGCACTGAAATGACACTTCCTTTTCTTCTTCTCCCTCTCCTGGGTCTTGTCTGGGTCCTCCTGGCTGGTTCCTGGTCGATTGGGGTCTTCCTGGGGTCTCTCCTGGCTTCTGGGATCCATTTTGGGGCTCCTTTGCACATTTTGCTGTGTTTGCGCCGCTTTTTGACACTATTGAGGGGAAAAATGTCATGTATCCGGTTTGCGAAGTCATAAACCAGATTAAAGTCATTTCCCCCCGTTAACGTTGTTTTGCTTTACGACATGGCGCAATAGTTAGAGTAAAGAAAATGTTCTCAAACCCGTGGTTTGCACCACGGAGCGTCAAATTACAAATTTGACACCCGAGTGGCGCAAAGAAATGCCGTTAGCCGGCGTTAAACTTTTTGCAGCGAAACTGAGTCGGCACAGTTTTGCATCAAAAAGTATAAATATGGCCCTAAGTGTTGAAAAAAATAAATATTGAGAATTAGTAGGAAAAAATGGGCATTTGTGAATACATTTTCATCTGTAACTTTTTGACACGATGGCCAATTTACAAAAGCAATATACAATTAAGGCCGCTGGACCCTTCTGGTTGCAGACATATATAGGGTTTGTAGGCTGTCTTAGAACCCAAGGTACCCAGAGCCAACAACTGAGCTGCACCATATAATGTTTTTCCATTGAATACTGAGTAACAAATTCATATAACAAAATGGCAGAGTGAAAAATGAGTAGCAAGGAAACCTATGTGTTTCTTAAATGGGCACAAGATATGGAGTTTAGAAGCAGTGGCTATTTGTACATCTCTAACGTATTATATACAGGGGATTTTTCAAAATGTCACCTTTCTTATACAGTGGTTTACATTTGAAAGGCACAAATGAAAAAAAATCCAATTGGTAATAACGAATGTTCTACTATTTTGTGCTCCCACAAGTTTTCTGATAAAATGGAACCTCACTTGTGTGGGTAGGCCAAGTGGTTGCGACAGGAAACAGCCCAAAACGCAACATTGACGCATCTAATTATTCTACTGAATACGGACCCTTTTTTCCCAATGTGGGTAGCTCTCTATTTTGGACCCTAGCGTAGCCGGCAGCTAGGGAAACCTAGCCAACCTGTACATTTTTTTAAACCAGACATCTAAGGGTATGAAGGGTGGGCTGACTTGATAGGCTCTGACCAGGTTATTGCTACCCCGAATCCCTTGCAAACTTCAAACTTTTACTAAAAAATGATTTCTTCACATTTCTGTGATGGAAAGTTCTGGAATGGTAAGGGAGCCACAAACTTCTTTACACCCAGCATTTCCCCAAACCTCCTGATCAAAATGGTACCTCACTTGTTGTGAAGAAAAGGGGGGAAAATTATAGGGATAGGCGCTAACAGAATATCACCAAAACATTTCTTTAACAATAGATAGTAAATACGGTGCTCCCGAACGGAGGGTCCTCCCAGCACCTCCAGTGTTTCTCCAATAGGAAAAACCAAACTGATTCAAAAGGCCAGGGCACTCGTATGAAATAAGATAAGAGTCTGTACAGTTAGGTTCTTGGTCTTCGGAGAATCAATATATAATCCAAACAGAGTTAAAGTTCAGTGTCTTTATTCTTGTGCGAGGTTTTCATACATATTCATCACATCAGAAAGATTCCATATGTGGTCATCACAACAACATCCAACAGCCAACACGTGTTTCGTCTCCGAGAAATTAATCTCATTGACTTCCTCAGGGCAAAATATAAGTAAGGTGTTAACATGAATAAATGGCTTATCCTAATCAAGTAAAACTTTCAAGAAAATGTACGATCAATAGAGAAAGAGTAGTGGGAATCACGTGAGGGGAACAAAACACTATTATCCCCGAGTCTTCGTGAGGGAGTACTCATAAGTCAGAACGTATGGATCCAAAACAGTTATTTTGGGTAAATTCTTGTGTTGAGGGCGCTGTGTCTTGCTCCCCGATAATTAAGCTGGCGTGTATGTAGAGAAAAAGAACGTGTAAGCCCTCCGTCTCATCTAAAACCGATGTAACAAAGATTATAATCATATGTTGCTTCTAAGTTGAGCAACCAGACTCAGCCCCCTCAAAATAAAGTGCAAAATACATAAGTTAACATTAATGTCACCTACCTAGAGGTATAAGGTATAGAAGAGACACAGAGTAAGGTCTCAGGAGTGTGTGTGAAACTCCTCGGCATGTACCTCACTTGTGTCGATAGACCTAGTTCCCATAAAAGAAATGGCTCACAATGCAACATGGACGCATCACATTTTTCCACAGAAAACTGACCCTTTTTTCTCCAATGTGGGTAGCTTTAGATCTTGGTCCTTAGCTCAGCCGGCACCTAGGGATACCTAGCCAACCTATACATGTTTGAAAACTAGACATCTACGGGTGTCCAGGGTGGGCTGACTTGCATAGATCGCTACACGTTTTCCTACACTGCATCCCCAGCAAATCTCAAACGTTGACTAAAAAAACACATTTTCCTCAGATTTCTGTGATGGAAAGTTCTGAAATTTAAGGGGTGCCACAATCTTCCTTCCACCCAGCATTTCCCCAAGTCCCCCGATAAAAGTAGTACCTGACTTCTGTAGTTAGACCTGGTGCAGGCGACAGGAAACGGACCAAAATGCAACATGGACGCATCACATTTTTCCACCGTGCCTGTGACAGAAACGGATCAAACCAAGGTCAATGAGAGTCCTCTGGCGAGGACTCCCATTGAACTTGGTTTGAGCTGTTCCTGTAGCGGGCCCTATGTCTAGCGACACAAGTGGGGCAGCATTTTTATTGACATAAGCGGGGTAATGCAGAGTGGTAGTAATTTTTTCCATCACAGAAATGGAAGGTAGATGTATAATTTCACAGAGTTTGAGGTTTGTAGAGTATTGAGGGTAGGGAAGCCATGTGGGATCCACTCAAGGCACACCATTCCAGACTCCCTTGGTTGCCTATTTTAAAAAAATGTTGTGATTTGTTGGTTCGCATAGGTGCTGGGTCCCAAATACCACATCTACCCCTATTGCTTATCTCTCAACATAGCAATTTGGGGCCTTAGGTGTCATTTTCTCTATGGGCATCCACACAAGTGGGGTGGTGTTCTTACTATTCATATTTCAACCAAATGCTAATGCAGAACTCATAATGGACAAAACTCTCAATCATAATTTCATTAATATATTAATAATGGATTACAACTTGACCTTCATCAAAGAAATTGTAGACTTAGCCTTGTCATGTCAAGCTCTCTCTGAAAAATGCACATTGCTGTACAATTTCAAACTACTGTTGGACAAGCTGAGCAACAAGGAGGCTACAGAAGTGGTGGAATGTTTCCAGTCCCTCTGAACCACCCAACTGATCATGTCACCGGCCCATGAAGCAAGACACACTCTGGATGCGGTCTATATCTGCAGCATTACTACCACTGATCTAAAGCTTAAACGTAGATCTTGGACACACTATGCATTGATCACTCCAAAGTCAAAATCTGATTGTGATTATTCAAGTCTGAAACCTTTCTCTGTGTTTAACTAACTGACATACAGAAGGAATGTCTCAATGACTGGGATGCATGAATCAATACACTACTCTGTCCTTGATGCCTTCCAGTGGAAACTCTTGAGAAAAACTAATGTGGTGGCTCCCTGACAAGTCATACAGTTAAAATCAGTTGTCAAGTAGCCAAGAAATGCTTTAGTTCAGATCAGGGTAACTTGAAAAAACTAGGTTGAAACTAAAATGCAGTTGTTATGCATGTAGCTTTCATTCCCTCCCAGCTACACTCCTGTCATGTTGTTTCTTTTCCCTACCGCCCCTCTGCCCAAAAATGTAAGCAAATCAGCTCAGCTATGACTACAACATGGCCATTGCTGTGGCACAGAATATACATATCCTTGTACAGTGTGACTGTGTTCTGTATGCCTTCCAAATAAAGAACATTGCAAAATTATTTTTTTGTCTCCCAAATATCATTTACTGTGTAAAACATTGTTTCTGCTGCATTCTTCTACTTCGTTTAAAATACAGTGCTCACCAGTGCAGTGCTTCTGTGAAACATTGACAAAAGCCATGATAGTTGCTTCTCTTCAATGATTTGGGATCCTGTAGAACTTGAACTGAAGATCTGAGGAAGGCCTTTAAATGCATCCAGACACCTGCTCTCTACACCACTGCATTCTATGCCACTGCACTCAACCCCAATGGACCCTATGCCACTCTAATATTCTCTGTACCACTGCAATTGACACCACTACATTCTACGCCACTGCCCTCTACGTCACTCCACTCTGTGCCACTCTACCCTACTCTGCACCACCCTAATTTATCATTACACTCTACTCCACTCTACTCTACTCTGAACCACTCTCTTCTACACCACTTCACATCACTCTACTTTACTCTGCACTACTCTATTTCACTGAACTCTACGTCACACAACTCTACTTTTCACCCCTCCATTCTATACCACTGCACTCTATGCCACCCTACTCTACTCAATTGTACTCTATGCCACTGCAGTCTACACCACTCTACTTTATTCTGCACCACTGCACTCTACACCATTGCACTTTATGCCACTTCACGCTTTGCCACTCCACTCTGCACCACAGTACTCTATACCACTGCACTCAGCACCACTTCACTCTTTGCCACTATCCTCTACACTAATGCACTCGACACAACTCTACTCTACTCAGCATCACTCTACTTTTTGCCACTGCATTCTACAGCATTACACTCAATGCCACTGCATTATAACCCACTGCACCTTATGCCACTGCACTCCACTTTACTCTGGACCACTCCACTCTATACCACTGCACCCTGTGCCACTGCATTCTACAAAATTTTAATCTGCACCACTCCACACCACTGCACTCTTCATCACTGCACTGTATGCCACTCTACTCTATACCACTCTGTGCCACTGCACTCTACAACATTCTATTCTACACCATTCTACTTAACACCACTGGCCTCTATGCCACTATAATCTATGCCACTCTACTCTACTCTGCACTACTGCACTCTATGCCACTGAACACTATGCCACTGCACTCTACATCACTGCACTCTACTCTGCCTGCACCCACCATTTTATTGTACACCACTGCACCCTATCCTACTCTGCTCCGCTCTACTCTACTCCACTCTGCACCACTCAACTCTACACAACTGCACTCTATGCCATTGCACTTTACACCACTGCTCTCTACTCTCCAACACTCTATGTCACTGCACTCTGCCACTGCACTGTACGCAATTGTACTCTACACCACTGCACTCTACTCTGTACCACTTTACTGTATGCCACTTGTAGGAAGTTGACTCTGTATATACTATATCAAAATGAGAAATATGGGGTCATTATGACCCCGGCGGGTGGCGATAATGTGGTGGTAGTAACGCCAACAGGCTGGCGGTACTTACCACCACATTATGACCATGGCAAACCCGCGACAGTAATACTGCCAATACCACCAGGCTGACGCAAGCCTGCAACCTGGAGGTCCCGGCGGTTGTAATCCGCCAGGGCAGTGCTGCAAGCAGCGCTGCCCTGGGTATTACGAGTCCCCATCCGCCAGCCTGTCCATGGCGGTAAACACCACCATGGATAGGCTGGCGGTATGGGAGACTCGGGGGCCTCTGGAGGCCCCTGCAGTGCCCATGCACTTGGCATGGGCACTGCAGGGGTCCCCATGCACAGCCCCATTGCGCATTCCACTGCCCGAATTACGGGCAGTGGAATGCGCGACAGGTGCTGTTGCACCCGACACACCTCAACATTGCCACCTGCTCGATTACGAGCCGCCTTCAATCTTGTGGTGATTTTTACGCTGGGCCAGACAGAGGAAATGCTCTTTACGTTTGCTGGCCCAGCGGAAAGTTCCTAATAGGGCACTAAACATACCACCAGCACTGGCGGTATGTTGGCGCCCGTGGCTTCGGCGGTCCTTTATAAAGACCGCCGAAGTCGTAATGAGGGCCATAGTGTGCACAGAGTCCATGGGTTCCCCTGAGGCCTAACAGAGGTTAAAGTAGATCATACTAATGCTCTCTTTTGTGGTAGGGTGGTTGAGCAGTTAGGCTTATCAGAGGGTAGTACAAAGCATTTGTTGTACACACACAGACAATAAAGGAAGCACACACTCAATGACTGACTTCAGGCCAATGGTTTTTACATAGCAAAAATATACTTTGTTACTTTATTTCTAGAACCACAAGATTCAAGTTGCAGGTAAGTACACATTCAAGTATCTATCCAACATATGTATTAATACCACTTTGTTTAGAATTGGCAAGTTGTATGGTTTTCGAATAAATAGCAATAATCTGTTCAAACACTTGACTGCAATTTTCAGAAACAGTTATGGGGGAAGAAAAGTTAGCACAGTTTTGATGTAAGTACAAGCCTTACAATTCCAGTCTCTGGGGGGTAGGAAGTCTACTGGTCGGAATTTAAGCTAAGCCTAAACACCCACCACCAGCAGCACGGGGTCGGCTGGGTGCAGAGCTCAAAGATGAGGCAAATATACCGTGAGCTCCTATGGAGGCAAGGGGCACTCGGAATTGGGCCTGCTTGCTAGTAAGTACCCCGGTCTTCGGGCAGCAGACATTGGGGGTTTAGAGGAGCACTCGGGGGGCACAGCTCAGCAGCAGACACACACCCTCAGGGGCGCAGCGGCGGCTGGGTGCAGGGTACAAACACAGCATCGGGCTCCCAATGCTTTCCCATAGGGGGACCCTGGGGGTCACGTAGATGCTGCAGGCTGGGTCCAGGGGGTTGGTTCTGGAAAACCACGGCCTGGACAAGGAGGGGGGGCCGCCTGCTGGATGTTGCTGCACTGGTGTTCAGATTCCCCAAGGCCAGGGACTGCAGGAGCAGAGTTCTTTTTGGCGACAGGTATCTTCGTCCGGTTCTGTCGCTGTCAGAGGGGTCCTCAGGATTCAGGCTGCAGGCATCATCGTGTTGGACAGGAGGGGTGAACCCAGGGTGGGCACTTGCTCAGAATCGCCTGAGAACCAGGTCTAGTTGGTTGGGCCACCTGGACACGGGTCATCAGAGTGGGCAGGACTTGCAGATCCAGGGCGGTTCTAGAGTCCTTGGATGGAGTTTCTTCTTGGACAGGGCTGCTGTCCTCAGGAGTTATTGGTCCTCTGTGATGCAGGCAGTCCTCTGAAGGCTTTTCAGAAGTTGCTGCTCCTGCAGGATGCGTTGCTTTCTTTTTTCAGGGCTTTGCAAGCTGGAGACAGGCCGGCAGGGCTGGGGCTAAGTCAGTTTGTGTCTTCAGTTTTCTCTGCTGGGGTTCAGCTTGGCAGTCCTTCTTCTTTCTTCTTGTGAGGTCCCAAGGAATCTGACAAGCTAGGTTCAGGGGAGCCCTTAAATCCTGGATTTAGGGGCGTTTCAGGGGTCAGAGACCAGTAGCCAATGGCTACTGATCCTGAGGGTGGCTACACCCTTTCTGTGTCCACTCCCTTTGGGGAGGGGAACACAGATGTAACCCTATTGGTCCCTGCCCTCCAAACTAAGATGGAGGATTTTACAAGGGGGGGGGGGTCACCTCAGCTCTGGACACCTTAGGGGTGGTTCCAGCTGAGGTGTTCAATCCTCCCTGCTTTCCCTAATTTTCCGCTGGACTTGTTCCCAAAAGTGGGGCTTTGCCTGGGGGGAGGCAGACATCTCCACTAGTTGGAGTGCCCCGGGGCACTTTAACTGGAGGCCTGAGCCTTTGAGGCTCACTGCCAGGTGTTACAGTTCCTGTAGGAGGGGAAGTGTGAAGCACCTCTACCCAGGACAGGCTTTTTTTCTGGTCACAGACATCACAGAGGCTCTTACCCAATGGGGTCAGAAACTTGTCTGAAAGTGGCAGGCTGGCACAGACTGGTCAGTCCTGCACTAGCAGTTTGGCTAACATACAGGGGACATCTCTAAGATGCCCTCTGGATGCATTTTTCCAGAAATCGAACACTGCCATCAGTGTGGGTTTAATGTGCTGATAAGTTTGATACTAAACTTCTCAGTATTCAGTGAAGCCATTATGGAGCTGTGGAGTTCGCAATGACAAACTCCCAGCCCATATACTCAATATGGCACACTGCACCTACAATGTCTTAGAATGGACTTAGACACTGTAGGGGCACATTGCTCATGTAGCTATGCCCTCACCTGGGTTATAGTGCACCCTGCCTTAGGGCTGCAAGGCCTGCTAGAGGGGTGACTTACCTATGCCACAGGCGGTGGTTGGTGGGCATGGTACCCTGAGAGGGGGGCAAGTCAACTTTGTCTTTTTCTCCCCACCAGCACACACAAGCTGCAGTGGCAGTGCGCATGTGCTTGGTGAGGGGTCCCCGAGGGTGGCATAATACATGATGTAGCCCTTGGGGACCGTTCCTGTTCACAGGGACCTTGGTACCACTGGTACCTTTTACAAGTAACTTATCTGTGTGCAAGGGGTGTGCCAATTGTGGAAACAATGGTACATTTTTAGTGAAAGAACACTGGTGCTGGGGCCTGGTTAGCAGGGTTCCCGCACACTTCTTAGTCAAGTCAGCATCAATATCAGGCAGAAAGTGGGGGGTAACTGCAACAGGGAGCCATTTTTCTACACTCTCCAAAACACTCAGTACCCTTTCTTCATGCTCAAGGTTGTTGTTTCCAAATACCAGAACATCGTCTTGATAGATTCTATTGACTTGAAGATCCTTCAATACCCTTTCCAATGGAACACTGAGGCTGCAGACATTAATCTAAATGGTAGCCTGGTATACCTAAATGTCCCAAACTGCGTGAAAAAGGTAGTGAGATCTTTACATTCATCAGCCAGTCTTATTTGATGATACGCTGATGTGAGATTTATGGTAGAAAATTATTTTGCTCCTTGAAGCAACATAAACATGCCTGAGATGTTTGGCAAAGGATATTTATCTCCCACTACATTTTTATTCAGTTCCTTTAAGTCAATGCACAGATGTAGACTCCCATTAGCTTTCCTGGCTGCAACCACTGGGGCAAACCACTCTGTCCCTTCTACTTCTTCAATAATCCTTCTTTTTAAGCTTTTCCAATTCCAATCTCATTTCCCCACGCAGTGCCACAGGAACATTACAAACCTTACTACACACAGGTTTTGCCCCTTCTTTCAATCGAAAATGATGGGTATAGTGCCGAAGACACCACAACCAATTTTGAAAAACCATTGGAACTTTCAATTTTAGTTTCTACACGAAATCATCCACAGTCGTACCCTGTTGCTCATTGGTTATAGCTTGTTCTACGACTGTATTTACAACTACCTGTTCCCATCAGTGGATCGCTATTTGGATCAAGAATTACCCCTCAATCTTTTTGATGAAACCAACTTAAAACACTGTCACCTTTTTTAGATACATAAATCTTTGCATTTGTATATTATGTTTAGATTCAAGTAAACCCCAAGAGTATTCATGTAACTTAATAGGTTCTCCACCATAGGCATATGGTCTAAAATCCGGTTTGAACAATTTAACTTTATCTTTGAGTTTCTTCAAGTAAAACTCTTTCGAAACAATGTTCATTTTGGCTCCAGAGTCAAATAGAACTTTAGTTCCTTCACCATCTACTATCACTTCATGAATGGGACTTCCCAGATTCTTTCCTGACTTCATAAATGCTGCCCTTTCCACCTTTTGCTCTGCATAGGATGGCAAAGTGACTTTTCTTCATACAATAACCGCATGTCATTTTAATTGCTGGGCAACCTCTACCTTCAGCCAGATGACCCTGCTTGCCACAGAGAAAGCACTTCCCTTGGAAGTTTTCTTCCTTTCTTTTTCATAATTATTTCTTCCCTGAGCTTCATGCTTTCCTGCATTATTCTTAATTACTTGTACACTGTCACTTTTACATTCTTCCTTCCTGATGGTTTCAACAGACTTAAGAGAGTGTGCAATTTTCATTGCTTTTACCAATACCTCATCTAATGATGGATCATCCTTCTGCCAAATCTCTGCCCTTACTTTCTCTGTGTTGTATCCAAGCATAAATTGATCTCTGATCCTGTCTTCTAGCAAGGGATCAAACTTACAAGTGGAAGTTAACTTTCTTAAGATTGTTTTGTAGTTTTCTACACTTTCAACTTCTTCCTGATTTCTCATGCCAAAATGGTATATTTCCAATATGTAGTAACTTTAGGTATAAAGGGGGTCATTACAACCTCGGCGGTCTTTTAACAAGACCGCCGAGGGACTGCCGTGCGGGAGACCGCCAGTAGTGGCGGTTTGCCGCTCGGCGTATTATGACTGTTGGCTGCTCTCCGTCCTTTTTACGACGGAGAGCCGCCAACAGCCATACTGGCGGGCGGCGGGGAAGTGGAGGTTGCTCCACCTCCACCGCCACGCCAACAGAACACCGCCCAGCGAATCACGTCCTGTGATTCGGCGCGGCGGTGTTCTGTTGGCGGTGTGGTGTCGGCGGAGCAGCCCCCATGGCTCCCGTCCCCTCCCGGAGGATCGACGGACAAGGTAAGTCGATCGTCCGTTAGGGGAGGGGGGTGGGGGGTGTTGTGTGTTGTGTGGGTGCATGGAGGTGTGCGTCTGTGTATGTAGAGGGGGGTGTGAGTGCGTGTATGCTTGCGGGTGTGTTGCGTGTGTTGGGAATAAGTGCGTGTATGTCTGTATGTATGTCTGTATGGATGTGTGCGTGTATGTCTGTATATGGGTGTGCGTGTCTGACTGAGTGTGTGGATGTAGACATGTATGTTGGTGTGTGTGCATGTTTGTGTGTTGGTGGTGCCTGCGTGCGTGTCGTGTGTGTGTGAGTTATGTGATGTTGGGGGTCAGGGTGGGGAGGGGAGCCCTGCCACCTTTGGGGGGTGGCAGGTGTGGTGGGGGGTGTAGGGGAGGGAGTCGGGTGGGGGTGGGGGAGACCCCTATCAGTGCCAGGGAAGGAATTCCCTGGCACTGATAGGGCTTACCGCCATGGATTTCATGGCGGTTCCTACTGCTGGAAATCCACGGCGGTAAGCCGGGTCGAAATACCGGCGTCGGTATTGTGACGGCCGCCGGGCTGGAGACCCAGGTCTCCAGCCCAGCGGTCGTCTCCGCCCTAGCGGGCGGAACTGTGAAGCGGCGGATGACCATGGCGGTAACCACCATGGTCATAATACGGAAAAAAAGACCGACAGCCTGTTGGCGGTCTTACCGCCGCTTTAACACCGTCCGCCAGGGTTGTAATGACCCCCATAATGTCTACCCAGTTTTTCTAATCACGCTTCATATTCATTCATATTTTCATCAAGTATTTCCGGAAGATTGTGAAACACCTCTTGTCCTTCTGAACTCAAACAGTGTAATAGTAAGGCAGTTTTCCTTTCTGCACTTAAAGACGCCCCACATCCTTTGGCATATCTTTTGAAAACGTTCTTCCATTACTGTCATTTAATGGGAGGTTCTCCTGGTACAGCCAAAAAGAAAGATGGTGCAATGACGTTTTGCATGGTCAAAGAAGTTGTCAAAGATATATATATATATATTACAAACAAAATCGAGTCCAGTCAATATCCTCTCCTTGGCCTACTTGCCAAGTGATAGCAAACATTCACCACAGTTTAGTTGCTGGTTGTTAGTCTTTTTTCTATGTGCATGCTGTCCTTCCTCTATTTCATTTAATCCTTGCTCTCAGAGACATTTCCTTTTTGAAACAACTGGACGCTTGGTAAGACCTTCAGGAGTTTTACTTTCAACACGTTTTTAAACTGACTTCAGTGTCAGTGCGCATTTGCTGGTGCACGTTTCAGAGTTTACCTTATTTCAGTTGTAAACTCCTTATGTTTTTATTTGAAATCTGTGAACACGTCACAGTCTGTTTACATCTGAGTGCAGACACGCGACGCGATGCAGATTCAAATTGGGGTCCCGGGGGGGACCTGCCGAAGACTGAGGTCTCCCCCCTGGGGTCTTTGGGGAGGGTGGTGCGGTCCGAGACGCCGTGGGCTCTCTTTGGGCATCTTTTAGGCTCCTTGTGGGGGGTATATATATGCGGCCATCTTGTCGACGGCCACCATTTTGTCATAAGGTGACACGGTGGCCGGCTCGTTTTTGTCAGGGACAACTTTTCCTGTCAGGGACAGCTTTTCCGAGTTCGTTTTTTCAAAAAAAAAAAAAAAAGACAGCGAGAAACGTGCATGTAGCATAGTGAGAGGTTTTGTCACGTACCTGCGAGGTTTTGTGGCATTCGCGCGGCACTCTTATTGTCGCTTTGGTTCGGCGCGTTTCCCCCACGTGGCGTGGTCGGCATCGTTTCAGGATGGAGGCTGGGCTTGTGGAGGAGGCACTCGCGTTGCTGCGTCGGGCCGGGTCCGTAGGGCAGCCCTAGGGGTGGCGGCCGCCGTGCTGGCGTGCTCGCTGCCTCACTCTCCCGGCCGCGTCAAGGAGGTGAGGAGCTCTGGGCGGGCCGCGGGGCGGGGCCGCGGGCGGTCGAAAGTGAAAGCGGCAAGCCGGCCAGCCTTCAAGGCTGCCGGCTTCAGAAGGCAGGCTGAGGCGTCGCCGCACGCTCAGAAGGGCGGGGCGGGGCCGGCCCAGGCCCGCATTATGAGGCGCAAGGGACGGGAAGGCCCCATTAAAACAAGAGGCCTAGGCCTCCCTCGCAATGTCGGGGGCAGCGAGCTTCAGAGGGGACAACAGGTGTCCAGCAGTGAGGAAGGTAGTTGGAAGGGCGTGAGTCCTCAGGAGGCTGAGAAGACAGGGTTAGTGGAGGTTTGGCAGACGGAGTCGCTGCAAGGTAGTGAGGTGGAGGATGATGGAGTGGATTTGGGGGGTGGGGAGGGGGTGTACCCGATGATACCAATTTCTACAAAATGGCCCACTATACTAGAGTGGAGCACTTCAGATAGTGAAGGAGAAGAGCCAGCGGGTCCAGGGGCTCGGATATCACGTTCACCTTCCCCATTGCCGCGTTGCAGGTTTCCCAGTCGGGTTTATGGTGACCGGGCGGTTGGGGAGACGGGTGAGTCACTGGGGGGAGGGGCCTTTCACGGTCTACTTTCGGGGGGTCCCGGGTGGCGCAGGAGAGAGACAGGGTACGGGGGGTGCAGCCCAGGGATAACCTTTTTGCCGGTACGCCGGACCTTTTTTGGCAGAAGGAATGGAGTGGTCCAGTGAAGTCAGGCGAGTCCCGGGCGGCTCGGGTACCCTGGCATGAAGTTCAGGCAGAGCCTAGGGTGGCCGGCTGGTGTACGTCAACAGGCGGTCAGAAGAAGAGGACATCGACTGCGGATGCTCCTGATGGGGGGTGGGGAGGGACGGGTCTTGCGCCCGGCGACGCCGCCCCTTGTTGGGAGCAACGTCTGGGTCCATCAAGGCGTGGTGAGGTTGTGCGGCGCGTGGGCCTAGAGCCGCAGCAGGGGGGCGTTAAGCAGACCAACAGGATCGTGGGGATTCAAGGAGGGGATTCATGGCCCGATGAGACGTGTGTTTTGGATTTTGACGAGGATAGTGTGGAAGAAGGGGAGTTGATTGAGGAAAGGGAGGAAGAGGATTGGTGGGCACAGGGTGGGGCGGGGCCCGCTAATGCTCTGTCTAAGTCGTTTCAGAGGCCCGACAGGTGCAACCGGCTGTTAAGAAGGTTTCGGATGGATCACAAATAGGTCGACGGAAGGCAGAGGAGTGGCCACCGTCTTTGACTGCAGGTGAGGACAGCGCGGGCGTCAGCAGGGTGTCAGTTGCGGTAGAGGCGACGGAGGACCTAGGTAAGGGCGCAGCGCGGCTGGTCAAGGGCATTTACGTGTCCGACGTGGGCGTCGGGACTGATGGGGCAGAACCCATTAAAGGGGAAGGTGGGGGTAAGGCGGCGGAAAGCGGCGGCAAGGCAGAGGGTGAGAGCGATAACAAGGGGGGCAGCCAGCAGCAAGATGATAAGGCGGAGCAGCCGATAGCGAAGCGGGCACGGCTGCCATACATGGGCACAGCTAAACCGTTGGGGGCCCACCTGATGCAAGCTACTAAAGAGAGGATTTGGAAGGGGGAATACGTGGAGGTGCTCAAACTTTTACACAGGGAAGTGAGAGCTAAGGAGGGGTCTAAGGAGGAGGAGTTTGAGCTTGCCAAACGACCAAGGGTGCCGGTGAATATAGAGAATTGGACGGCGGCCTTTTTAATTTTTGCTAGCGCTTATTGCGAACGTTACCCGGAGCGGTCGGTTGTGTTGTTTAAGTACATGGATATAATTCGGAAAGTCCACCTCAATTATGGGGGGTTTGCATGGCGTCAATACGACGAGGAATTTTGCGCTCGTATGGCGGCGGACCCGGAGGTCAAGTGGGGGGAAATAGATGCCGATTTATGGCAGCATACAATGGGCCCGGCAAAATTTGGCAAAACCGTTTTTACGGCCAGTGGCTTACCGATTACTTACCGGCCCTTTCGGGAGCGCCCCACCCAAGGGGTGGGGAACAGGAGTACCAATCAGTCTGGAGCCAGTTCTGTAGTCAGCAGTCGAACAGGGGCCTGTTGGGACTATAACAAGGGCTTATGCCACAGGGAATATTGTAAATTTCGGCACGAATGTTCTAAATGTGCAGGAAGACATCCAGTCACCAATTGCTCCGGCCAAACATCCTCAGGAGCGTCGGGCAATCAGGGGCAGGGGTCTTGGACACGGGAGCAGTTAGGAACCGTGGGGCGCATCCAAAGATTTAGGCAAGGAGCTACTGGAAAAGGCTTGTACGCCGGTTAAGTTGGCGGCGTTGGCGGCATGGTTGCGTGGTTACCCGAACGAGTGCGACGCGGACGTATTGCGTCGGGGTTTCACCCACAATTTTCGTTTGGGTTACGAAGGCCCGCGTGAACGTCGGTGGGCTGAAAACTTGCGATCGGTAAAGGGGAAGGAGGACTTGGTTTGGGCAAAATTGGCAAAGGAGGTGGCGGAGGGACGTATGACGGGCCCCTTTTATCGTTGGCCCTTGCCCAACCTCATCGTGTCCCCCATTGGTGTGGTACCGAAGAAAGAAAAGGGACAATACCATTTGATCCAACATTTGTCTTGGCCGGAGGGCTCGTCAGTGAACAACTTCATCCCTGAGGAGGCCACGCGCGTGTCATATGCGTCGTGGATGTGGCTATGGGTATGGTCGATGCTTTGGGGCATGGGGCTTTGATGGCAAAAACTGACATAAAATCTGCATTTCGGTTGCTCCCGGTTCACCCGGATGATTTTGAGCTGCTGGGTATCCAGTTTGGTGGATGTTGGTTTGTGGACAAAGCTCTGCCGATGGGATTTGCGAGCTCGTGTGCCCTGTTCGAATGTTTCAGTTCTTGCCTGCAATGGATTTTCACGGAAGTGTCCGGGCATGCACTGGTTATGCATTACCTGGATGACTTCTTTTTTGCGGCAGAGGCTGGCTCTCCGCGGTGCGCGGAGATGCTGCACATTTTTCAGGATCTTATGGGGGACCTTGGTGTGCCCTTGGCCCCCGAGAAGACAGTGGGGCCTAGTACGGTGCTGTCATTTTTGGGTATCGAATTGGATACAGTGGAAGGTACGGCGAGGCTGCCGGATGACAAAAGGGTGGACATGATACACAGAATCTCGCATATGCTGGAAAAAAAGAAAGTCACGGTGCGTGAAGTGCAGATATTGCTGGGCCACTTGAACTTTGCATGTCGGGTCGTGAGGGCAGGGAGGACTTTTTGTCGTCGTTTAGCCTTAGCCCTCACGGGCCAGACACTGCCTCACCACCATGTGCGGCTCAAAGTGGGCGTGCGGGAGGACCTTCGGATGTGGCTTACGTTTTTGCAGTCTTTTAACGGCATTCCCTTGAAAGCATGGCAGGAATGGGAATGGGACGTACAGATATTTTCAGATGCGTCCGGGGCGACGGGCTTTGGAATTTATTGGGAAGGCAAGTGGTGAGCGGAGGAGTGGCCGTCCGATTGGAGGGGTGGTGGGCGCAGCATTGCATTCTTGGAACTTTTTCCCCTGTTGATAGCGGTGTGTTTGTGGGGGGATGTTTTGAGACATAAGAAAGTGTTGTTCAGGGTGGACAATTTGGCAGTGGTCCAGCTGGTCAATAGGCAGTCTGCCAGGTACTTGGGTTGCTTCGGGCATTTGTATTACAGTGTTTGAAGTTGGACATTGCGTTTCGTGGGCGGCATGTGCCGGGAGTGGACAATGACATTGCTGATGCTTTGTCTCGTTCACAGTGGGACAGATTCCATGGGTTAGTCACGGGTACGGAGTTGTGCAGGACGGGAATGCCGGAGGAGCTGTGGAATATAGTCACGAGAGGATGCTTCAGCTGGTGGTAAATTCTTTGGCGCCTTCAACTAGCAGGGCCTATGCGAAAGCGTGGGAGGAATTTAGACAGACGGGTGCGCGCAGGAGGAGCCGGCCAGAGGATGCGGTGGAAGATGTTGTTCAGTTAATTCTGAAGTTGATTGAAAGAGGTCAGTCTCGGGTGACGATAGCGGGTAAGCTTGCGGCCCTTGGTTTTATTGGTAAATGCTTGTGGGGTTACCAACCGTCGGCGGGGGAATTGGGCCAGAGGATGTTGGAGGGTTGGTCGCGGGAGGGGGTAAGCCGGTGCGTCGGCGTCGCCCGGTTTCACTGCGCCTGTTAAAGGGTTTGTCGGGGTCGTTGGGTACGGTGTGCTTCTCGGGGAGGGAGGCTACCCTTTTTCGTACGCTAATGTCCTGGATGTTTTTGGGGGCCTTTCGGGTGTCGGAATTGCTGGGTTCGCAACACTCTACGGGGGTTTGTTGGTCCGATGTGCAGCTGGGGGCGCGGGGAGTAACGCTGCACATTCCTAGATCAAAGACGGACCAGAAGGGCCGGGGGGTGGTGGTATTCCTTAGACGTTACCCGGTGTCGGAGATATGCCCGGTAGCTTTGGGGCGGCAGTGGAGCATGCAGAGGAGTAGTTCTAAGGGTGCCGTTTTTGCCCATGCGGACGGTTCCAGGGCAACACCTGCTCAGTTGTTGGCAGTGTTGCGGAAGGGCTTAGTGTCCCTGGGCGAGGACTCTCGTTTTTTTGGCATCCACTCTTTCAGGATTGGGGTGGCGACTGAGGCTGGGCGGAAGTGTTGGACAAGGGAGGCTCTCATGTCTTTGGGTAGGTGGAACTCTGATTGTTTTAAAAGCTATGTCAGGGGGCGGGACTTGTCAGCAGGGGGCGCACCTTAATTGTTTTTCTTTCTGTTTCAGGTGTCGTAGCTGGACCCGACGAGGAATTTGTGCTCATTTGGATGGTTGGCCACTCTTTCGTAAAATGGGCCCAGCGTCAGGCTCGGCGGACAGCTTTGGGCGAGAATTTAGGCCTGGATTTACGGCGTTATCAAGTCCGTTGGTTTGGGAAGGGAGGCATGCGGTGGCAGGAGCTTTTATCGCGTTTGCAGGGAACCCGGGGGGGCGGGCCTTGTCCTGATGTTTTGTGTCTCCATTTGGGGGAAAATTATATGGTAGTTAAAACGGGTTTGGACTTGCTGAAGGCAATGAAGAGGGACTTGTCTTTGATTCTGTCGCAGTGGCGTGGTTCGCATGTGTTGTTTACGGGGTTTGTCCCGCGTCGGGTGTGGAGAGGAGCGTGAAAACCAGGGGCAGTTGAAAGGGCCAGGCGAAGGTTAATAAAGAGATGAAGGGATTCTGTTTGGAGAAGGGCATTACGTTCTTAGAGCATAAGGATTTGCGTTTCGAGGACTCCAAATTTTTTAGGGACGATGGAGTACATTTGTCTTTCATAGGGATGGAGCTGTACCTCTTACAGTTGAAGGACGCATTGAGAGCTCTTTTCCGCGAGTCTTAATGGGGGGTCAGAAAAAGGCTGTTGGGCTTTTTCTGGTGGCGGCGAAGAGAGCTTGCAGCCAACGAAACACGGGCAGATGGGCAGGATGGCAGGGCAATTTTGGATAGTAAGGGGGGTACAGTAGCAGGTAGCGTCGGGCAGGAAGGAAGATTGGAAGTGTTCAGGAGGAGGACAAACGAGTAGGTTTGGGAAGTAGTTAAACAGGAGTTGAGAGAGGCCAGAGAACCTGACTGGGAGGGGGGAGGTTGGGCTAGGGGAGAGGGGAGGATTGTGGGGTTAGGTGGACTTGATGTATAGTGAGGTTTTAGTTTTGTAAGGCAAAGGCCGAGGTTAAGATGTTGTAAGTGCACCTGTTCCAATAAAGCGGCCTTTTACACACAGCAACGGTGTCGAATTTCCGTGCCTCTCCTCCCCAATGGGGTCCCGGGGGTGACCTGCCGAAGAATGAGGTCTCCCCCGGGGTCTTTGGGGAGGGTGGTGCGGTCCGAGGCACCGTGGGCTCTCTTTGGGCATCTTTTGGGCTCCTTATGGGGGGTACATATATGCAGCCATCTTGTCGCCGGCCACCATTTTGTCATAAGGTGACACTGTGGCCGGCTCGTTTTTGTCAGGGACAACTTTTCCCCACCCACCACCCCCCCCCTCTTTTTTCCGGTTGGGTATTTCGGCCATTTATTCCGTGGGTTGTTTCCCTTTGTCCATTTCCTACGGGTTCTCCATATTTTCAGGTCGTGAACAGGTGCATACTGGGGGTGCTATGTTATTGGTTGGGTGTCGCTGAGGAACAGGTGCGGGGGCGGCGAAGAGAGCTTGCAGCCAACGAAACACGGGTGGATGGGCAGGATGGCAGGGCAATTTTGGATAGTAAGGGGGTACAGCACAGGTAGCGTCGGGCAGGAAGGAAGATTGGAAGTGTTCAGGAGGAGGACAAACGAGTAGGTTTGGGAAGTAGTTAAACAGGAGTTGAGAGAGGAGGCAGGAGAACCTGACTGGGAGGGGGGAGGTTGGGGTAGAGGAGTGGGGAGGATTGTGGGGTTAGGTGGACTTGATGTATAGTGAGGTTTTAGTTTTGTAAGGCAAAGGCCGAGGTTAAGATGTTGTAAGTGCACCTGTTCCGATAAAGCGGCCTTTTACACACAGCAACGGTGTCGAGTTTCCATGCCTCTCCCCCCCAATAGACGTATTACAAAACGTGATGTTTGTCGTGTGTTTTCTCAAGTGTGATGTATTTCTATAATTACTGAGAACATTCTCAACAAACACGTCACGTCTGTTTACTTTTGAGAGCAGACGTGCGATGTGATGCAGTTTCAAATTGGGCGCCTGCTTGGAAAACACACTGCGGCTCGTTTGTAGGAGCAGCGGAGAGGTGGAGATGCGTGACTCCATCCAGCATGCGTGTGTCGTTTCCAACACACTTAAAAAAAACTAGAATTTCACTTTGCTCCGCTGAAAGTGTTTCCACTTTTAATTAATATCCACTAACGCACATTGGCTCCAGAGTGTATTTCCTTAAGAAAATTACCGTGTACACACAAGTCACGGCAGCAGCGCTCACCCCTTTTCAATGTATATAGTGTCCTTAGTGTTGAGACCTCCAATAAAAAAAATGGAACTTCCTGATGAATTCTCCTGGATATACACATCCCATCCTCCGTCGTCAGTGTAAGACCGTACTTTCATAAAGAATCCAGGACACTAGCTTGCCATGAAGTCCAGGATTTATTCAGTAAAGAAGGTCCCATCCACTACGTCTAACTGCCACACTCCTTCTGCAGTTCTACCCTTCAGATTCCATTATGACATTAAACACATTCTAATCTAAATTACAGTCTCTCCACTTAGCTCATGCCTGTTAATGAATACTACATTAACCTCCTCCTATGCTTTCTATTACACTCCTTCCTGTCTTTTTCCGTACTGGCCCATCACTACACATACGGACTAGTATCTATTTACTAATGCACTCTAGATACCTACTGATACCTGTTTGCTTTGATGGATTCCCCTATCTCTAGCTCACATATCAATGCCTCCTCTCACCCTGCTGCGCCACCGCCTACCTCTGTCACACCATAGCTCTAATCTCCTACCCACCCCTTTTTCCTATTTCCTCCGACTCTTTCTCAATTCTCCAACCAAGATAAACCCTCTGGACTGCAAGGCTGAGGCCCACACATATTGCGTTATACAGCAAGCCACTGCATTTATTTTGAATATGTTAATATATGTTACAGGCCTTGATATACATTAACATGAACTCTGTGTGCTTGAGGGAGGTTTCAGTGCATTCACACACATAAGATTTCAATTAAGTCTAATAAATAGTGCGTTCATTTACTCAAAGAACGTGCATTGCTTATTCAGAGTCTGCAGAATTATGGGCCAGATGCAGCAAACGGATAGCGACTCGCAAACGGCAAAAATTGCCGTTTCCGACTCGCTAATCGCGTTTCCCTATGCAGAAATGCATATTGCGAGTCGGTACTGACTCGCAATATGCATTTCAGAATCGCAAATAGGAAGGGGTGTTCCCTTCCTATTTGCGATTTGGAGTGGTATGCAATGGTGTCGGAGTTACCATCCACTTCAAGTGGATGGTAACCCACTCGCAAATTGGAAGGGGTCCCCATGGGACCCCTTCCACTTTGTGAATGGACCCACAAATATTTTTTCAGGGCAGGTAGTGGTACCACTACCTGCCCTGAAAAAAAAAACGAAACTAAAGGTTTCGGATTTTTTTTTAAGTGCAGCTCGTTTTCCTTAGCTACACTTAAAAAAAAAAAACTGCTTTATTTAAAAGCAGTCACGAACATGGAGGTCTGCTGACTACAGCAGGCCTCCATGTTTGCGAGTGCCTAGACTCGCTATGGGGCCGCAATATGCGACCCACCTCATGAATATTAATGAGGTGGGTCATTGCGACCCCATAGCGAGTCGCAGACGGTGTCTGAGTCTGCATTGGAAATTGCGACTTGCAATTTGCGAGTCGCTCCGACTCGCAAATTGCAAGTCGCAATTCCCAACTTTGCTACATCTGGCCCTATGTTCTTTTATCTTTGTGTGTGCAAACCGCCACATTTTCCTTCGTCGCACTACTCAGCTGAAGGGGGACGTTCCACTTTTATAGCTCAATGTGTGAGCAGCTATGTAGGTAGAACTTTCCTGCAGAATGCCCTTGCTAAATCTTTGGTCCCGCACTAATGGGGTCCCGAAATCAAGGTAATAACGCTTCAGATTAAAGCAATGTGTTCAGCTTTACCTTGCTACCTGCTCAGTATGGTGTCATGAGTTAGAAGTGTGCACATCTACTCCTCAGGGATGTTATGAAGAAGATAGATAAGCTCTGCTTACTTAGGAAAGGGGAGGGTGAGGCCAAATGCGGGGGCATGCTGTCCACCAGGACAATGTACTGAAGTACAATAGGTCACCAGCAAGTGACAGGAGGATGGAGGTACTACATGACTCGAAAACAAGACAGCAAAATAACGTAGTGCTGTAAGGCAGGGAGGGAATTTTAGGATAATCGATTAGGGATGCGTGGTGAACAATGGAATTTTATATTTTATTCATCCTACTTATAATAATACTAATAATTGGCGTGCTATCCGTTATTGTGCAAATTATGCTAATACAGTTGATACATATTAGATATGTGCATAACAAACACTAATTATTATAAAATATGTAGGTTATTCTGTGTGCTGATTTACAGGATCCTTGTACCAGCCCTTATTTATATTCTTTCGCATTCCCATGTTCCCCACATTTCTATGAGTATAGCTGGAAGTTGGGGGATGGGAAACACAAAGCTGTTGTTCTTTTCTTTGCAGTTTCCTGACCCCTAAAACGAGTGTTCACAGCACTATGAGATACTCTTATCATAAGTCAAGGAGATGGCAAAGGTGCAGAGCATCAATGTCTAGACTCAAACAAACTTTTAAAAAGCTTAAAACTTTTTTAAATACAGTTTAAATTCATAAATATATATGATCAAGAGCATGTTGAAAATATCAAAAGACAATTTGATTTGGAATTGACACAATGGCGTGATAGAGGTCTCATTAGTCAACAAGAGTACAGTTTTCTGAAAGTAGACTTCCCCAGACTTCCTGTATTCTATCTGATACCCAAGATCCATAAAGATGTACACAAACCCCCTGGGAGACCTATAGTGTCTATCAAAGGAAGTTTGTTTGAAACAGTATCACAATACATAGATATATTTTTACAGCCACTAGTTAGAAATGTATCTTCATATTTGCAAGACAGTGGGGATTTTCTTAGGAGGATCTTTGATGTTGGCTGGGAAAATGAATTTTTGTTGATGACACTTGATGTGACAGCATTGTATACAAGTATTCCACATGAGTTAGGAATTCAGGCGGTAGAATACTTTCTGAAAATGAGATCTATCAGTTATTACCATCATAGCAAAATGCTGAGCCAGATGATACGATGGTGTTTACAGCATAATATGTTTTTTTTCAACAATGAGATATTTGAGCAAGTATGCGGTACAGCAATGGGAACATACTTTGCTCCAAGTTATGCAAACTTATTCATGGGGTGGTGGGAAGAGCAGATACTTAACAACTTCCCACTAGACAAATGGAATGACAATATCATCCTGTGGCTCAGATATATCGATGACATTTTTATAATTTGGAAAGGTGATTATGATACTGCCAACAACTTTATCAAATAAATAAATGTCAATGATTGTAATCTGAAATTCACTGGTAAAATTGACAAGCATGAGATTGAAATTTTAGATACCAGAGTATTCATCTCAAATAATAAAATTGAGACAACACTGTTCAGGAAGGTTACAGCAGGGAACAGTATTTTACATGCTAGCAGTTTTCATCCACAACCTTTGAAGAACAACATCCCTTTTGGAGAATTTTTGAGAGCCAAGCGGATTTGTAGCATAGAAAACGATTATTCTAAGGCACAAGACAACATGATTGATAGATTAAAACAGAGAGGGTACTCTAGTGAGATATTACAACATAGTGCAGCTAAAGTCAAATCCCGTACCAGAGATCAGTTGCTGTTTGCCACAGAGCATAAAAGTAAAGGTGTGAACAAGATAAGTGATACCCATAGAGACACTGTCAATGTCAGATATATAACCACTTTTAATACAGCACATGAATCCGTGAGAAAGATCTTACAGAAACACTGGCACATGTTAAAAAGTGATCCAGTGATAGGTACAAATTTAAGAAACAGGCCCACAATAACATACAGGAAAGGACCGTCAATGAGAAATGTCCTTGTGAAAAGTGATGTTCGACAAGGGAAGACTTTGCATAGCAGTTGGCTTAATTCTCAAGATGGATTCTTTAAATGTGCTAAATGCAAAGCTTGTAAAAATGGAGAAAACATCAAGAGCATTAGACAAGGTGACAGAATTATTCACACTATAAAAGGCAGATATGACTGCAGAAGTGAATATGTAATCTATATTTTAAAATGCTGTTGTTCTAAAATATACGTTGGAAGCACAAAACTCCAAGCACATAAAAGAATACTGCAACATCTTAGGGCCATAGCCAACAAAGATGATTCGTACCCTGTTGCCAGACATGTACATGAGTCACATGCAGGACGATTGGATAGTATCAAATACAGTGTAATTGACGGCATAAGAAAGGACATCCGCGGAGGTGATAGGGAGAAAAAATTGAGAAAATTAGAATCTAGATACATTTTGTTACTAGACTCAAGAGAACCAGCAGGGTTAAACTCTAGCGAAGAATTATATATCCACTTTGTGTTAATTCACGTGGGTCCCCTCCATTGTAACTCACTTCCACTTGGGTATACACTTACTTATTTATTATTATTTTTTCTCCCTTTCAGTAAGGTTTTTCCTCCATATATCTAACTCACCTTTTTACAAATGTAAATAATTACAACATTGATTTAGTTCAAGTTTGGTCATAGCTGATCACAGCTATATCTACAGTGATATCTACAACATAGGGGTTGCAGTTTTCTAATGAATTTGGTAATGAGTTTCCAGTAGGTCTTCATATTTTCTAGGGTTATGTTGTTTGTGTTTTTTTTTGTGTTTTGTCTCTGTATAGATTAACGTGTAATTAATCATTCATTGTAATTGACATAAGTGATGATTAGTATGATTTTATATTTTTCTTGTTCATTTACATTTTGTTTACAAAAATGGGGTTTATGTAGAAAAAACACCAAAAACGTGATATGGGAAATCTCATTTATAGTCACATACAATGTTTTTTTAAAAGAAATAATGATAGACACTTTATGTTGCATTATGATTTGGTGGTACCATGTTGCTTTAAGAAAATCACTTGTATATAAAGGGGGAAAAAATGGCGGCCCCCACAGGTTGAGAAAGGCGGAGACGCCGAAACGCGTTCCTGTTTGGTTATATTAAACCTTATTTAGCACATTCACGGAGTGCCGGGTGCCTTATTTATCTATAAGGTGTTGTGTTTATGTGAAACGCGGTGGCGCGCGTTGTTCCCAGGCACCATTGGCGGTTAGGCGCGGCAAGGGAATTGCCGTTTTTAAGTGTGTATATATATATATATATATATATATATATATATATATACACATATACATATAAATATATATATATAAAACCTACTTGCAGTTGCCAGTAGGTAGTTATAGTTAGGACCAGGCTCCCCCCCACAGCTCCAGGGACCACCACCTCCCTGGAGCCTTCATTGGTTTAATATAAAGGGGATCCGCGACCCCCCGATGCCCTAGGGACTGCCACCTCCCCAGTGCTTTCCTTTTTATGTATGCGGAGGGCCTGTGACCCCCCCCCGGCCCTGAGGACCACCATCCCCGGGGCTCCTATTGTAACATAATCGGGAGGCCTGCAGCCCCCTCGCTGCCCTGGGGACCGCCACCTCCGCAGGGTTGCCATTTTTATAATATGTGAGGGGGGCGTGGCCCACCCACGCCCCAGAGACCACCATTTCCCAGGGCATTCCACACCCAGGGGACCCCAAGCCCGGGGCTATGTCCTGTTGGAGGGGGTTCACATGGCCCCTCTCTTTGAGTCATTGATGGCCCTGGGGACCACCACCCCCCAGGGCCGGCTCCTGTTATGTCCCGGGGTGCTCACCCCTGGGACATAGCTGTTTGCTGTTGCTTAGATGCTGCTCTGCAACTGCAACCAAGCTACAACAAACACTCTGCTGCATCTGCTCCAGTCCCCAGCATTATCCCCAGTGGGCAGCGGTCCGAGGCTGCAGGAGACGTCCTGGTGTCTCCCTCCACAGGTGCTGACACATGCACCACTGCCAGCATCTCCGCCGCTGACACCGCCACAACCACATGTAAAGCACGTCCCACTGTCAAACAGTAGAGCTTTCATCTCTGTTCCTTGCACGTGTGCAGGGGTCAGAGATGAAATGCTTCAGCAAGCAGGAAGCTGCTGTCAAAGCTGCTTCTTGCTTGCTGAAGCAATGGCACTGCGAGGAAAGCCTTAATGCTTACGCCGCAGTGCCAGGTAGCCCATAAAAGGAGGTTTTTTTGTTTTTTTTTTATGAAAAAAATTATAATTTAATTCAAAATATATATAGGGACTGGGGGGAGCCCTTAAGGCTTCCCCCGCGGTGCCAGATAGTCCGTAAAGGGATTTTGATTACTTTTTTATTTTAATTTTAAATAAATAATATGAAAGCCCATAAAGGGATAGATAAAATATAAATAAGTAAATCCCCATAGCTCAATGTGAAAGTTGCAGACTTTGTCCCTGAGCAATGTTGGTTTGAGTCCAGGTGGACTCATTCCCATTTTTAAAAAACAATTGTTATATATTTGTTTTTAAAACAAATGAATTATTTTGATTTTAAATTTGTTGGAAATAACTAATTCTAATTATATCCGACATCAAAACCTTAAAAACTTGATCTCTCTCCCTCTCACTTTGTCTCTGTCTCTCTTTCAATCAATTCTCCCACTCACAGACCCAATCAGACACTCATGCACCCACTCACAGACCCTTTAAAATACTCAATTAGCCACTCACAGATCCACTCAGACCCTCATGCACTCACTCATGGCCCCAGTCAGATGCTCATGCACCCAATCAGACCCGCTCAGACAGTTACACACTCACACACTCTATCAGATTGTCACACACCCTCTCACACACCCACTGACACCCTGATGCTCCCACTCACAAACCCACGCACATACTGTTGCACTCACTAAAACACTGATGTAAGCACTCTCACTTCCCAGACAGACACTCTGACAGCCACTCTTACACCCAGATACAGCCTCTCACACCTATTTTACCACCCCAGAGGCCGCTGGTAAGTTCTGCCATGCATGTGCAAATGGGCATACACAACATCAAGTTTAGTGGTTGGGGGGGTTGGCAGCAGGGACTGCCTGCAGCCCAGCCCTTGGGGGCAACCCTGACTGCGCACAGAAGAAGGCAGTGCACAGTGCAAGGTTGGCTTCAGGGCCAGGCCGCAGGCCACGCTCTGTGGCCATCTGCCATTGTTTGGATTCACATATAGCAATTAAAATTACTATACATTTAAAAAAAACATAGAAAATCACTGAAAAAAAAAAAGTTACAGGGATGTCATAGTTAGGTTCTGAATTTACTCGTGCAAAACCATAGAAATTCAGCAGTTATAGCTAGAGTTCTTTCAAGTAACTAAAACTTGCCCCCTAAGGTAACAATAACTCGCGCCTTTGCCTTGCACAGCTGATTACTCCACATATCATATCATTGATGACATTTTCCATGTCATCTTTCCTACTCTCATTGTAACATTTGCAATTTACTTATTGAAGAGACAACTGTCCATGGTGAGGGGGTTAGTTATGGTTACCTTAGGGCGCACGTTTCAGTTACTTGAAAGAAATCTAACTAGAACTGCTGAATTTCTATGGTTTTGTATGAGTAAATTTGGGACCTAACCATGACGTCCCTATAACTTTTGTTTTTTTCAGTGAATATATATATATATATATATATATACATATATATATATATATATGTATATATATATATATATATATATATATATATAGAGAGAGAGAGAGAGAGAGAGAGACTACAGACATGGTGGTGTGGATGTAGATTGCTTAAATGTGATGTTTAGTGTGTAAGGATTCAGGATTCAGCTAACTTAAAATCACTTAGGGCTATCACCCATCTTTACTGTGACATTTATGTTTATTCTGTGCTATAATAAAAAAAATCATAGGCTTTGCCATTTCGAGCTGGCTAAGGAGAGTGTACTTTCCCAAAGAAAGAATGACTGTCCCAGACTGAACAACATACTATGCAACATTTCATATACTTAGAATAGATGTTGGGAACATTTATTAGAAACATGTATTCTGTTTGCAACTGTTGCTTCTTCGCATGAATATCATTAGTTAGGAGCATGTGAACTATGTACTAATGGAGTAAATGTATGAAGCTTTTCTCTAAAACCCTATAAAAAAGTATAACTTATCCAGGTTAAGAGGATTCCCATTCGTCTTCCCTATGCTGTATTTTCACTAGAACTTTTATGAGTTCATTGCAATATTCAATATTGTTTGTGTGCTTATTTGAACACATCATTTGATGGCCCAGCAAATGCATTTCTGTATTTTTCTTAATAGAGTAAATCCTAAACCAGACATGTTTGTCTGTCATTCTTTAATAGAAATGTTTATTTTCATCTTCTGTTGTCCTCATTTTGACTTAAAGAAGAGACTGGTCCAGTGGGGAACGCCAAAGTCCAATAGGCACCTCACTGCTCCCAATTTAGTGCCATTGCACTTAGGAGAGCACATCGATATGTGGTTTAGGGTGCTGACAGTGGTCTGCTGACCCTTCAGACCACATCCCTATGATGGCAATCAATCATAGCGAGTCACAATTAGCGACATACCTCATGAGTTTTGAAGAGGTAAATCGCATTGCTACCTCCTACGGTTTGGAATTTAGTGAACTGACTTGTTAGTACATAGTTTAAGTAAGAACATTTCACCATGGTCGCCAAAATACCGTTTGCAATTCGTAGCCAGTATTTTGCACCCAGTGTTTCATGGCCCTCTGTTACTACTCTAACACACATAAAGGCACAGGAACACTCTGAAAAGACAAACCCCACATCAACAAACTGTCTGGATCTAGTCTCAACACAAAATCACACTAAATACTCATGTTAACAGCTCATATTGCGTTCAATAAAATGCCACATGTGCTCTGACCACACAACAGCTGCATGACGAACACCCACTAGGTGTTGACAGAAATGTATAATGTCTTCGCAATTGGAAATACCCTTCCATGGAATTATATCCTTCTCAGTTTCACCCTTTCCACTCACTAGGTTTTAAAGATGATCAGGACAGAAATGGCGACACCGACAAACATGCTAATCACTCAGACACATTTTTCAAAGCAACCTGCAATCTTCTCAGTGATTATCTCCAACACACGGGCTCAGTGTTTATGTGGAACTGACATAGTCCTGCCAACTCTCACAGTGGCTTAGTGTGTGGCTTGATCTTATCTTTCTTCACACGGTGACCCAGGCAAGTGCCAATATCAAACCGTGGCAGAGAAAGGAAGCTGGCAACCCAAGCACTGAGTGGGATTCCAGCTCGTCCGTCGCAGCTCTACACAGCCATGTCCACAAAGGGGTGTATAAACAGTCTAGGATATCAGTGGCAGCCTCTCATAGCTTTTTTTTTAAACAGGTGGTGAGGGATCGGTGGAGGCAAAAGTACCTTTCAGCCAGTTTTTGGCATCAAGCCTGGTCCCTCCAAAGCCATGCCCTACTCTCACTGGGTGATTAAAAAAAAAAAAAAAAAAAGTATGCAGGCGACAGGCACTCAAAGCTAAAACCCAGTCGTGGTCATTTATCTCCAAATGCCTGGAGACGCACAAGTCAAGCCCCATTGGCTATCCGGATCCTCTCAGAAGATGTCTATGGCAAACTCTCAGCCCGTTTATCACTGAAAGTAGACCAGTAGCCACTCCACCTTCGACAACTGTCCACTCACAGCCCTAGGAAACATTAATCATAGAGCCTCGAGTCTGACTAAAGACAACTCTCTCTATCCCTCTTTGGTGCACTCTCCGTGTGATATTCGTACCACCCACAAACAGACTAAGCAAAGCCACAAGGCCACGAAGTTGATTACAATATCAATACAACCTACAGAATGCTGTCCAATAGGTAATGCCAAAGCTGACAGTAGCTTTAATAGCCAAAGTAGCAGGCAAACACTGCGCCATACAAAAACCGTGAAGCAAGATTACGTAAAGTGAGGTGAGAACATGGCTGCCAGGCTTAGTGTGAAAGTGGATTTCTGCCTTACGGCTCCCTCTCTTCTCTCCCACAACCAGTACGTGACATTGACGTTGTAACCACCCTCGAGCAATATCGTCTTGTTACTTGGAACAACAGCGTTAACGAGATGCAAGTGCTTTCAAAGTGCGGCACTGTTCGGTTTTAGGTTTGCACACGTTGGTATAGCAGGTAGGTCTCTGAAAAATGCATTGAAGAGCAATGAAAAGCGACAGCTCCAAACGTCAGGAAATATTTTACTGGCAGCTGTGGAGGCGTGTATAATAAAACTACAGTAACGCTATTGACCAACAGGCAACGCATTTCCTGTTCATCGATATCTCGCAAGGCGAAGGGCCCTAGAGGGGAAGGCCTACTGTGGGAGTATCGCTTTTCAGGAAATTCCATACCTGCGTGTCACGGGGCCCTAAATCATTCATGCTGATGTATAGCTTGATGTCTATTGACTCTCGGGTGTATATATAGAAACGAGCCAAGCCCTAGAGCAAGGGAGCTACTTTGTTAAATGGATGTCTAGCCGGTACCTGTGCCTTGTTTTGTTGATTCTTTTTATAATGACCTGTCATTTGATTGCATGTGATGTTTCAGCCAGAGAAGGATGCTAGTGGTTGGTTGTCTCTGCGTGCCCGTGCACCCTAACTTTTATTACAGCGTTCTCTCAACAACCAATTATTGCTATTGTTTTTAAAGCACCTTCACTTTCTCAACATGTACCTCAAAGATTCCGAGTTTGCTCTTTTCTCATGTTTTTGATACATTTGAGAACCCAATTGAAACCATGTTTAGTTAAGTGATTTCACAGAAAGTGCACAGCCACAGAAATGAGCCTCCGCTCCACAATCCTATGTCTCGATTAATTTTTTAGGGAAAAATAAGCCATACAATGATATCATCGCAGATGTGGCCCGCAGTCTTGGCAAGGTGGCCATCTCTACATCTGTTCTTCTGCAGACGTCGACCATGGAAGCCCATTTTTACAAGAGACTGCTTCAGTTGTTTTTACAATTATAGCCTCTGTTAGCTATCATAACAACTCCTGATTGTGAGGAAAGTGGCATGCAGAGACATATGGTGCAACAGAGGCCTAAGGCACAAAGCAATCCATCCTTTTTTATTTGAGGTAATAATTTTTCTCTGGCTAAGTGTGAATAGAGTGTTTCAAGCTGAGAAGTTCAGAGTGACACTTAGAAGCCAACTTATTTATCGGTTACCCATGATGCTATACTTCACTGGACACTTGGGGTCGAAAAGAGGCGGTGGTGACAACACTTCTGCTGCAAAGAGATGGAAGTCCTATCCATCCAACTCTTGCCCTGTGATGACAGCAGGGGATTATGGTTTTCACAACTGTTGAGCTGGCCCTGGCCTGGGCATCCACATTACCACTGGGCTGTTATCACACCACAGGAAATGGAGACCAGCCAGACAATGTAGGCATTTTTTGGTGTTGTCACCTCTTTGTAAGATGGCTACGTAAATCATGGCGGTCTTGCATGAAAAGTCTTATAAATGTCCCTGACATGCTGGTAAAAACTTGGCATTGTGGAATTGCTGTGACAGAGTTTTTTCCCCCAACTGGTGCCCACCATGACAGCAGAATGTGCCTCAGGATTAAATCAGTCAACCGCAGCAGGAATCTCTAAATGTGACAGATTGTTTTCCACTGGAAAGGTGGAGGAATTTTTGCTACCACACAAGCGACTGGGTGGTCTGACTGCATATGGTATAAATCAGGGCACTGATCATTGTGGATGGTCTTATTTATTTGTAGGTCTGAGTTTTGACAGTAACTAGTCAAACATACCTATTGTTTACCACATAAACAGAGTGATATTTGGGTCCTCCATTATTAACCAGTGGCTTTTTCAACCATCCTCCTTCAACCATTGGCTTGAGACTCTGTCAATCAGTTCTGAAGTATTCCTCTCTTAACTAATTCTATTGGCTTTTTGGTGTATCATTCAGCCATCACACAAATGCTTGCAGTGAACTACACAAGGGACTAATGTCCGACTAAAGCCATCTTTGTCCACTCCTGCTGGTGTTAATGTTGCTTACGCTGCATGACAGAACACATTAAATTATGGACCATTGACTTTGCCAACGCTTGTTATTATTATTTATATGTTGAATCACTTTGAGAAATCTATAAATTTACATTCATGTTTAACAAATGACCCTGGTAGCTTTTAGTAATACCATAATGGCTGAGGGAGGTATTATCATGTAAGGCAGTGTAAGATGTGTTACGTTATGATGTATTTCATTATATGTTACCAGCATAAAAAAGTCAACTGTGGGACTGTCATCTTTTCAGTCACTTATAAATCTGCTGACACCCATTTTGTATTGCTTTAAGTTGAGGAAATACCCATTTCATATTTTGAAAAGTTAAAAATGATATGTGCTGTCGGTTGTACATTTTAATTGTTTCATTCCTTTTAATTACTCACCATATCTTTCGATTTGCGCCATTGTGGAACAAGAATTCACAGAGCCAATAGGTCTCACCTATGAGAGCTATTGCCTTTAGCAATAGTTCGCAACCATAACATAGTTACAAATAGCAAGAGGTTAAACAAGTACAACAGGGAAGAAGAAAAAAATAAAAGTAGTGCCTCAATCCCAGAGCGAACAGCGGATGGACAGCAGTCAACCTAAAGCAATCAGTACTTTCTCCCTGCTGCAAAGGAAGTGAAGCTAGCATGCTCTGGCCAATTAGAAGGCAGAAAACAAGAGTGGAAATGAATCCAATAAATGTTAAGCAATGGCCAGACTGCAAGCCCCTTCTTGTATCCAAGCACATGTGCTGCCACAGGAGAGAACTAAAAGAACAGCAAAATCATAAGTAGACTCAGTCGAAAACTCACAAAACTCACTCTTTAGACAATGATCACAATAAGAAGCATGGATGGAGGAACTTTGAACACAAAACTACTGCCATAATTATGTACCACACCCACATGTGTAAGGAAAGCAAGCAAATAAAATACAAGAAAAAAAACATGGTAAGTACATTTTTCTTTGCTCAAGCAGTCAAAGTATGGAATTCATTACCCCCAAACATAAGAGCCACAGATAGCTATCTTATCTTCATAAGAATACTCAAGAGTTGTCTCTCTCCTACATGGCCACCACATTCAACCACAAATATACAGCATATGCCTATGAATGTAAATTTGTATAATTTGGTTATATGTACGTACTTAGATATGTGCATTTCTTTGTACAAATATATATACTACAGAAGGACTACAGAACAATTTATTTTTAGGCATAGGAATTCTCCATATGGGATGTTGATAATTCATGTCTGTGGGTAAAAGCTTGAACCATGCAGAATTGCATTCATGGATGTCTCTTTACAATACAACGTTGTTTCAAGGTTACCATTCACCACATATATGGTCACATCAAGAAAATGTACCTGCTCTCTGTCAATTGTGTGAGTAAATTGGAGGTCATGCTCATTATTGTTCATGTTGGCAAAGTATGTTTTGAAGTCCTTAACAGTACTATTCCATGTTATGAATTGATCAGCAATATAAATAGTCCATAAGATGATCTTGTCTAGATATTGCTCATGATTTTCACGCCATTCCACCTACTTCTCCCATTGTACACATAAAGTAATCGCACACGTAAACATATGAAACTAAGTTTTTCTAAGTGAAAAATTATATTCAAATATTATTAGATCCAATTTGTTGACATTCTATTACCACAAATGATATCATATACATCCAAAATTGTGTCTGAGTTGAATATTCTTAATGTCCATAGTACAAATCAAAAAATCATAGATTCATGTATAATCCAGATGAAGATCCGAGCTTGTCTTAAGAGTTCCTTTCACATTTTAATCCTTCCAAAATAGTCCACTAAACTGTTCATCCGTCCGTCGTCAACACGTGTTTCATCCGGGGAGTACCCCTGGATTTCATCAGGACCTACTACAATAGTATATCTATTAGTGCTTTTAATATTATATCACATACCAATAAACCAATCTTAGTGTTTAATCAAACACCACTCCAAATTATGCTTTTTATGGTGGGAACCTCCCCAAAACACCATAGCCAAGGGAAAGTCAATAGTGTAACCATCCTTACAAAATATCCAATGTGCAATCCAAGTGAGCATGACAAGATCGTGATACAACAATTACATATTTGTGAAATCTTATCTACACATCTGTGATTAAATATATTGTGAAACATAACCTCTAATTGGTGATCACATCACCTCTAGCAATCGACCTTATTATGCAAAACCTAATTTAGTATATAGACGCACATGTTACATCCTACCTTGTAAAATGCTCCAATTGTCTACATTGTTGGTGTGTTCCCCTATTCTTGCACATCAATCGATAAATTCTGCTAATACAAAATTATATATTCTTATCATTTGTTACCCCACAGCTTAATTGTAAATATAATGCATTGATGCCCTTATCTTATAACTCACCACTTATTCAGTCCTTTGCAAATTTAGTGGAATCGGTTTCCCATATATTTATTTTCTCCTATAACGAACATATAAAATGTCTAATTACCTTCTAACATCGAAGACATGTTCCACAAAGCTTTTAAATGTATTATTAAGTATGAGCGTTTCTAATATACGCTATATCTCCCAACTCACCTGATAATAAAGTAGCTCTAACCAGGGGGGGCAGAAACCTCTAGGCGCCAGGGCAAATTTTTTTTTTCTGTTTTTTTTTTTTTGTTGTTTCTTTTTTTAGAGATGGGGAGCGACCCATCAGGCAAGGGTCGCTCCCCTGGGGGGCAAATTGTATTTAGACCATTTCTGCCCCCCTGGGGGCAGATTGGCCGATTTTAGGTCAATCTGCCCCCAAGGGGGCAGAAACCACCAGGCACCGGGGATTTGTTTTTTGACGCCAATGTCACGCAGGGGGAGCGACCCCGTAGGCAAGGGTCTCTCCCGGGGGGGGGGGGTGGGGGCAAATTTATTTTAGGCCGGGGCAGATCGGCCTATTATTAGGCCGAACTGCCCCCAGGGCAGAACCCTGCCCCCAGGGCAAATTTTTTTGTTGTTTTTTTTTGTTTGTTTGTTTGTTTTTTTCGAGATGGGGAGCGACCCATCAGGCAAGGGTCGCTCCCCTGGGGGGCAAATTGTATTTAGGCCATTTCTGCCCCCCTTGGGGGCAGATTGGCCGATTTTAGGTCAATCTGCCCCCAAGGGGGCAGAAACCCCTAGGCACCTGGGATTTGTTTTTTGGCGCCAATGTCACGCAGGGGGAGCGACCCCATAGGCAAGGGTCGCTCCCGGGGGGGGGGACTGGGGGGGCAAATTTATTTTAGGCCTTTTATGCCCCCCCCGGGGGCAGATCGGCCTAATATTAGGCCGATCTGCCCCCGGGGGGGGGCAGAAATCTCTAGGCGCCAGGGCAAATTTTTTTTTTGTGTTTTTTTTTTTGTTTGTTTGTTTTTTTAGAGATGGGGAGCGACCCATCAGGCAAGGGTCGCTCCCCTGGGGGGCAAATTGTATTTAGGCCATTTCTGCACCCCTTGGGGGTAGATTGGCCGATTTTAGGCAGAAACCACTAGGCACCTGGGATTTGTTTTTTGGCGCCAATGTCACGCAGGGGGAGCGGCCCCGTAGGCAAGGGTCGCTCCCGGGGGGGGGTATCTGGGGGGGCAAATTTATTTTAGGCCTTTTCTGCCCCCCCGGGGGGCAGCCTATTATTAGGCCGAACTGCCCCCAGGGGGGGGCAGAACCCTCTAGGCACCAGGGCAATTTTGTTTTTTTGTTTTTTAGAGATGGGAAGTGACCCATCAGGCAAGGGTCGCTCCCCTTGGTGGGCAAATTGTATTTAGGCCATTTCTGCCCCACTGGGGGCAGATTGGCCGATTTTAGGTCAATCTGCCCCCAAGGGGGCAGAAACGACTAGGCACCTGGGATTTGTTTTTTGGCGCCAATGTCACGCAGGGGGAGCGACCCCGTAGGCAAGGGTCGCTCCCGGGGGGGGGGTGGTGGCTGGGGGGGCAAATTTATTTTAGGCCATTTCTGCCCCCGGGGGGGGGGGGGCAGAACCCTCAGGGCACCAGGGCAATTTTTTTTGTTGTGTTTTATTTTGTTTGTTTATTTGTTTTTTTCGAGATGGGGAGCGACCCATCAGGCAAGGGTCGCTCCCCTGGGGGGGATATTGTATTTAGGCCATTTCTGCCCCCCTTGGGGGCAGATTGGCCGATTTTAGGTCAATCTGCCCCCAAGGGGGCAGAAACCACTAGGCACCTGGGATTTGTTTTTTGGCGCCAATGTCATGCAGGGGGAGCGACCCCGTAGGCAGGTGTTGTTCCCGGGCAGGGGGGGCTTGGGGAGTTGGGGGGGGTAAAATTAATTTTAGGGCATTTCTGCCCCCCCCCCCTCCCGGGGCCGGCTGAGCTAGAGGCCAAACTCCACAGGTAGGCACTTTGCAAAAAACACCTCTGTTTTCTGTGAAAAAATATGTTCTGTCCACGTTGTGTTTTGGGCCATTTCCTTTCGTGGGCGCTAGGCCTACCCACAGAAGTGAGGTACCATTTTTATTGAGAGACTTAGGGGAACGCTGGGTGGAAGGAAATTTGTGGCTCCTCTCAGATTCCAGAACTTTCTGCCACTGAAATGTGAGGAACATGTGTTTTTTTAGCCAAATTTTGAGGTTTGCAAAGGATTCTGGGTAACAGAACCTGGTCCGAGCCCCACAAGTCACCCCATCTTGGATTCCCCTAGGTCTCTAGTTTTCCGAAATGCACAGGTTTGGTAGGTTTCCCTAGGTGCCGGCTGAGCTACAGGCCAAAATCCACAGGTAGGCACTGTTTTCTTTCAAAAATTTGGATGTGTCCACGTTGCGCTTTGGGGCGCTTCCTGTGGCGGGCTCTAGGTCTACCCACACAAGTGAGGTATCATTTTTATCGGTAGACTTGGGGGAACGCTGGGTGGAAGGAAATTTGTGGCTCCTCTCAGATTCCCGAACTTTCTGCCACAGAAATGTGACGAACATGTGTTTTTTTAGCCAAATGTTGAGGTTTGCAAAGGATTCTGGGTAACAGAACCTGGTCCGAGCCCCGCAAGTCACCCCTCCTTGGATTCCCCTAGGTCTCTAGTTTTCAGAAATGCACAGGTTTGGGAGGTTTCCCTAGGTGCCGGCTGAGCTAGAGGCCAAAATCTACAGGTAGGCACTTTGCAAAAAACACCTCTGTTTTCTTCCAAAAATTTGGATGTGTCCACCTTGCGCTTTGGGGCGTTTCCTGTCGCGGGCGCTAGGCCTACCCACACAAATGAGGTATCATTTTTATTGGGAGACTTGGGGGAACATAGATTAGTAAAACAAGTGTTATTGCCCCTTGTCTTTCTCTACATTTTTTCTTTCCAAATATAGGAGAGTGTGTAAAAAAGACATCTATTTGAGAAATGCCCTGTAATTCTCATGCTAGTATGGTCACCCCGGAATTCAGAGATGTGCAAATAACCACTGCTCCTCAACACCTTATCTTGTGCCCTTTTTGGAAATACAAAGGTTTTCTTGATAGCAATTTTTTACTCTTTATATTTCAGCAAATGAATTGCTGTATACCCGGTATAGAATGAAAACACACTGCAGGGTGCAGCTCATTTATTGGCTCTGGGTTCCTCGGGTTCTTGATGAACCTACAAGCCCTATATATCCCCGCAACCAGAGGAGTCCAGCAGACGTAACGGTATATTGCTTTCGATAATCTGACATTGCAGGGAAAAGTTACAGAGTAAAACGTAGAGAAAAATTGATGTTTTTTTAACCTCAATTTCAATATTTTTCTTTTTCAGTTGTTATTTTCTGTAGGAAACCCTTGTAGGATCTACACAAATGACCCCTTGCTGAATTCAGAATTCCGTCTACTTTTTAGAAATGTTTAGGTTTCTGGGATCCAGCATTGGTTTCATGCCCATTTCTGTCACTGACTGGAAGGAGGCTGAAAGCACAAACAATTGCAAAAATGGGGGATGTCCCAGTAAAATGCCAAAATTGTGTTGAAAAATTGGGTTTTCTGATTCAAGTCTGCCTGTTCCTGAAAGCTGGGAAGCTGCTGAGTTTAGCACTGCAAACCCTTTGTTGATGCCATTTTCAGGGGAAAAACCACAAGCCTTCTTCTGCAGCCACTTTTTCCAATTTTTTTGAAAAAAACTAAATTTTCCCTGTATTTTGGCCAATTTCTTGGCCTCCTTCAGGGGAACCCACAAAGTCTGGGTACCTCTAGAATCCCTAGGATGTTGGTAAAAAAGGACGCAAATTTGGCTTGGTTAGCTTATGTGGACAAAAAGTTATGAGGGCCTAAGCGCGAACTGCCCCAAATAGGCAAAAAAAGGCCTGGCACAGGAGGGGGAAAAGGCCTGGCAGCGAAGGGGTTAAAAGCACTAATAGATATACTATTGTAGTAGGTCCTGATGAAATCCAGGGGTACTCCCCGGATGAAACACGTGTTGACGACGGACGGATGAACAGTTTAGTGGACTATTTTGGAAGGATTAAAATGTGAAAGGAACTCTGAAAACAAGCTCGGATCTTCATCTGGATTATACATGAATATATGATTTTTTGATTTGGACTATGGACATTAAGAATATTCAACTCAGACACAATTTTGGATGTATATGATATCATTTGTGGTAATAGAATGTCAACAAATTGGATCTAATAATATTTGAATATCATTTTTCACTTAGAAAAACTGAGTATAATTTGTTTACGTGTGCGATTACTTTATGTGTACTTTGGGGTAACAATTGTTACTAGATCAGGGTTATTGGAGGGTGTAACCCTAGCAATTGCACCGTATACCACTTGATACTACAGGTAGCTATTATATGAGGGTAGATGCGCCTTACACTCACTAATCACCTCCCCTTCTCGTTTGAACTTAGATTTAGAGTGGGCAGCTCTGTACTCATATTTCTAACATATATTTCATTTAAGAAATGGAGGACAGAATGAAGGTAGCGGAGGACTTATTTAGGAGTCTGGATAAAGGTGTAACAGTACGACAGGCTATGGGTGGTGGGAACTATAAAAGAAAAGAAGGATTAAGAGATAAATTTATCAGGTTGGAAAAACTTAAAAAGAATGAGATGTCTAGATGGTGGGATGCAGTTACACTCAAACAATATAAAAAGTTAGATAGAATACCACGAGGCCTACGCTCACATATATTCCCTACATATGATGATTTAGATGCGGATTTACTTAAACAATGGGAAGAGGAGTTACAATTAAACTCAATCAAATTGATGGATATTTTGATAGAAAATGCGGAAAGGAAAGTGGGAAGATTACAATCTGATATAGATGCACTAGAAAAAGAAATCATGGAATTAGATTTGAAAGAAGCCACGGAAAATAATTATCTTATCCTAAATGAAGTGATTATGAGATATCAAGATGAGATTAAACAGAGAAAAGCTAGGAAGTTTAAAAGGGATGAGTTAGATTATGCCAATGGGAGAGTGTTTACCTTTTCACGTAATTATGATCATTTGGTCAAGAGCACTACGGTGACTGTAGAATCTAATACCTCAGCAGAGTCAGCTTCTACATCCAGGAGTAGTTTAGTTACTAATTTGAGTGACACTGAAGGTAATGAAGCACATATGAGATCTGATACAATGGGTGTGGGTTTTTTACAGGAGCTAAAAAGAATAAAGCAGGGCAATTGGGAATTAAATCAAAAGAAAAATTGGACAGGAAGACAAGAAGAGGGAAGAGAGGAGGGAAAAAGCGAAACATATTCGGGTATGAGAACGAGGTCACGGGACAAAAAGACATAGAATCACATAGGGAATTTGAAGAAGGAGAAAATAATGTGGTTAATTTATCTGATAAGTCACTGTCTACAGATATGATTTGTCTTTTGAATAAAGGTCTTGGTTTCTGTCCATCATCAGTTGGTGATATTTGTAAATCAAAAATAGATTTATATAAATAAATTTATCAGGAAATTAAAACTAAAGAGGCATTTTGATTTACATAAGAAAGATACGGTAGTAGCTTTGAAAACTAATCCAACACCTAGTGGTTTATCTATTCAGGACCTATATGACACAGTAGCTTTGATGACTATTACAGATTACGAGGAATATCCGACAACTATTTCAACTGTTTTGCAAGAATTGAACTTACCATCTAATATACATGTTACCAGTGGTTTGAAACAAAGATCAACTTGGACGCCCAGATCAATAGGGGATAGTAATATTGAAAAAAAATTCAAAATGGTATGGAATGATTTGAATAAAGAAGAGACTAAACGGACATACCATAGGAAACCAAACCTAAACAGTAAGGAATATGCAGCATTGAAAGATTTAAAATCAGATGGTGATCTGATTATTAAAAGAGCAGACAAAGGAGGAAATATAGTGATTATGAATCGCAAAGACTATGAGCAGGAAATACTTTCACAATTAGATGATATCAATTGTTATGAGAGGTTGACCTATAATCCGATGAATATTCAGACTAGGGAGATTAATAATATGTTAAAGAACTGGAGAGATAGGAGGCTACTGGATGAGGACGAATATTTATATCTTCAGGTAAATCGCCCCAAATTTCCTTGCTTGTATACGCTGCCAAAGATACATAAACAGTCCATATTCCCACCTGGAAGACCTATTGTTTCAGGTATAGGAGGTCCCACAGAGAGATTATCGGAATTTTTTGACACATTCTTGCAACCATTTGTTTGCAATTTACCTTCTTACATAAAAGATACGAAACATATATTGAGTGTGCTATCTGATATACAATGGGAAACAGGCATGAGAATGGTTACTTTGGATGTGGTGGCACTGTACACCAGTATACGGCACGATTTTGGAATCAAAGCGATCAAACACTTTTTGAATTAAAGATCAGCCAGTCTATATGAACACACACGGATGATAATCAATATGATTGACTTTATACTTAATAACAACTATTTTCTATTTAGAAGTGACTGGTACAAACAAAAACAGGGTGTGGCTATGTGTTCAAAATTTTCCCCCTCATACGCGAACTTGTTTATGGGGTGATTTGAGGAAATCTGGATTTGGGGCTCGGGCGCTGCCAAATGGCACACCCATGTTCTGCATTGGGGGCGATACATCGATGATTGTTTTATGTTATGGACAGGAGATGAACGTACACTGGAAGAATTTTGTATATATCTTAATGAAAATGATGTGAACCTTAAATTCACTTACAAGTATAGTGAAACATGTTTGGAATTTCTGGATGTAGAACTATTTGTGGAGAACAATAAAATAGAAAGCAGACTGTACAGTAAACCAACTGCATGTAATAATATATTGCATGCAACTAGTGCTCATCCACCACATCAGATTAAGGCGATACCACATGGAGAAATGATTAGGGCAAGGAGAAACTGCAACAAGAATTGTGATTTTTCTAAAGAGATCAATAATATGGGACGAAGATTCTTAGATAGGGTTTACTCAGAGAATACCATACAACAATCTTTACGAAAAGTGAAGAGCATATCACGCAGACAGACATTAGATGTAGGTATATGCAAGAGTGATAGATTTGGTAGGAAAAGTGATCATAGGATCAGAATTGTTCTAGATTATACGGACAAGTCTAAAAAACTTATTAGGATTATGAACAAGCATTGGTCGTTACTAACTCGGGATGCAACAATAAGGAGCTATATAGGTAATAGACCTTAGGTAGTATTCAGGAGGGGTAATACCCTCTGTAGTATTTTAAGCCCCAGTTATACTACAGAGATTAATTTATATAAATTGGTTTAGTAAGCGTAGTCTAGGTTTTTATAAATGTGGCTCATGTTCTGTTTGTAAATGGGCATGGCACCCTAAAAAATAATTTGAGGATATGAGAGGTAATAAATTACTTATAAAATCACACGTAGATTGCAACACTAAGTATGTAGTGTATATGATTGTTTGCAATTGCGATAAAATATATATATGTAGTACAATACGTCAGTTGAAGGTGAGAATCGCAGAACATTTGAGGGCAATTAGCCAAGAAGACGATCGTTACCCAATAGCTTACCATATGAGGACTTGCAATGCACAGGATGACCGTAAGAATTTCAGATTTTTCGGGTTTGACTATTGTGAAGTGAAGCTTAGGGGTGGAAATAGAGAATTAACCCTAAGAAGAAGGGAATCACAATGGATTATTAGGTTAGGAGCTGTAGAGCAGGGTCTAAACACTGACTATGAAATGGAATATTTCTTGGGGGATAAATAGTAAAAATATAACAAATTTATGTCTGTATAGAATAATCTGGAAGTAATCCAATAGACTAGGATAGCAAGGGTATCAAGTTACTTAGGATGCTGTCAGGATATTTCACTACTGCCATTAAACTACTAATACTCGTGGTTATACTAATTAAATAATAAAGATAGGTTAGAGCAAATATAGTTAGTCTCTATATGAATTTAGGACATCTAGGGGGTTATTCTAACTTTGGAGGAGGTGTTAATCCGTCCCAAAAGTGACGGAAAAGTGACGGATTTACCACCAGCCGTATTACGAGTCCATTATATCCTATGGAACTCGTAATACGGCTGGTGGTATATCCGTCACTTTACCGTCACTTTTGGGACGGATTAACACTCCTCCAAAGTTAGAATAACCCCCCTAGTGTCATAAACACTATATATACTGTTATTTCTGAAAGTTTCATTTAGCTATGATAAGGAGATCGTGCCACTGTAAATAACTATCAATACTCGTGGTTACAATTATTAGATTATAAAGTTAGGTTAGAGTAAATATATATAGCTTCCATATGAATCTAGAACATTCAGTGTAACAAATAAATTATACACACCGTCACTTCTGGTAGTTTCATTTAGCTAAGATAACCCTCTATAATATAGGACCTTGGTCTAGGTTTCATTACAAAATGGCGTCATGGTGCTTTGGCAGATTTAAGAACTAGAATCACTTGAAGTCCGCTTTTTACTTCTATTTTTTATGCTCGTTGCGAGCGTAGTCCTTCATCTATTGCAGTGTCGAAACTGCAGTTTAAATATGCGGTAGCCGCAGAGCTTCGGCTTCGACAATTGGAAGCGTACTCGCTCTAACCAAGCTACTTTATTATCAGGTGAGTTGGGAGATATAGCGTATATTAGAAACGCTCATACTTAATAATACGTTTAAAAGCTTTGTGGAACATGTCTTCGATGTTAGAAGGTAATTAGACATTTTATATGTTCGTTATAGGAGAAAATAAATATATGGGAAACCGATTCCACTAAATTTGCAAAGGACTGAATAAGTGGTGAGTTATAAGATAAGGGCATCGATGCATTATATTTACAATTAAGCTGTGGGGTAACAAATGATAAGAATATATAATTTTGCATTAGCAGAATTTATCGATTGATGTGCAAGAATAGGGGAACACACCAACAATGTAGACAATTGGAGCATTTTACAAGGTAGGATGTAACATGTGCGTCTATATACTAAATTAGGTTTTGCATAATAAGTTCGATTGCTAGAGATGATGTGATCACCAATTAGAGGTTATGTTTCACAATATATTTAATCACAGATGTGTAGATAAGATTTCACAAATATGTAATTGTTGTATCACGATCTTGTCATGCTCACTTGGATTGCACATTGGATATTTTGTAAGGATGGTTACACTATTGACTTTCCCTTGGCTATGGTGTTTTGGGGAGGTTCCCACCATAAAAAGCATAATTTGGAGTGGTGTTTGATTAAACACTAAGATTGGTTTATTGGTATGTGATATAATATTAAAAGCACTAATAGATATACTATTGTGGTAGGTCCTGATGAAATCCAGGGGTACTCCCCGGATGAAACACGTGTTGACGACAGACGGATGAACAGTTTAGTGGACTATTTTGGAAGGATTAAAATGTGAAAGGAACTCTTAAAACAAGCTCGGATCTTCATCTGGATTATACATGAATCTATGATTTTTTGATTTGGACTATGGACATTAAGAATATTCAACTCAGACACAATTTTGGATGTATATGATATCATTTGTGGTAATAGAATGTCAACAAATTGGATCTAATAATATTTGAATATAATTTTTCACTTAGAAAAACTGAGTTTAATTTGTTTACGTGTGCGATTACTTTATGTGTACTTTGGGGTAACAATTGTTACTAGATCAGGGTTATTGGAGGGTGTAACCCTAGCAATTGCACCGTATACCACTTGATAGTACAGGTAGCTATTATATGAGGGTAGATGCGCCTTACACTCACTAATCACCTCCCCTTCTCGTTTGTACTTCTCCCATTGTAAGGTTTGCATGAGTGGGAGAAAATTATATTCCCACTGAGAGTCTAACTCTTGACCACACTGCAAAAATTCCCTGGTTGGCATATGTTAATAGTCTTTTAAGGGAGCTGGATGCAAATGTTGATATTAGAGACCATGCTAGTATACTGCGTTATAGTAAAAAAGAACTGAATATGGCCCTAGAAGGATCCAGCGAGTCTGCAAGAGAAGCTAAGGAGTGCGTTAAATCCACTATGCAAAGATATTATGAGGGTCCACTAGACCAAGGAATACAGAGGGTTCTTTTAATGGTCCTTAACATACAACATAGATTTTATCTCACTAGGTTATGAATTGGCACTTTGCACGTTATAGTAGGCATTTACCAAAGTGGGGACCTAGGATCAAAAGCTACTTAAGTGCCTAAGCAATGGCAAATCCTGACAGCCTTGCACTTTTTTCTCTTTTATTACTTTTATAAGGATATTACAAAACAATTTTTAAAACCTTTTTTCTTACAGAAGAAAATATTTTATTATAAAGATGCTTTTAAATTAATCTGTAGACTTGAAAATGAGGGAATGTGCCACACAGTGTCTACTTATGTCTAGTCTGCCATTAAAAGGAGGAAGGCATATTCAAATCTAGAGGCTTTAGTTTGAGAAGTGGATTAGTTATATTGTCCCTCATTATGGAAGACTGCCAAAGCCGAGGGTTCCAGGAGACCGCCAGTGCTGACGGTCTTCCGTCTTCCATATCATGGGTACTGCCGTATTTCTGACACACTTTGGGCAGAAATCCAGCAGTAGTTGTGCTGGTAGGTGGAGGCACTCTGGCAGTTCCACCACCGGCCCTGCCCCACCAGTAGGACACTGCACATCATAATATGGGCCAGAACATGGCCTGGCGGTGTCCTGCTGGCGGGGCGCTGCCGGCGGTGGAAGCGCCCCTGCCCTGCCAGACGACCTTTTCGCCAGAACAGGTAAGGTGATAGTCCAAAAGGGGAGGGTGATGGGAGGGTGGGGGGGCGTTGTGTGTGCGTGTATGAGTGTGTGATGTCTGTGTGTGTGCATGAATGTGTGTATGCATGGTTGTATGCAGGTCTGAATGTTGTAGTGAGTGCGTGTCTGCATGTAAGTATGTATCCGTGTGAGTATGCGTGTTTGGATAGGTGTGAGTATGCGTGCTTAAATGCGTGTGTGAATGTTGTTGTGAATGCGTGTATGTAAGTGTAGGTGAATGGGTGTATGCGTGGCGCGTGTGGGTGTCTGTGTGCATGTATGCGGTGAACCAGGTGGGGGCACTGTGTCTGAAGGAGGGTGGGTTGCTGTGGCCGAAGGAGGGGTGGGGTAAGGGGGGTGCTGTGGCTGAAGGGGGGTCTAGTGCTTGCTTGGGGGGAGCTGTCTACCGGTGACAGGGAAGAAATTCCCTTTCACCGGTAGCCTTTCTGCCATGCTTTTCGTGGCAGTGCTACCGCTGCAGGAAGCATGGCGGAAGGCTGGCTCCTAATACTGTTGGCAGTCTTTAGTGGACTGCCGGGTCAGAGATTATCATCTCCAGTCTGGCGGTTCTGACCACCCTGGCGCTATGAGTGGAGATGCAGCGGCTTGGCAGAGGCCAACCTGCCACACTCATAATGTGGCGGTCTGCACCACCAGCCTGTTGGTGGTGGGACTGCCACACCATAATGTTTAGTTCTATCCTATAAGGGATTGAATTTAAATATTCAAATATATGATATATCTTTTATAAATGATATACGTAGTTTCAGTTTTACTTATGAATTGTGTTTTAATTATTTGTATGTATCTTTGTGAATTATAGTCTAATGTCAATTTTGTTGTAAATGTATAAGAAATAAATGAAATAATTGGATGTTATGATATCCACGATTCTCTGGTGCAGTTTCTTTGTACTTTATTCATGAATTTTACAATAATTATGTTAAGCTGCTGTAAGTGGAGGATACTTGATTGAAATTACAAGAAGATATGATGTCAATATTAAAAAAACTTCGAATGTCTTTATATTAACGTTGTACTCAAATTTGACCTATGCATTGACCATGCTGAATGTGACGTGGGAATTTTCTTTTTTCACAGTTTTGTTGTATTATTCTTTTATGGATTATATCAGAATAAAGATTTTGAAATGAAATGAAATGATATTCCCGTTGTGCTGCCATATTGTTGTTTGTAAACCTGATTGTTGAAAAGGAAGATGTTCCACAGGCATAACTCAACCATCTCAAGGAACATCTTAGAGTGTTCATATTCTCCTACTGTACGTTGTTTCAGAAAATATGCCCAAGCCTGGAGTCCTACTTCATATCTGATAGAGGTGTAAAGAGATAACACATCAATGGTAACCGGACAGTCCTCTTCTTGCCAAATGATTCCTGTTACTATCCTTAATAAATCCCCTGTGTCCCTAATGTAGGAGCTAAGATTGTTTTTTACCATGGGGCAGGTAGAAGTCCATGTATCGCAACATGTTCTCCAGGAAGGAGTCACAGACTGAGACAGTTAGTCTCTTAGGTGGTGGTGGATTGGTCAGACGTTTGTGGATCTTCTGGAGAAAATAGATGATGGGAATCCTAGGATGTTCCACTTTAAGATACTGACATTCATCTGCATTGATCAATAATAGCGCATGCAAGGATTTAATTTTGTCATCAACCTGGCTTTTTATTGTCATTGTGAGATTGAATGTATGCTTCTCATAGCTGGTAGGATCACTAAATTGTCGATTTGCCTCTATGATGTATTAATCTTTGTCCATTATCACTCTATTCCTGCCTTTGTCAGTGGGCTTTGTGATGATTATTGGATTGTTCTTCAAAGATCTTAACCGTTGTCTTTCCTCTTTGGTGAGATTTTCTTTTCTACCCTTATTGTTGGTCTTCTCCAATTCTGACATCACTAATTCATGAAACAGATCAATTTGATTTTCTGGAGGCATTATGGAGCAAATTCATGACCGTGGTCTCAGGTTGCTCTATTTATGCGTATCGGTCTCAATACCACATTCGGATAATAGTTGTGTATTAGTTATATCATTGATGCTGCTATCATTCTCATTCTGTAATTTTAAGATGGTTTTTAGGTCTGTTATTTGATCAGTTCTCAATTTATCCTTGGGATTAGAGTCAGTTTTTGTAATACTATCTTTGTTTTGATTCTGGGCCTGAACTTTGGCCAACTATAATTTTTTGACAAATGTGTATGTGTTGATGTGCATTTCAGTAAGACCAAAATGAGTTTCTGGACTGACAGATAAGCCTTTGTTTAATAGTTGATGACCTGTATGCCCAGGGGCTCCAAAACTCTACTGGCATAGACCTTCTTTAGTTATTTTATTCATTTAATGAAGCAATAAAAGAATATCAACAAAAAATGCACCACATAGGCACAGTTGTACTGTACATAAACAGTTCTCTTTTAGGGTGGCAATATATAGAGGAGATTTGATGAGTGGTGGGTGATCAACACGGACATGACATTACAAGCACATGTATTTTATACATGCATTTTTTAATTACCACATTTAATGTAAAATGATGTTCCTTCTGAAACAGTTTTAAAGAAGGTGAGCAGAGAGAAAAAGCAAATCTTGGTTGAGATAGACATCCAGTGCAGGGGTCCTATTACTCAGGATGATCAGAATCAGAATGAGACGTGGAGATTTGGGTGGACTAAAGTAAAAGGAAGGTTGAAACATACTAGCTCAGGACTGAAGAGATGAAAATTGGGGAGGAGTAATTTGTTGCTTTGAGCACCAGGATCAATAACTTATAAAAATCTATATTTTTAGGTGATAGTGAACTTGGAGACTGGAGTCAGAAATAGGTTTGTGTTTGGGAAGATTATAAAGTATCTTTGAGTGGAATTTTGCCAATTGGGTAGAGGGAACCCATCAGACAACTGATAAAATAATTGAGTTCCCTAAGTACAAGTGAGCAATTGAGCGTCTTGGCAGTGGAAGGAAATGCATGGATAATAATCGAAATGTTACTGCTGTAGCATCCAAGTCTTTTAAGAATGTTCTCATGGACACCCTACGAGCGATCCACATGCATGACTCAAATAATGCTTCTATCCTCCTTGATGCATTCAACACTATACTTAGGCCCATAATTGTGGGCTTTGTGGAGCAGGGCAGAACAGCAAGTCACCTTGCTGCACTGCCCTGCATCACAGAGAACAGGCAGGAATGTGTGATATTTAAAAGAATACCGCACATTCCTATCCTTTCCCCTGTGCTGGCTGCTTTTAGGCAGCATTGGGCAAATGCAGGCGCCCTTGCACGATGGTGCAAAGGTGCCTGCATTGAATGCAGGATTGTTTTTTGTAGAAAGGGGCACCTTCCTGCACAAAAAACAATCCTGAGAGGCATTTTCTTCCTTCATATGAGAAACATATTTCTCCTTTTTACGCCTTTCCTTGAGAGGGGTATTTTTTGACGAATTCCTAGTTTACAGGTTCTTGTAAACCTGGGAATAGTTCACAACCCCTTGATGTTGTGTGGGTGTCATCTGACACCCATGGAAGTGCCTCCTCGCACAGAGCAATGTAACACAGCGATTTGCACTGCGTTACATTACTTGAGATTTATGAAACCACGTGGGCCATGCAAGATGGCCTTGTGTGGCTTCATGAATCTCACTTAAAGTTTGTGCCGCTCTTGCACCATGTTATGAAGCGACGCAAACCAGGTCATAAATATGGCTTTATCCTCTTTCTGATAATTATGCGCTCCTCTAAGGTCAAGACTTAATGACCAATGTCTGAAGGTACTCCGGCTACTACATTTCATTCAATTGAGCTTTAATACCCAAACAATATATCCCATTCAACCCTCACATTCTCTTGTGGATGTCCTGCCATGGCAATCCTCTGTGCCTTTTATCAAAGAAGGAATGATATCTTTCAAGCCTTCAAAGCAATATCCAATGACAATAATGTATGTACTTCACCCACCATCAAATCACTATGCACTACTACCACGGGCATGACACCGATTCCTTTAGTCACTGTGGGGCAGCCACCATTCAAGGTGGCCACCAAGTCTTCAGATGGCCCCCATTTAGGCCAAGGCTGATTAATATATTTTAGGCAGGGGGGCTGATTAATCCATTTTAACCAGGGGGGGCTCATCAAATTCTCTTTGACATTGTCATCCTTGGCATATTACTCAACACTGTCTCCACAGAAATAGCCCTCACGCCTACTAAGCAGACAATAATATCAATGTTTTCAAACGGTCTCCTGAAAATCACACCGGCCACCAATCAAATACACACTCACTTGAGGTTACATCTGAGATTTTAGTCTTTGGACTATTCATACTAGATAATATACTCTGGCAGGCCTTTAAGTTGGGGGATCCCTCTGAGTGTCTGACATGTTACTAATTAAAAATGGACATTAAAACAGGTCCCTATCAAGCCCTCCGTTCATGTCGATAATTTTACATCAAATAGCAGTAATCAGTTTTTGAACAAATAATACAAAAAAATATTAGGTATTCCATGCAAATGATTTAGGGTCACATGTATCATTTTATTAAATTGCGATTCTGTAATTTCGATTGCCTGTGAATCGCAATTAGGGAATCGCTAATCAAATGCATGAAACTCATGGAGTAGGAAACCTAATGGGTCGCAAAGCAAACTACTTCATGAATATTCATGAGGTTAGTCGCTATTTGCGACCCATTAGGAAATGATAGAGTCACAGGGATTGTGGCCTGCTGGGCTCAGCAGACCACCAAGTCTGCGATTGCTTTTAAATAAAGCAATCTTTTTTTTAAAATGCAGCCCGTTTAAAAAAGGAAAAATGAAAAGTTTTCTATTAGTTTTTTAAGAGTAGACAGTGGTCCTTGGGACCAGTGCCTGCTCTTAAAAAATGTTTTCGCATGCCTTCACAAAGGGGAAGGAGTCCCTTTGGGACCCCTTCCCCTTTGTGCATTGGTTGCCACCTACTTGAAGCAGGTTGTAAAATGCTAATGTTTTGCAACTGCATTTCGGTCACAAAACATTCCCTCATACTGCTGCGATTCGGTATTAGGAAGGGACGCCCCCTTCCTAATATCGAATCGGTATGTAGCCGCAATTCCAATTTGTGATTCAGTAACAAGTTACTGAATCGCAAATTGGAATTCATACATCCTAAAATGCATTTTTGCGGTTGCAAACGGCCCAATCGAGCCATTTGCAACCACAAAAATTCATGATACATCTGGCCCTTAGTTCCTTTTTATATTTCAGATGTTTTACTTAATTTTGCACCAAAATACAAGTCAGCCAGTACACTTTAGGGATCCCAAAAAGGTAGATAGTTAGCATGTTTAAGCCACACCCTTAATTATAAAGGCCATAACCCTTTTAGGGACCTTCCACTTTTGCATCCTACATAAAGCCCTGGTCTCTGGGGTACTACTAGGCAATTACTTTGCGAGATGAATATACTCACCCTTTCTATTGCACCTACCTTGATGGAACCTGTACTCAATCAAGAACAGGCACATACAAGAAATGAATGACGGATGATATAAAAGACCCCAGAACCTTTGAAATGGAGGCAAACGTCTCTTCAACATGTCACTGTTTCATCCAAACGAACCATGGGCATCTCATTAGAGCAGGGTAAAGATTATTAAATTCACCCTCCAGTAGCTAACATAATATTAAAAACTAAAGGGTTTGTCACCTGCCGGTTTCTGTCAGAGATGCTGAGACAAACTTAAGGTACGCTTGGAAGCATTGGTGCATCCACAGAATCCAGAACCACAGCGACATGCAACTGTGAGATTGAAGAACTGGTCACAAATTGTGAGGAAAACCCATTCATTCTGGGTGGCAGCAAAGAGTCATGAGAGGCAACCGAGAACCCACGAACAAGGAGAAAAACAGCAAAGGTGAGAAAAGTACTAAAAGGACAAAGTGTGAATTTGTATTGAGTGGGAAGCCAATATAACTGACTTACTGCCAAGCAGAACAACTGATAGCATTCACTTTGATTGTGCTACATCTGCCTACTGTGTTGCGGAAGTGAATCGTCCACCACCGGATAAGAATTCTAGTCTCTATACTATTCCCAAAGAGTCATATTGTTCAACATAGCTTTCAAAGCTTATACCCTCTTCTCATGAACTTGTTTGTGATGTTGTATGTGCTTACAGATATGTTGCTCCTTATTTCTAGAACTAATACCCATATTTATAAAGTTGTCACAAAATGCAGATCAGCAACCAGAGATGCTTTGCTGGGTTGCATGAGAGAGCAAGACAGCACCATATGGTGCTTTTGTGTTCTCCCCTTAGTGCTCAGACTGCTGAGCACACGGCACACAGCTTTGCACCATAGTTCCAATGTATCTGCGCAATGTCAATGTCTAGCGTAGATTTTGTACTGGAAGGATGCTTTTCAGTACAAATTATGTCACCCCTAATTCTAACACTTTTTCCACTTCGGATGTGGGCTGTAAAGTGCCTCACACATGCAGAGTGGGAAAAGTCGGGTAAAATAACAGAAACACTCCTTTTAACACTTGTTTCGAAGAGGTGTTTATTTTTTGGGTGCAAAACCCTGTCTACTATTGCTAATAGAATTTTGTGTCAAAAACTGTCGAGGCCTGCAGGAAATGCCCGTGTACCACCCATGTAACACCCCCTTGATGCTGAGTGATGCAAGGTGCTGCTTTGCGTTATTTTCAGGGAACTATCAAGAGCAATACAAATTTTGTGTTGGAAAGTTTGTCCAAAAAAACATTTTTTTGCATGCTTGCCTCACTTCAGTGACACATATACAGTGCAAAATGTATGTAAATCTGGGCCTAAATAATTCAATGATAGTCAATCTGTGCATGCGTCCACTAGTGTCGCTTCTAGCCAATGAATGTATTGGCATTACCAGTAGGCAGATGTGGTAATTGGAAAGGAGAGCTTTGTGTCTCTGGTGTACCTACTGCTTACCTGTTCTAATTCAGAATTCCAGTTTCCTAAGCCACAGCTGACCTCTGTTTCGCTCTGGTATTACCAGCAGTGAAGCCAGTGTCTCATGGGGAAGAAATTCCCCTCGGGCTGCTGATTGAATGATAAAGTACAGCCATAATCATAGTGAGTCGGCATCTCAGGCATCTGGACCCACTGCCACTGAACGTGCTGCAGCAATGGAAGCTATGCCCTGGGGTATCACAGAAGCCTAGAGGAAGAATGTTAGAGCAAGTCTGATTCTCTGAGGTGAGGTGCCGGTGCCACAATATCATTGAGCTGAATAAGTGAAGAGTTCACCGGCAATAGCACATTTCAAGTTAAAGCTAAAAGATAGATTTATTAGAAAGGAAACAAAAAGTCAGTATTGAAAACGCATATGTTTTAATTGGATGCACTGGGTATTATGCTAACTATGTAAATATGTAAAATCTTGATGAAATAAGTTTGCTCGCTCCCTCTCTCTCTCATCCATTTCTGTAAACAGCTGTAAATGATGTAGCTGTTAGTGTAGGCTCCCCTATGGCAGAACACTAACATGGAATTTTGGTTTGAATGTCACAATTATACTTTTATCCAGAGAAGTAAACTTTCACTTACTTGTGGTCTACCAATGCCTCTTTTTATATATATCATGCTTTAAAGCTTGAAACAAACTTCTATTTCCCTCTGTCTATCCTTCCATGGCTTTCTGTAAATAAGGTAGATGTCAGTGTGTGCTCTCTAAATTCCCTCATGGACGAATATTTTTGGATCGAATGTGGTAGTTATCAGTCATGGCTGGCGACTGGGCAAAGTGGCGGGGGGGGGGTGAATAAAGCAAAAGTAAAAAGAACTTTCAAACTAAAACTTACCTGAACCTCTCCGCCGCACCGCCGCTCTCTGCCACTCTCCAGACACAGGCACCCGACCTGCTCTGTGGTCAAACATGAAGCTGCTCAAAGCAGCGTTATGTTTGGCTGGAGTGCCCTTACTGGGCACTCCAACGCAGACTGGGAGCCTGGGCTTGCTCTCTCCAACTCGGCAACACAGTGCCAGGTTGGAGAGAGCCCTGTGGGCATGAGTGTTGGGCCCGCCTGTGACAGCTGGCCAAACATACATGAACACTGAGGGGGTGCTCTGTGCACTCCCCTCAGTGCTCATCACCTCCATGGCCCCACCTCTTTAAAAATAAAATAACAATAAACATTGTTTATTATCATTTTATTTTGAAAGGTTTGCAGCTCCTGCTGCTGGCAGGGGAGGAGACGCCATAGTGGAAGAGCCACCCTGGTAGTTATGTTTAGATACAGCATGGTAATGAGCCAGTTATAGCCTAACGTGTAAGGTTTTGAATGCTGATGGTTAAGGGTTCAGGTCCTGGTGATTCAATGGTCGTGTGTCTCCTTTTTTATTATTCAATTCTTTTGTATTTGCCATTATATTTTTCTGCCACTTTCTCTAGAAATATCTCCTTAAAGTTTCTCTTTCTTGGCCATGCCATCCTGATTGATGTGTTAATTCGAGTTCAATGTCATAGAGATGTTTTGATCAATGGTTGAAAAGTGTTACTTGTGTCCTTGTGGTAAAGGTCATGGACTCCCACTCTGAAGGCTAACTGTTCACGTTTAGGCACCTTAGTGGTCATATTTGTTTAACATATATATTGAAAGAAAATCTCAATATCTGTAATGTCATTTTTTCACTTTGTCTACAGTACCGCTTTTCAAGTATATCATGCACCAAAGCTTAAAACAAACTTCTCTTTTTCTCTCCCCAGCCTTCCATGCTTTCCTGTAAGTGAAGTAGATGTCAGTGTATGCTTACCTATGTTCACACATTGACTGGTATTTTTGGATTGAATGTCATAGACATGTTCTGATCCAGTACAGTTATGAATCAGTTGTGCCCCAGTGGGTATGATGTTAGACTTTCTCTCTGAAGGATATAGATTCAAGTCCAAATGATCCAAAGGTCATGAGTCTCATCAAAGGTCTGGTCAAAGATTTCAAAATATATAGTAAAGATGATTTTTCTGCCACTTTCTCTAGAAATATCTCCTTTAAGTTTCTCTTTCTTGTCCATGCCATCCCGATTGATGTGTTAATTTGGGTTGAATGTCATAGAGATGTTTTGATCAATGGTTGAAAAGTGTTACTTGTGTCCTTGTGGTAAAGGTCATGGACTCCCACTCTGAAGGTTAACTGTTCAAGTTTAGGCACCTTAGTGGTCATATTTGTTTAACATATATATTGAAAGAAAATCTCAATGTCCATAATGTCGTTTTTTCACTTTGTCTACAGTACCACTTTTCAAGTATATCATGCCCCAAAGCTTAAAACAAACTTCTCTTTTTCTCTCCCCAGCCTTCCATGCTTTCCTGTAAGTGAGGTAGATGTCAGTGTATGCTTACCTATGTTCCCACATTGACTGGTATTTTTGGATTGAATGTCATAGACATGTTTTGATCCAGCACAGTTATGAATCAGTTGTGCCCCAGTGGGTATGATGTTAGACTTTCTCTCTGAAGGATATAGATTCAAGTCCAAATGATCCAAAGGTCATGCGTCTCATCAAAGGTCTGGTCAAAGATTTCAAAATATATAGTAAATATGATTTTGTTCTTTTGTATTTGGAGTTATGTTCCTTTTGTCACTTTCTCTGAAACAACTCTTTTTAAGTATATAATTCACAATATCAAACAAAAACCAATCACTTTCTCTTAGTTTCTCTTTTTCCTTCCATTCCATTCCATACATGATGTGACAGTTAGTAAAACTCACCTATGGCACAATATTGAGTTAGATGTTGGGCTTGAATGCAATAATTATGTTTTGATAAAGGTACATCCTCTCTTGTTGTTTCATGGTAAACATCTTAGACTCCTGTACGCAGGTTAAGGGTTTGAGTTCTGGTGTCTCAATGGTCATGAGTCAGTTCAAATGTTTGACACACATACTGAAGAAAGATTTAATTCTTTTTAATATCCTTTTTGTTTTCCACTTTGTCTGCAAATACCTTTTTTTCAGGTATATCATGCCCCAGAGCTTAAAACAAACTTTTATTTCTCTCTCTCTCTTTCCTTCCATGATTTTCTATAAATTAGATGTATTTTTGGATAGAATGTCATAGTTATGTTTTGATGCACCATAGTGAAGAGTTTGTGGTTTAATTTGTAAGTTCATGGACTCCCATGTTGAAAGATTAGGGTTCAAGGCTTGGTGACTCAATGATCATGTGTCTTCCCAAAAGTCTGGTGGATTACAAAGAGTTCTCATTATTTAGAAAAAGTATTTAATTCTTTTCTATTCACAATTATGTTTTTATTTTCATTTTCCCTAAAATTACTCTTTTTAAGTAGATCATTTAACAAAGCCTAAAAAGTCTGTCTTTTTTTGTCTCTCTCTGTCCTTCATTCTCTTACAGTCCCTTTCTATTTGCTCTCACTTTGTCTTTTTCTATCTCTCATTCTATAAATGATGTAGCTCTCAGTGTACACTCACCTCTGACACAAGAATGACCTGGAATTTTGGTTTGAATATCATAGTGAAGTTTTGTTCTAAGGTGGAAGAGTCACTTGTGGTCTGGTGCTAAAGGTCTTGATGTATCACTCTGACAGTAAATAGCTCACGTCCTTGAGTGTCAGTGGTCATGTGTATGTTTTACATAGACCTAGAAGGCGGATCTCATTCTCTTTAATATAGCTCTTTTCTGTTCAATTTGTCTACATGTAGCTAATTTTAAGTATATCATGCCCCAAAGGCTGAAAACAATTTATATTGTTTTCTCCCAATCCTTTCACGCCTTTCTTTAAATGAGGTAGGTGTCGGTGTATGCTGACCTATGATCCCACATTGGTTGGCATTTTTGGATCGAATGTCATAGTTACGTTTTCATCCAGTACATTAAAGTGTCAATTGTGGCTAAATGGAAAGGGTCTAAATTGTCTATCTGAAGGTTAAGGGTTCTAGTCCAAGTGACTAAATGATCATGTATCTTTTCAAAGTTCTGGTCATTGACAATGAGTTCAAATACATGCAAAAGATTATTTTGTTCTTTTGCTTTTACCATTTCGTTATTTTTACCGCTTTCTCCAAAAAATACCTATTTTTGAGAATACCATCCACCGAAGCCTAAAAAAGTTTCTCGCTTTCTCTCTCTCCATTTCTCTTTTCTCTTCCATCCCCTTCTGTAAATGCTGTAGTAATAAGTGTACATTCACCTATGAGACAACATTGGATTGGATTGTCACAGTTATAGTTATGTATGAACCAGGGAAGTAAAGAGTCACTTTTTGTTTGTTTGTTTTGTTTGTTAAGATATTTAACATACATAGTGACAGAGGATTTGATTATTTTTAATATCATTTTTTCTGCTCCCTTATACCTCTCTTTAAATCTATCATACCCAAAAACTTAAAACAGACTTATCTTTTTCTCTCCCCATCCTTCCCTGCTTTTCTGTAAATGAGATAGACACCAGTGTATGCTTAATTTTTTCCCCATTGACTGTTTATTCTGAATCAGATGCCATAATTATTTTTTTCAAGCACAGTAAATGGTCAGTTGTGGTGTAATAAGTAAGGTCTGGGGCTCTCACTCTGAAGGTCAAGAGCTCAAGTCCCGATAACTCCATGGCCCTGTGTATCCTCCAATGTTTGGTTAATTTCAAAGAGTTCAATGTATACAGGAAATGTGACTTAATTTCTTGGTATTTGTAAATATGTATTGCTGGTCACTTTCTCTAGTACCTCTATTCTCTTTTTAAGTATAGCATTCACCAAAGCCTAAAAACTTAAATCTTCCTAAATTCATGCATCCAAACATTTTCTCTCTCTCTCTCTATCTCTGTCTATCTCTTGCTCCCTCTTTCTCTCTTTCTCTCTTTCCTCATGTCTGGCAGTCCTAGTCCTGTGTTCCTATAACAGTCTGATGGCTCCTAGATGAGGAGGATGTGACCATACTTCTCATGACAGCATCTCCATATCATACTACAGATAACCACTGTATCAAGTTAGTGCTTGTATGCGTGACAAATAATATAAAACATAAACTCATGGTGCCCTCTAAATATGAAATACAGGCCCAATTTTACTAACGCTTTGTTTTGAGTGTGCATCACTTTTGTAATGTGAACCCAACACAAAGGGGGTTATTCCAACTTTGGAGGAGGTGTTAATCCGTCCCAAAAGTGATGGTAAAGTGACGGATATACCACCAGCCGTATTACGAGTCCATTATATCCTATGGAACTCGTAATACGGCTGGTGGTAAATTCGTCACATTTAGGATGGATTACCACCTCCTCCAAAGTTGGAATAACCCACAAAGTGTTAATGTAGGATTTACTATCCACTGCAAATATGGATTTGCGCTGGATAGTATCCCAAAGTAACACAAAGATGCACAGGTTACTATTGGTGTTCCCATGCAACTACCCATGGGTTTTGATAAAAAGCCCAATCAACAAAGAATCACAGACAGGGATTTGTGCATAAATCCTAGGGCTCTTCAAGGCAGGCAGAACAAGGAGAAAGTTTTAATTTCTCCTTGTTTTTCCTACTTTGCCTGTGCGCTGCATTGTACAGAACACAAAGTGGGAAATGCCTTAACGCATAGATTTTGTACTGGAGGACACAACTTCCAATTGAAAACCCATGCTTTATAGAACACAGACATGCTAGCACCAGGGCGACAAGGTATATATGATGGCACATGGCTGTCAAAAGTGCACCAGTGCATGAAGAGAGGAGAACAACACCATACGTTAGTACATATGGGGCTATTCTACTCTCCCTTTCACGCAATGCAGTGCAGCAACTTTATTTGCTGTGCTGCTTTGTTTTACTTTTTAGTAAATCTGACCCACAATGTCTAAAACACTCAGGCACTTATTTTTGAAAGGGGCTGCGTCGCTCTTTCACCATGCAACGTGGTGCATGCGAGACGTAACTCCAAAATGCAATTTATCAAGCCTTGCAAGCCCACCTTGAGTGGCTCTAGGTGGCCTCAGGGTGCATTCTTTGGGTGTTGCAGGGTGTTCCCATGCAACATCCATGGATTTTGACACATTACCAGAGTTACCATAAGTGGTAGACCTGTTAATGTGCCAAAATTCTAACCCTTTCGTGGTGAGGTGTTACGAGGAGAAATATTTTTCGTTTCGTTTTCTTTTTCACTTCCTCTTTTTATGGTGTGCTGCATTCTGCAGCACACAGAGAAAGAGGAAAATTAGGGGATTGTTTTTGTGCAGGAAGATATCCCTTACTGCACAAAACAATCTTCCATACAACTCAGACACCCTTGCACAAGTACTATAACATATTATACACTTGCAATAAGCCAGATGGGATATCAGCGTTTGAGAAAGAGTAGCCTGTCCATCAAGCTCTGAGTCAGACACATTCTCACCTGCGCAGTTTATTAACATGACAATTAAAAAAAACCTGTATGGAATATTGTGAGCCATTCTGCTTTGTAACTTCCTACAAAACCATTATTTGTGGGATAATTCTCCAATTATTTGCAAGTTTTAGAGTCCCTCTAAAACTACTTTTAGCAGAAGTATATTCCCACTATTTATTATTTATTGCAAACTTTGTAAATTTCACAATAAGGAAGAGTTGCAGAGGAAGAACCTTCTTATCTTCCCGCCTCTTTATTAACTGATGCAGCTTGCATACTTTCAGCAACATTTACACCTAGTTCTCACATACATGAACATCAATTCACCAAAATGCCAGAGGTAGCGGCATCGCCACCTTTGACCTTCAATTTCACTCACACACACATGCTTGCATGTATACACACACATTCACATTCACCCATAAGCTCTCTCTCGTAAACCCACTGACACCCGCTACAACACACAAAATACATGTAAAGGCTTTTTTTTAACATATCTCAGCCGCAGGAGTGGCTAGTTACAAGTAAAAGGGGCAGGGGGATTAAAAAAAGATTAAACTAACATTAAGGGGGTCATTCTGACCCTGGCGGTCATGGACCACCAACCGCCAGGGCCAACGACCGCAGGAGCACCGCCAACAGGCTGGCGGTGCTCCCATGGGCATTCTGACCGCGGCGGTACAGCCGCGATCAGAAACGGAAAACCGGCGGTGTCCCGGGGGATTCCGACCCCCTTACCGCCAGCCTAGTTCTGGCGGTAACGGGTGTCGTGGGGCCCCTGGGGGCCCCTGCAGTGCCCATGCCAATGGCATGGGCACTGCAGGGGCCCCCTAACAGGGCCCCACTAAGATTTTCAGTGTCTGCATAGCAACTGCACCCGTCGCACCCTTCCCACTCCGCCGGCTCCATTTGGAGCCGGCTTCCTCGTGGGAAGGGGTTTCCCGCTGGGCGGGCGGGTGGCCTTCTGGCGGTCGCCCGCCCGCCCAGCGGGAAACTCAGAATAACCACGGCGGTCTTTTGACCGCGCAGCGGTATTCTGGCGGTTCCCGTTTGCCAAACTCAGAATGACCCCCTAAAACTAAAAATACATTTTAAAAAACGAACCTTAACTGCCAAGCGCTGCTCTGCTCCTGCTTCTCCTCCCTGCACGCACAGGCTCCCAGCCTGCCATGCTGCCAATCCCAGTCAGGGCACTCCCATGCAGACTGGGAGCCTGTGCAGGCTCTCTCCAGCCCAACAACTCTGTTGCTAGGCTGGAGAGAGCCTCCAGAGCCTATAGTGCATGTGTGTGCGCTCTGATCGGCATGCTCTGTGCACTCCCTTCAAGTGCTCATCACCCCCTTGGCCCCGCCATTTTAACAAACAGCGATAATAAACACAATTTTTTATCGATGTTTGGTAAACGTTTTGCAGCTGTCGCTGCTATTGGGGGGCGACACTCCTCTGCCCTCATGTACGAGCCACCCCTGCTCAGCCGTCAGGAAAGGTCAAGTTCCAGCTAATTGCACTCCATCATTTTGTGCAGGAAGGGACACCTTCCTGCACAAAAACAATCCTTATAGGCATATTCCCCTTTTTAAGTGAGCTGCAGAATGCAGCACACTTAGAAAGAGGAAACAACAAGGAGAAACAGAGATATAGCTCCTTGTTGCATCTCTGATGGGAGGATTTAAATTTCTGACACATTGCCAGGTCTACCAGCATTGGTAAATCTGGAAATGCCTCAGAATACATGGGTGGATGAGTGGGGACGCCCACGCTCCACCCATGTTACGCCTCTACCACGTAGAGTAACACAAGAAAGTGACTTGCGTTGCCTTATTTTACTCCAGATTTACCAAGCCAAACAGAGCTATGTCTGATGGCCTGGGGAGGCTTTGTAAATCTCATCGAGCTTTTGCATACCCCTCACGTGTGTTACTTTGTGTGGCACAAGTGTGACCCACACCTTTGATAAATGTGCCCCTAAATGTGTGAGATCTCGAAAGTTCCAACTTAACACAACTAATCCTACAAAGACAAGTAAGCATATATTACTAATCTATTTATCTTTAACTTTGGATTCCCGAGTAGTGTGCTACTCATGGCAACGTGCTTAAATGTTCATCAGGAGTAGCAAGTGCTACATAAAATAATTTACAATTCAAAAATAAGACTTGCTGCTGTTGATATAACATGCTATTTGGCACTGACCCAAACCCCAAACTAATGGAATACTTCACAACTGCATCTTTAGACACACTGAAAAAGTTATTGTTTCCTAGCCATAATGGTGTAACAATTACGCTGTAAAATGAATCACATTTAAATATAATTTCTGGTGGCAGACGTCCCTAAACCTGCCGCAGGATTAGATTTTTTTGCTGTGCTTGTTCGCTTTTCACTATAAGGGCTACTTTAAAAATCATGCTTTTAGATCCCAATTCAGCCTTACTGACACCATTCATTCCTTGATTCATACAGAACAATTATACAGCATTGGTATTATTTTATAATGTATGCATTTTTGCATCATATCACCCTAATTTTGAAAGGTGAACACATTCTCACTTTTACTAATCCTTTTATTATACTTATATAAAAGGAAAAGCATGCTTTACTTGATTTTTTTACTTATTTCTAAGTGCAGAAAATGAGAGGACGTCTTGCTGTTTAGCTTGCATTTTTAGATGAATTAAGTTTGTACATAAGATGACTAGAGCATTTTAATAAAAAAAAACTACCATTAGAGGCTGGTGCCGGTGCTAAAGGGGGATTTGGACAAACAAAAGCTTGCGCTGGTTTTGCCTGCCCCTTGTGCTATGGCTCTGGTGCGGCTTGTACAACCTAGCCAAAACACGGACACTGCTCTGTCAAGACTCTGTGGCCCATATTTACACTTTTTTTGCACCGCAGTTGCGTCACTTTTTGACGCAAAAGTGGGGTAAACTTACAAAATGCAATTGTATTTTGTAAGTTTATGCCATTTTTGCATAAAAAAGCAGCGCAAATGCAGTGCTAAAAAATAAAAATGTGGGCCTGTATTTTAGTTTGCTTAGTTGCCTACCTCTTCTGTCGGTTCAAAACGTCCACAGGCAGCAAGCTATTATGTAAGGGCTGTTTTACTTGCTGGCTTGATCATTCTCTAGCAGAACATAGGTTTTCTCACTTCCTGCAAAATACATCTTGGGGTACTTCCCCAAAATGTACTACGCACTAGTAAGTTTTCCTAAAATAAATAATTAACTGGAATTATTGGTGTGTTCTCTCACTCGTCCTACAACGCATAGATAGGTTTTTTTCTGGAGGGGAGTTTGGAATTTGGAAGCTGCCTGCATGTAGCATTTATGGGAAAATGTGTTCATACATATGGCCCTAAATTTCTTTCCAGTTGCACTCGCCTTTCCCCTCGATCATCAATAGGGGGAGCTCGTCACAAGCATTATGGAACGTGAATTGCTCAGAAAGGCGAATCGAGAAAAGATGCAGGCCATGGCTCCTGGCCTGCACAGACGGGGATTTTGTTAATTCGCTGCTGACACTTTTACTACATTTCGGCCTTTTTCATTTGGTTATTATTACTGTTAAACATTATGCATATTTGGTTAAAATACCAAACAAATTGTTTCTAAAGCACAATATATTTAAATTGGACATCTAACTATCCACGAAGATATTGCTTTAATTTCGTTGATATCAATAATTTACACGCCATTTAACCAATACGACTTCTTCCACTGTTTATTTTCATTTAATTCCCACTGTTCTTCCTCTGCCTACAAAAGAAGCCAATGCTATAAAAATAAACAACGAGATGATTCCGAAGAGAAAGTGGGTGTCAAACTTCGTTCACTGTAAGGCATTGTATTTTAAAAATATCATGGTGTAAAATGTATTTTTATAAGCACAGTGAGCTGGGTTCACAGCGATGTTGCTGTGAGAATGCATGACTTGCTTTTCTAGTATTTCTGACTTAATCCTAAATTCCACAAGTAAATCAGACGTGAATGGAGCCCAGTAAGTCGAAATAAAAATACATTTACTCGAGTGTTCAAGCTTTGAATTTACAGACACATATGGGCTTCTCTTAGAATTGTAAAACTCATCATCAGCAATCTTTTTCTAATTTTAAACATACCTTATCAATAATAATACATAAAATGCAACATGCGTGGGAATGCCTTTTAAAGGGGCACACGTTCCTAGCAATGTAACTCTTACAACACTATACATCTCTAATTGTTTCGTTGTGTTATTTATTTCTATATGATTCTCAATTGAACTCTGTAGGAAATTACAATTTTTGGCGTGATATCCCCCCACTTTGTGGCATATGTGTTTTGCTGGTCTTAAAACTCTGTGCCCTTTACCCCAGCTAAACAGAATTAAAGTGTCTGTGCTCCACTTTTGAACATGGTTAAATTGGCTTACCACTTATTATTTAACATGCTTACAAGTCCCTAATAGATGGTGGAGTAAATGCTATGTGTGGACTGCAGGATATATTGTGCCATCCACTGAGTGGCCCTGCAAAACATGGCTTCAGGCCTACCACGTGTAACCTGACTGCAGTCCCCTAACAACCTGCTATCAAACCTGTCAATGTAACGCTTTCTGACTGGTGGAAAAACTTGTCTTTAAGAATTAACCAGTCAACTCTAACAACACCTTTTTGCCCACAAGGTAGGGTACCTGATATTATAAGTGGAGAATATGCGAAACTAAAATTGGCATGCTCCTCCAGTGACTAGCCCTCAAGAGTTATTTTAATGAGCAGGTCTATGGCTGGATCCTGGAAAATTCCTAGTACACATTATAACCTTTCAGCTGCATTCTGGACAGGAAGTGACAAAAATAAATCATTCAAAGTTTACTTTTTAAATGTATTAAAAATCCAATTCATTGGTGAGGTTGGATGTATACTAAGTATATGGGAAACGTAACTTTTAGAAAGTTATACTCTGCCTGCCCAAGTCCAAGTTGAGCTAAATAGTGTTAGTCTGGGACAGTGGCCTGCCTTTGCCTACCTGACAGTGAGGTGTGAAAACTGATTCCACGGCAGAGACAATAGCCTGGGTGTTGATGGTATTTTTCTTCCCCTTGTAGGAAGGGCTGGGGTGGGCCCAGGGACTTCATTACCTTTAAAGGATCACTTGCAAGGCCGGATTTTTGGAAGCAAACATTAAGCAAGACCTGGAGGAGGGCAAGCCTTTGTTCCTGCAGGCCCATACTAGTCAGACTGCTCCAAATACAGTGGGAGGAAAGAAACCCCCAAAACCATTTTACAGTGGACACAGGGGAGGTACTACTCACTTCCTGGGCACAAGGGCGAAAGGGGGGTGTTCCATCTTACATTTTAGGAGTAAGGTGCACTGTGGGATTGTTCGCAGAAGGGCTCACTGGAACTCATGGAAAAATGGGTAAGTCTACACCTGGAAACTTTTACCTCATTCTTTTGGGAGGAGCGAGCCGGGGTTAAGCCCCACTGACTAACCACAGGCAGCTATAAATGTGGAACCTCAGAGAACCCTCCTTAAAACATGTTCTGTACCTATGGAATATCAAGCTTGCTGTATCCTAAGAGGGGTTTGGAAGGGCTAGATATGCTCTTTCATGTAACCATGAAACAATAGTGGGCTCCAGTGGTCAGTGGGCTGACCTCCTGGCTGGATACAGGGACACGAAAAGCTGAAGTATCACTTTTTATTGGATTCCCAGTTACCCAGTCCCAATTGGTCCTTCATTTGACTCTGCTCAAGGACTTTGCTGGATCAAGTCCTACTAGTAAGAACCTCCCATGAAGTCAGGGAGTCTAGGGTGAAAAGCTGAGGAATAAGGGACTTAACCACGAAAAGTTTTGGGACTTAAAACATTTCTGACTTCTAGTCACCAGAGAACCTTATCTAAGCTCCAAAGCTGATCCATGAAGGTGTGATTTTGCTGGGCTGAATAGACAGGTTTGCCTCACTTGGAATTTCTTCACAAAAACAAATCTATTTCAGCTTGTCATCGGTGAGAAGGTATCTGTCCTCATGGAACACTCATTGCATGCAGCCTGCTGACTTGTTTCACTGCAAGAGATGGGCTATCATTTCAAAGACTGAGGTCCCTGTTAAGAGTTTGGCAATGGGAAAACTTGTCTGCCATACTCCTGATGAGGTGTTCGCAGCCATGCTAGCGACCTCTCAGCAGGCCCCATTAAGGCTTTCCCGCTGAGCTGACTGATGGAAACCAAGGTGTACAATGGTCACCCCAGCTGGAAAATGGTGGCACCATTGTCACTGGCTCATAATTGAGCCAACAGCAATGCTGCCACATGCAGGGGGCACCAGCACCCTCGAAATGTGCACTGTCTGCACAGCACAGATTGCGCATTTTGAGGATGCTGGGCAGGGGGGGGCCCTGTGGCCTCCTGCACCTGTTCTCCGACAGCTTTTTCATGGCAATGGTACCGCCATGAAAATACGGACAGAGAACAAATTTATATTCAGCAGGGCAGCACAACATTCAGCACTGCCCTGGCTGATGACAGCCTGCACCCACCGTCAGACCATTAAGATCGAAGATACTGGCGGGGACGGCAGTGGGTTGGCGGGTCTGCCTGCCAACCTTGTAATGTGGCGGTCAGATCACTACAATCGCAGCGGCCAACCGCCACTGCGGCATTGGTGGTTCTCGGACTGCCCATGTCGTAATTGGGCCCTAAATCCCAATGAGAAAATCTTGACTGATTGAAGGTGCGAATAGGACCTCAGTGAGCGGGAAATTAAAATTTCTCCCACTTGGAGGTTTTCTTGCCTAAACCGTTGACTTCAGCGGGACCTTGTCCAACGGCTATCTGACAGCACATGGATACAGACTGCTGTCTTTTCTCGCTGGAAGATTTTTTTCCCTCCGTTTCACAGACTAAGATGTATATTTACAAGCCCCTAGTGCATCTTTGCCTCACCTTAGCATAATTTTTTTATGCTAATGTGGCGTCAGGAAGGCACTTTTGCATTGCCAGATTTACAAAGTGGTGCAATGCAATGCATTGCATCACTTTGCACCCCCTTGCACCACATTATGCCTGTGCTAGGCATAATGTATGCAAACGGGATATTCCAGCACAAGGAGGGACTAAAAATGGCACAGGGAAATCTACAAGATTTCACTGCACCATTTTTCCACCATTTTTAACGCCTGCAAAAAGCAGGTGTTATTATGATGCACCAATTGAAATCAATGGGCTTCCCTGTACTTTGCTGCACTAGGGTCAACATTTTCAATGCTAGTGCAGCAAGGCGCCACAATAGCATCAAAACGTTTGATACTATTGTCCTAACGACAGCCATGGTGCACCGTTTTTGTAAATAAGGCACACCAATAATGTCATTTTGGTGGGGCAGGGGCAACGCAAGAAAACTGGCACATTAGTGCAGATTCACCAGCTTCTTGTAAATCTTACCTAAGTCCAGGATCAGACTGGGCTATAGGGTAATCATGTGGTGCCTGAAGAGCTGATTTCAGAGATCAGTGTAAGGGCTGGATTTTGGTTGTTTGTGGACTGGTTTTATGGTCTGGTAGACTGGGTTTTACTGTTGATTTCTCTAATATTACAATAACCATTGCCTGTTGGAACCACAAATGCATTAAGGGGGTCATTCTGACTTTGACGGGCGGCGGAGGCCGCCCGCCAAAGTCCCGCCGGCAGAATACCACTGCGCGGTCAAAAGACCGCCGTGGTAATTCTGAGTTTCCCGCTGGGCTGGCGTGCGACCACCAGAAGGCCGCCCGCCAGCCCAGCGGGAAACCCCCTTCCATGAGGATGCCGGCTCCGAATGGAGCCGGCGGAGTGGAAGGGGTGCGACGGGTGCAGTTGCACCCGTCGCGATTTTCAGTGTCTGCTTGGCAGACACTGAAAATCTTGGTGGGGCCCTGTAAGGGGGCCCCTGCAGTGCCCATGCCATTGGCATGGGCACTGCAGGGGCCCCCAGGGGCCCCACGACACCCGTTACCGCCAGCCAAGTTCTGGCGGTCAAAACCGCCAGAACCAGGCTGGCGGTAAGGGGGTCGGAATCCCCATGGCGGCGCTGCTTGCAGCGCCGCCATGGAGGATTCCCTTGGGCAGCGGGAAACCGGCGGGACACCGCCGGTTTCCCGTTTCTGACCGCGGCTGTACCGCCGCGGTCAGAATGCCCATGGGAGCACCGCCAGCCTGTTGGCGGTGCTCCCGCGGTTGTTGGCCCTGGCGGTCCATGACTGCCAGGGTCAGAATGACCCCCTAAGTCTCCCATACCTTGCAAAACACCTCTACAGCTTGTCTTTAAAAGTTTGAGACTACCCTGATTTCCAAATGTGGGGCACTTATTTAGCTATCTGAATAGCTATTGGGTCTATTTTCTGTCCCTGTCTGAAGGTTAAAGTTTGATTCGGATGTGGGCTTCCTTACACATTTAGGAGACCTGCTATTTTGTGATTCTGACATAAGTGTATGAAGTTTCTATTTCTCTGAGTTACTAGCAGCTGTTAGTGGAACAGTATGGCTAAAAGAGTGGCTAAAAGTGTTTGAATAAGGGTTATGGAGCCACCTATATCTCATGCCAGAAAACTCGATTTTGATTAGGAACCAAAATACCAAAATGTCAGTCATGTTCTATTCAGCCCCAAGCTGTTAATGCTTATCCAAGCACTTGGACAATAACTTGCCCTGTTGAAGTCGTGTATGCAGGTCAACAGATGTGCAAATATGGAGCTTCATGCATAAATAGACAACTGAGTCAGTAAGTGAAACGTCATTTGAAAATGGCTGTCAAATATTCTATATAGATGCAAATATGAGAAATAAAAGAAGACCATATTATACAAATAATAGTGATTAATTTAAAATGAAGAAAAAAGAATTCATATTGAATAGTAAATTAGCATTAAGATGTCAATTATAAGAAACTTATAATTAAAAAGAATCATAATACGAAAGTGCATGGTAACACCCCTCATACCCCACCTTTACCCCTAACCCTAACCCAACCCAAACCATAACCCTGAACCAAATCCCAAACTACTCCACATATAATAATGCCATATTTTTAATAACAACATTTTACATATTGTCTTCCAAATAAAATGTCATTTCAAGTGTTCTTCTCTTTGGATTCATCATTCCTCTTTTATGCTTTTTTATTTGCCGCATATTCTTACACTAAAAGCTGCTGGTCACTCAGAGAAACAGCCCTTAATTTTATCTACTTAACATCAGAATCACAAAACGGCGGGTCTCCTGAGTGTGTAAAGAAGCTCACACGGTATTAACATATCTTTACATCAAAATTGTTGTTGTTTATAGGCAATGCTACACAAATAAAATGTACTCATTTCAGTTTACGACTATGATCTCTATAATCTTTTGATGTCACCTCCGATCACATTTTTTCACACATAGGATGCAAATAAATGCAGCCATAAATTGTGAGTTTTTTTCCAGCTATCACTAAGGGCCTTATTAACAGGCTGAAGGTCTGAAAACCTCCAGCCTCGTGGTTGCGGTCGGACCGCAGGAGGTGTTGCGGTCCGACTGCCACATTACAAGGTTGGTGGCACCGCTGCCCCACCAGGATCAGTAACCCCGTCAGGCTGATGGCAGTCCTGGTTGTAATCAGCCAGGGCGGTACTGAACTCAGCACCTCCCTGCTGATTATAACCTAACCTTGTTTACTGCCAGCCTTTTCATGGCGGTCTGACAGCCATGAAAAGGCTGGCGGAGAGCAAGTGCAGGGGTCCCCCTGCCCAGCACCCTGGAAATGTGCACTGTCTGCTGTGCAGACAGTGAGCATTTCGAGGGTGCTGGTGCCCCCTGCGTGCGGCAGCATTGCCATTGGCTTTATTATGAGCCAGCGACAATTCCGCCACACCTTTCCCACTAGGCTGACCGACACTAACCTTGGTCTCTGCCGGTCAGTCCAGTGGGAACATCGTAATGGGGCCGGCGGTCAGGTTACCAGCATCGTGGCGACCTCCCCGTGGGGAGTTTGGCAGACAGATGTTTCCATCTGCCAAACTCCATCAGCCCCTGAGTCTTGTTTCCATCATGCATCATCAGTAAACAATGACTGTATGTTAAAACGAGCCCTCCATATGAAGTTCAGCATTAATATAGCATAAAAGCCTAGTGCTTATTACATTATAAAAAGTACCAAGCCTGAGTTCCAGGACTGAACCACAGGTGAGGTCCTGGAAGGAGGGGGAGGGCGTTTTACCCCTGCCACAGGCAGAGTAGCTCTACTGCTATTAGAACACTCCACCCACTTGGAGTAGAACATTCCAAATTAAACAAAGAGAAACAGAAAATGCATATGATTAATTTAATACCTTATTTAAACAGTGGTAATGGTGAATTGTTGTTTGTCACTGGAAATGCAGAAGAGTGTGCTGTTCTTCACACCAAAAACTTAACATGGCACAACACAACAAGACAGAGTGAGCATACCTGTCAAACTACAGCACAACAACGAAACTAGGCAATAATGCAACAAGAAACACAACAGTACAAAAAAAACACAAAACACCATCATCACAAATTGCGACTCAATAACACAAAAAAAGCTACATACTGCTACAGCAACACTGCAACACAACCTAAAAGCAGAACACAAAAAAAGAGAACACAAATGTGGCACAAATGCAATACAATATCAAAACACAAAATAACAATTTTACACACTTGATAAAGGAACATTTTCCCAACAGCACCACAAGGTTCTAAGAAGTAACTCAACACAAGAATACAAAACAAAAGTGTCTTTACAATACAATAACCACATCATCACACCAGAACGCAAATAACAATTGCAAAGGTGTGCTGTTTTGTTATTGTGTTGATTTTATTTTCTTAGCAAATCTACATTACATTTTCATTAGGAAAATGTATCCTTTGCTAACCTATATGTTGGAAAATTGTGAGCTTCTATTGATGAACAATTGCTTCATTGTTGTAGGTTCAAGTTTCAGAAAGTGCATGTTCATCTAATCCTCAATGTCGCTGTGGAAGAAATACACAGTTAGGTAGGATTCAGATGATTTGATTGTATGTGAGGCCGTGTGTACAATTATGTTGCTTTTGTTCTTTAAAGCACATTATTGCAGTTGACAGGGCTCTTGTCACAGGAACGGGTAACCAATACACTGCCCTGATTTGCTATTGAGAGGTTTAGTGTTTAATGTTTATTAATGCACATGTATTTTTTTTCTTCAGATGGGAATTTATTTTTGTAATTTAAACCAGAAAAATAATTTACATTTATTTGAATTCATTCATTAACATTTTCATTCAAAATGAACCTAATAGTGCTGTAGTATTTTTTGTTCCACGTTTCACATAAAATATGTTTCTTATTTATTTTTTAGTTGAATAAACTTTTTTATGTTTTCAAATACTTTACCATGTGGAGATCTCCCTCCCAACTATGAGGTTTTCTGATTAAACTATTTACATCAAAAATAGATATTAAAAGTATGCCTCATCAAATATTACTGTTAATTAATTTTATATATTTATTTTAAATGTAGAACAAAATACAAATTGCCATAGCACTATTAGCTTACTGTTGAAATGAATGTTTAATAAATGGAAATGTATTCCATTCAGATTATTTTTATAAATTTAAATTGAAAAAGAAATTACCACTTAAGAAAAAAATTAACGTGCATTAATAATTATTGAAGGTGGTGTACTGAATGGATTAAAATTAATGTTATTATGTAGAATTAAGTTCTTAAAACATTTTACAATTACATAATTAAATAATAACTATGTACTATTGTATATATTATTTAAACCTTTAATTATATTTGTAACTTTTTTTCATAACTTAATTTAATTTAACATTATTTCATATGGGGTTTTATTTTAATTCCCTACCTCCGTTACTTTCTATTTGAGGGTGTTGCAGCATCAGTGGTTGTGGACTTATTACTGTTTTTCATTTTTGTAGTAACATACACTCAGATTTTGTCAACAGCCAAAAGTAGTTCACATACTTAAAATTGCAAGTTACCTATGTTTAGTCAGTCCCGCTATGTTGAAGGGCTGTCTTCTGCATACAGGGGGCATGGCTATGAAATGCATTTACGGGCACGATTAGGAGTTCGGTGGACGGGAAGATCCGTCCACCGAACTTCTGACGGGGAGGTTTGCTGGCACACTGGCTATCTCCCTGCCGGACGCATTCCGCCCGTCAGCCTAGTGTGAAACTGGCAGCAGCATTGTCTCTGGCTCAAAATCGAGCCAACAGCAATGCTGTCACCTGCAGGGTGCACCAGCACCCTCGCAAAGTTCACTGTCTGCCAAGTGCATGGACAGTGTAGGGGCTACCCTGTGGCCCCTTGCACCTATTCTCCACCAGCCTTTTCATGGTGGTAAGGCTGGTGGAGAACGAGGTTGTAATCAGCAGGGTGGCGCTGCATGCTGATTGTGACCGCCAACCGCCGTCAATCCATCGGGATCACCGATCCCGGCAGAGACAGTGGAAGCCTGGCGGTCTGACCACTGGGGTCTTAATGTGGTGGTTGGACTGCCACAGAGGTGGCGGCCCTCTCAGCCAACATGAGGCTGGCAGTCTTAAGACCTCCAGCCTCGTAATGAGGCCCTCTGGCCATGATTCATACTTAGGTTTGCATCAAAAAGTATAGCGCCAGCAAGTACCATTCCAGAAAGCTAGTCAGGCGCCATATTTAAGGAATGGTGCAAGCTGGCGCTAAGGCCAGGTTAGCGTCAAAATACATGACGCTAACCTGGTGGGGGAGGCGTAGGGAAAACTGGAGGTTGTGCGTGAAAGAATAGCGCTACTCAGTTTAGAGTCACAATAATGACTCTAACCTGACTAGCGCCATTGTTAGATGCACAACCCCCATGAACATGACTTCTGTCTAAGTAAAAGACAGCAGTCATGCCTCCCAGCCCAATGTCCATGCCCAGGGGACTTAAGGGCCATTGGGCACAGTGCCATGTAGGGGGGCCTAAGTTAATAATTACTTACTTACCTGTACTTACCTGGGATGAGGTCCCCCATCCTCCACTGTCCATTTGATGTGGGTGTCCCTGGGGCCTGGGGAGGGCACCTGTGGGCTTATTCCATGGTGTTCCATCATGGAAATTGGCCCACAGGTCCCCTAACGCCTGCCCTGACCCAGGTGTTAAATAATGGCGCTAAGCAAGGTTAGCACCATTATTTAGGCCCGCCTCCCTCCCGTGCACCATTTTTGCATTGGAGGATAAATAAGGCGCTAGGGCCTTTGAGTAATTTTTTGCCCAGGAACATCTACCTTGTATCTCATTAATGCAAGGTAGTTTTCCTCAGGCAAGAAATGACTTTAACTGCAATATTTTGGTGCTAGACATATCTAGCACCAAAATATAAATATAGAGTTAAGTTTGCGCTGAATTAGCATAAAAAAATGACGCTAATTTAGCACAAACATAGTATAAATATGCCACTATGTTTTAGCCATGGGGCAATTCAAAATAGATTTTAGGGGAAGTCTGAGGCTGTTTCACCAGACCTGACTACTTTGAATACCTTTTTTGAGTATAAAGCTAGAAAGCTTAAAACAGTGTCAGAGACACATATTCTATAAGTGTAGAAAGAAGTAGTGTTCTACAGTGATGCAGATTGCTCAAAATAAAAGTCTGTTTTGTTGAAATGAGACATTTTACACCATGATTCTCAGAGACTTTTGGCCTCATTACGAGTTTGGTGGTCTTTTGGCAAGACCGTTGTGGTGGCGGCAGCTGAACGACCGCCATGTTGGCAGTGATACGACTGCCTTATTACAAGTTACACAGTGAAGTTGGCTAAAATCCAGCCAAAATTCCGAAACAGCCAGGACACTGGAGGGCGGGAAAGAAGCGGTCCCACCACCAGCCCACCAAAAAATCTCTGAACCTAGTACACCCACGAATCACAATAGGAGTTGTTCCATGGCCAAAAACCAATGGCGGTGTGAATCGCAGCGGTCTGCAGTCAGCACAGTAATACACTGCACCACATTGGATAGTTTAATAACCTCACACCTGACACACATCCACACACCAGACACACCTACACACTGCACTCTGAAACACACCCCTACACACATCACAATCCTTTGTGAACCAGAACTCGACACACAGCAAGAAAGAAGCCGCCCACAAAAATCAGAAACCAGAGATCATGCACCGCTACACACTTGACATAGCACACATTACACACCTGCACAGCACACTCAACACACAAATTAGTATCCCACACATTAGACACCAACCATCACCCACTCACATCACAGGACCCACACCTCATACCCTTTTTCTTAACCTTTACATGTCGTCCACCACTACCATGTCCCCACAAAAACATCACTGTTTCACAGATGATGAATTGAGGGTCATGGTGGACGAAATCATCAGAGTAGGGCCACACCTATTTGGAGCACAGGTCCAGCAAACATTAATCCCAGGAAATTGAGATGTGGCAAAGAATAGTCGACAGGGTGAGTTCTGTAGGCAGATATCCATGCACAAGGGAGGAGATCAGTAAGAAGTGGAATGACCTCAGAGGGAAGGTACGTTCCATGGCCACCATGCACCAACTGACTGTCATCAAGACTGGCGGTGGGCCCCACCTCCTTCTCCCTACTTTCACATCATGGGAGGGGAAGGTCTTGGACATCTTGCATTCTGAGGGCCTGAAAGGGATACCTGGGGAGTAGAGTCAGGTAAGTCACTACACCAATAATGTCACCCTAAAGTTCTGTCTTGCATGCTCGCTGATCACCTTATGGATCTTACCAGCCAGCCCACTCACCACCCCTGTGTCCAACTGTCCAATTACCCCTCTCTGGCATCCCACATGTCAAATAAACTCACTGGAGGGCAAAGTGTCCCTGCATGGCATGGGTAGTACAGGGACTGACAGCACTACAACTCCCATCAGACACTGTTCCACCTGTAAAAAAACCAGAACAGTGTACTACAATTTAAATGGTCTGCATATCAAACTAACAATCAATTAAACCCACCTGAATGCTCCACAATTATACAGTTTATGGCAATGACACCAATGCAATGGCCACCTGCCAGTGCAATTCCATCCAACACACAGCTACAGCTGTGTTCTCTACAAAACTGGCCTTCAGGCCTCCAAACAACCATTGAAATGAACTCACCAGGTGGGCACAAACTTATATTAAGTGTGATGTACTTGGAGTACACTCATACAGAGGCTGAGGTATAATGGTCACTTCTAATCTGCTGGCCATCTCTGTTTCCATAGTACATTGTGCAGCTGTTAGTTGACTCAGTGATACTATACACCTAACTTGGAGGTAACATGAAAAATGTAAAGCCACACAGCAGTCAAGATATGAGTCTATGAACAGCCATCTAACCACCAAGCTACTCTAACATCCTCTAGCAAGGTGTATGATTTAGGAAATCTCTGTATCCCATATTTCTGGGCCCCAGATTTGTAAGAAGGTATCACTGTCATATCAAGGGATCAAGTAAAGGCTTTCTGAGTGTGGCACATACTATGTCTACCTGTCAAAGTTTGATACCACTTGTTGCATTATTGTCAGTAACTGTGTGTTCCACTGCTCCTACAGGTACCCTAGCCATTATGATCATGGAAAGGACACCAGAGACAGCCACTTGCCCTCTGGATGAAGCCCTCAGTGAGGAAAACACCCCTGGATGTGTGGACATTGAGGACGTTCTCTGGCCCATCTGGGACACCTGGCTAGTCAGCAACTCTCAGCCTCACCCTGCCTACATTGCCTCCTCCCAGCCCTGTTGCTTTAACACCTCAGGCAACCATTGGCCCCCAATCCTGTGTTACAAGGAGCGTTTCAACCAACATGTGCCCCCCAGTACAGGTACCTGAGTCACCACTAGAAAACCCAGACAATGATGGACCTGGCACCAGTGGAGTTGGGCAAACTGTGCCAGGGCACTGGCACGTGGGGGTAGGGTGCGTGGGAGGGATGGTGTGAGCCAGAGGATGGAGGATCCTAGAAATACAGGACACAATCTCCCAAGTCTTGGGAGATTACCAACAATCCCAAGGCGTGATGGGCCAGGTACTTTCTATGATGATGATGGGGGAGATAAAGCAGCTGCAGAGGGACAATCACCAGGAAGTTATGCAAATGCTATGCAACAGTGGGAGGCCCTAAATGCCCAGCTGGCTGCCTTTGCAGGGGTGCTGAGAGACATGAATACCATCCTGAGCAGGTTATGTCCACCACAGCTGGCCCCTTCCACTTGCAATGTGACATCTGCCCCTTCTACATATGTGGCAGCCAGTACAATGGAGGCCCTGCCAGGGGAAGGACATGCCTCAGACACTGCTGCCTCTGTAGCCATAGAATCACCCTGCACACGTAGACTTCCACCTAAATATCCAGAAGGAACAGATGTCAAGACTTCAAACACTGCCAAGAAGTGAAACTCTACTGATTGGTTCCCCTTGTGTGTCACTGATACACCCTGTTGACTGTCCTACAACCAACCTCCATTTTCCAATGGTACAAGAACACTGGACTTAAGACTCCAAATGTTGTAGCAGCTACCCTGATGATTTCATCCACCATGACTGAAACCTTCACTGTTTATATTCATTTGATTTGATCCATTTCCCATCATATGAATGTGCACTCTTTAATAAACACTACTAAACCACAGATCACGTGTGAGAGTCATTTTCAGCTAAATGTAACTGTTAACTGTAATACCTCTTGCATATAAAAGAAATGCACAAATGTAACAACTTAGTAAAGTCCCATCTCACATTTAATCAGGGTACAATTTACCCCATAATGCACACAGAGGTCAGCATAAATGCCCCCAGTCATTAAACCTTCCACTTACCATAGTCAAGTATCAGTAGGCATTATACTCACCTATGCCAGTCCTGATACACATGCACAGTGGCCTGAAATAAGGAAACACACTGACAGCTACATAAAAATAAGATATTACCAAAATTAAGCCAATAAGAAGGTTGAGGTTATAGATTGCACAGGATGACGTGTCAGAGACATAAGACTACACACATGGCACCATTGGGCCCACATCCCATGGCAAACAGTTCTATAGCGTGGAATAGGACTACCATCCCACTGTCCAGACAGTCTGGGCATAGCCCTCCATACCACAAATCTCATGCCTGACAGTACCTGGTTCAACCATGTTCACTTCACGTGTCAGTCGGCAAATCCCACCTGTTTGAGACACAGTCAGATATTGCCAAAGGAAGATGACCTTGTGGAGTGATCTGCAAAATAAAAATGTCATACACAAGGTATAGGCGGGAATTGATTTTAAAACATCATATAGCCATGTCCTGTATGCAATGGTAACTCTAATTGTGCATTGTGACAAACTTAGACTGTGGTGATCGAAAAGCTGTCCACTACTCCAAGTAGTATTCTGGATGCACATCTGACTTGTGTGCTTTGAAGTTACTTATGACCTGTCTGATGGACATACAAAGACCCTCATCAAGCATCTCTACCCCCCAATACCCCACTGAGTAAGTTAAATTACAGGACATCACATACCTACAGTCAGGTGAAGTACTGATTGATGAGATCTGCCCGGATGTCCCCAGCTTCATCCTCATCACAGTCATCCTCACTTGTCAATTCTGCATTCTCACCTGCTGGAACTGCTGGCTCCCCCTCATCTGGTATATATGGGATTTGATGTCTCGGGCGAGGATGTGGAGCATGCAGCAGGCCATAATAATTTGACATACTTTGGTGGGTGAGTAGAGGAGGGCTGCACCAGACTTATCGATGCTATGGAATCTTGCCTTCAGGAGCCCAAAAGTCCAGGACACGCCTTGTCCTTCCGTGGGCCTTATTGGAGCGGACTTCCCCTGGCGTCGTTGGGTACCTCACAGGTATCAACAACCAGGGGCGGTTTGGGTACCCAGAGTCCCCTGTAAGGAATAATTACAAAAATGCAAACATAAATCTTGGGCATCCAAACATTTGGTAGCAGATATAAGTTAGAGACACACATGACATATATGACTTATCAACCAGCCAGGCCCTCTCTGTGTATTGTTGTGTTATCAGCAGGGGGATATTGCTGTTCCCCATGATAAAGGCATCATGCACTGACCCCCAGTACCTTGCCCAAACTTGGGAAATGTAGAGGTCAGTCAAACAGATAACTTGTACATTAATAGATGCCACTAAAGATACATTACTGTACTTTTATCTCATCAATTTTACAACATGTATATTAAACCTGCATATTCATTCATGATTGCTCAAACCAGCACTGAAAACTGTGGTATAAATACGTTTCACAGCTTGTGACACAACATTAAATTAACTTTTCCGATCATCTATGCACCTTAAAATGGCAGCTGCCTGACCTACTGTACTGGGCATTAGGAACTGACCTAGGTCCGCTGGTGTAAGTCGTCATGGCAGTAAGCGGTTACCACTGGGGTGGCTATTGCCATTGGTACACATTGCTGCATTTGGCGGTCTTGAGCCCATGGCGATTTCCGCCGGTGGTGACAGTTTCTTATGTGGCGGATGTGACTGCCATCTCATACTTCAGCTCTCACTTGACTCCTGACACCGCTGCCAGCAAGACCTCAACGACCTGAGCTGCTGTGTACTGCCTCTGGGAGCAATTATGCCATGTCCTACAGGTGATAGGGCCCCTGCCTTCTCACCCAAGGAGCTGGAGAAGCCAGTGGAGGAGGATCTACCTCTGTATAGACAGCTCTATGGTGCACCAGAGGAACAGGTAAGGGCACCATGTGTGCATATGTTTTATTTGCTCGTCTATCCTTTGTTATACCAAGCAATAGTTGATGGGCAAAGTTTGTGATCATGTCCAAAAAAGGTTGAAGGTTCAAAAGTTGTGGTTATTTGTGTGGGTACATGGGCATGTGCATATGTGTTTAGATAGATTTAGAGTCCTGTGACATAGTGGAGAGTGTGTGATGTATGTTCCCTGACCCACCTACTGACTGTAATACATGATCACTGAAGGTGGTACACCAAACTTTGGCAGGAATACCATGTTTACAGATGTGTTTCTGCTCTGGTCATATGTAAGAAGCTGACAACTGGTGCTGGATAGGCAAATTGTTTGCCAATTTAAACTTCACACATGACCTGACTGCATATGTCATCTATCATTGGAGAGGATGTTGACAACAGTCTTTATATGGCTTGTTGAACTAACATGTTTTTTATCCTGCTTATTTTAATATGGTGCATGTGGACATGACATTCTTTTCTTGTCTCTGTCATCCATGCAGGTCAACGCACATCAGAAGAAGGGGATTTGGCGTGCCATCACCAAGAAAGTGTGGACCCTGGGGGTCCACAGCCGGCAGAGCACCCACTGTAAGAAGAGGTGGGAGGACCTGAGACGCTGGGCCCGGAAGACCGCAGAAGCCCAGCTGAGGATGTCCACCCAAGGAAGATGGGGTGCCCATCGGACCTTGACCCCTCTAGTGGCCCGCATATTGGTAGTGGCCTACCCTGAGTTGGGTGGGTATTTGAGGGAGGCACAGCAACCACAAGGGGGTAAGTACAGACTTAACACAATTTCACCCCTTTGCCAGGTTAGTGTCTGAGGTGACAGATTGTTAGCTCTGACAATGTGGTAAGTGCACAGTGTCACAGATCTCCTGTCAACACATTATGACAGTACCCAACAATGGCACACAGGTGTACACATACTAATGTGCTTAGGGACATGTAACTCACCTATTTTGTTTCCTCAGTACAGAAGCATATAATGATGCACATATAACTGTGTCATATGTGAACCACTACACAGCTTTTCATACCCTGGTGGTTGTTCATTCCCACCTACAGGTCAATATTCCAAATATCATGATGGTAAGGTGTCCAGGTCCTTGCTCTCTGCCCATTGTAATGTCCCTTGATCCATGTCTATGTGCAACATTCAGTCAGAGATATTGAAGTCATTCCTACTTTTCAAAAGGTATCTGATGAGTGACAGCTTCATGTGAGGCTGTGATGTCCATCAGAAAATTCATGGCATACTAGCTTAACCTGTTACAACGTGATCCCCCGTGGTAAGTGAGGGATGTACATATACATTTGTGATGTGTCATCTGAGTAGACAGCATACATGTTGGAAACCACGGAGGTTTTGCAACAGCTCTATTGAATCACACATATTGGTGTCGGGCTATGAATGATAGTACCATGTTTGTGTTCTGTTGCAAGAAAGTGGCTACACAGCATTTGTCCTTAGGTATACTGTTTTAGCATGATGCATAGGCAAAAGTATATTTTTCACAGTTACAATCTTAATTTTTTTTTGCCAACATCAATTGCCAATTGAAAGGTTCTGTCATGTTTACACATTGTAAATAGTTATATATATACTTTCTGTTGCTATGAAGGATATGTTTACTGAGTCCTGGCTGTTTGGGAACCTATTGTTTGCACTGACACCAATGTGGTGCGGGTGTGGTAGTTTACATACACATGAGTGGTATACTATGTGTATTCAGGCATTTGGCTTGCATCATGATGGGTGTACCTGTCATGGTAGCATCATATGTGCTTTGTCTCTCAGACTTCTTCACAGACAGAATTAAGGCTAGTCATGTTTGATGTGTGGATAGTGATGTTGCCACCCAGTCAGTTAGCTATTGATAGAATAATTGCATAATTAGTGAAGGCTGATTGTCACCTTCCTGCACATGACAGTGGTCCATTGACTAGAAACAAATGATTGACCACTTGTTATTGTGTGTGAGATACTGCACTGAGTTTATTTGGCCCTTACATGACTAATAAAGCTTGTTTTCTGGGGGATGCCTTGGTCCACAATGTAGTTACATTCCTTTATACATCACTATTGGACCGTGTGTGTGTGACGTGTCCTTACTCTTTCACCTCAAACATTTTAAGTATGTCAATTAGAGGAGTTGCATGTTTGCATATATCCATTGTGCATGTTGTTAAGTATGTGATATGAAGTGGGTAATGGCTTGTATACACGAGGCTGCCTTGACTTTATTATACAACATGTTTCATTGCCTGGAACATGACATCAGGGTTAATTGTTTGTATGTGTTGAGTTTGTGTATTTGAATAGTGGAAATCAATGTCATATTTCTGAACTATGGGCCTGATTACAACTTTGGAGGAGGTGTTAATCCGTCCCAAAAGTGACGGTAAAGTGACGGATATACCACCAGCCGTATTACGAGTTCCATAGGATATAATGGACTCGTAATACGGCTGGTGGTATATCCTCCACTTTACCGTCACTTTTGGGACGGATTAACACCTCCTCCAAAGTTGTAATCAGGCCCTATATCTTGATTGGTGCTTGACTTTGTTGTTGTGGATAGGGAGCCTGTATCTTGTTGCAAAGTCACCTTGTCATGGGTTGGTCAGTGTGATAGGTCTACTGATATAATGGCATTGTAGGTGAGACATAGGTAGCTTAGCTGGTGTGTAACAATGTTTTTTAAAGAGAGGGATATATTGTATGTATCTTATTGTGACATGATGTTGCCACTTAACTGGTACTACCTGGGGGTGTTGGTCAACTCGATGTCATGATACTAATGTGTAAAGTATGATGGAAGTGTTATCTAGTGAATGTGATGACCATCCCTCACTTACTGTTTTGCAGCATCAGCATTGGCAGGTGAAGGAGATGTGGCACAGCTGAGTGGGGAAGCTTCTGGCCACAGGACCTGCAGTCACGACACCACCAACACTGAGGGACCCAGTGGGAAGGATGGTGAGGGAAGTGCCACAGGGGAGACCTGATCCAGTACACCTTCATCAGAATCCTCCTGTGGCCACTCTCTAGTGGTGGTGGACCTATCTGGGACTACTCCAGCACCATCTCTGTATGCCACCCCCCCTTTCTATCACCGCCATCCCTGTTGCGCCCCACCCAGTTGGCCATGCCCACCCATCCAAGAGGGTGGCAATCTCCTTTGCTGCAGGCACCTCTGCTTCAGCCCCTGTTAGCCCTGCTGCCCTCAGTGAAGAGGCTATTGACCTTCAGAGGTCGATCTCTGTGGGTCAGTCGACCATTGTGAATGCCATCCAGGGACTGGCAACTCAAATCCAACAGAGTAATGTGTTGCTGGAGGGCATTCAAAGTGCACTGGCTGGTCTATAGAGATCTTTTCAGGCTTTGGCCTCCACACTGATGGCAGCTAGTCACCCTTTGTTTATTGTCCCCCCCCACCGTCCTCTTCCCAATCTGAATCCCCCTTCCCCAACACACCCAAAGCACACAGACAGACAGGCATGTATCCACCTTAACATCCAAGGATAGAGGAGACAAACATAAGCACCACAAGACACACCACCAGCATACACACAAGCAACATCCGCCTGCAGACACAGCAACAGTCACTACCTGCCCTGACACCCCCACCACCCCCAACATCACAGACACAACACCTGACACACCTGCAGACACCACAGCAACATTCAGAGATCCAGCCATCACACCTATCCTACCCAAAGACACCAACACAGCAGACCTTCAGACATCCACCACACCCACAGTCACCACAACCATTGACATGACTACATGCAGCACATCCACCATACCTGCAGTCACCACCCCAAAAGACAGCCACCAACCCACCACAGCATCTTCCAGCACCTCCATCCCCTGAGCCCAAAGCACATAAATGCCCTCACTCACCCACCCAACAGACACCCACCACCTACAAGCATACCTCCCACAAACACGCACCTAAGACATCCACACCAAAAACTCTTACAATGATTCCCGCTCCATCCACACCCAAACCCTTTTGCCATGACTGTCCTGTGTGTGCAAAAAAAAATTCTTCTTGGAGTTTGACCTTTTCCCTGCTCTTCAACCCCCCCCCCATTGACACCCCAAAGAGATCTGTTTCCCTTCTTAAGGCCATCCCTTCCCCTGCCAAAGCCTCCCCTACCACTCATGCCAGTACCCATACTCCTCCCCGCCAAGAAGTCAACCCCTCCCAAAAAGACCCAACCCTCTCCCAAGCCAAAACCAAGATCCCCCTCCCAAGCATAAGCCCACCCCCCCTCCCCAGCCTAGACCAAAACCACTCCTCCCCTCCACCCATCAAGACTCCCTGAGCTGCCTGCCTACCCCCTTGGTGACTCTACCTGTGGAGGTTACATGACAGTCAGGAGTAAAGTTGGTGCACCATATTGTGTCTTTGGTGCAACACCATTTTATGTATATGGACTGCTCAATGGCTTGGACTTTTATCTTTGTGTTAAAATATTATGTCTAACCAGTTGTTGTTTTTTTGGTTACATCTTTGTCCTGCATTTCCTTTCCTAGGTTTGAGTTGTTCCTGGCTGACAATGGTTGTGTGCCAGTAATTGTGTGGGTGGTGCTTGTGTTTCCTGTATTTTTTAGCAGTTTGTGAGGGTGTGTGCAGTGATTTTATCTCCCAGGGATAGGGTGTGTGTTGTGTGATGGGCGTGTGTATGTAACATGTTGTTGTCATGGTATTGTGTCATGTTTGTGTTGACATGAGTTTGTTGCTGTGCGGCTTTGTGTGCTTTGACTGCGTAAGTCTGCGTGTATTGTGCATGGTATAATGGGTACGGTGTGCTGAGTGTATGCATGATGTGTCTGTTGATTGCTAAGTTGCATGATTGTATAATTGTGTGTGATCATTCACAGATGGCTGTACATTAAGTTGTATATGTGTTGTGTCCCTGCAAATGTCGGTTGTGAGTGCTTGACAAATGTTTATATTTGTTCAGTTGTGGTGTTGTTGTGACATGTTGGGGTTGTTATTTGTTATTTGGGATTGTGTAAGGCTGTGCTGTGTTGCCGTTCATAACTGTGTATTACTGACGTGTGGGGTGTGCTGGCTGCAGTGTTCGTGCTTTGTATGTGTGGGTGTCTTTGTTGTTGTATGTGAGTGTGCGTGCCACTATACTTTTATGTGTGTGTGTGGCCCTCGCACCCTCTTCCCTATTGCATGTTTTATAACTGTACAAAATTTAACAATACGAAGGTAACAGGTGAGTGTATGTACTTACGTTTTTTGTTGTCCTCGTCGGCAATGATTCTGTTGTCTTTCCATGGCGGCTCCAGACGAGTATGGCTTTCTGGAGGTCAGTGTTTCTTTTTGTAGAGTTCATTTCCACCTGGGTTTCCCTGGTGGTCCGACCGCGGCGGAAATGTTGGCGGTGTGCAGCCTCGTAATGAATCCAACAGAAACATGGTCTCCGCCAGACTGTTGGCGGATCCAATCAACGATGGGGGTCTGACCACACTAGCGGTGCCGGCAGTGCTTTGGCTGTGTTTCGTTTGCATCAACGCCAAAATCATAATTTGGTGGTCCGCTCCGCCATTGCCAACATCGAGATCGCAGGACCACCAAACTCGTAATGGGCCCTTTTGTTTAATAAAGGAAGACCTAGGCAAGAGAACAATATCCCTGGTGTATTTGGAGATCCCTGGAAGGAACATGTAAGGGGGAGTCTGATATTTCACTTGAATACACAGCATTGTACAGCCCTAAGTTCCAATAGGAACGCATGACTTGTTAAATATTATTAATTCTTCTAAACCATTTTAATTGCTATTGGATTTCTTGTTAGCACAGAACGTTCCTGAATGTTTACCACCATCTCCACTAGCTCTAGATGCAGTAAAGGGGAATCTTTAATCTTCCAAAGGAAAAGTGATCATCTGGTTATTTCTGCGACAGGGCACTCCATATTAAAAAGGTAAACAGCACAGAGGTCATATCGTATGTCTGATGTTGAAGACATTCTGAAAATGTATCACAGGATCTCTTGGTGGCAACAGGCACTAAGAAACACTCAAATATCAAAAGCCCACAACATTATAGTACATGAAGGAGATGAACACTGCAGCCAGCCGACATCTGGAAGTGCCGTTCTTTAAGACACTCATTAGTATCATCAATAGTTGACTGCAAATTTGCACATATTCACTGAAGGAAAGCCAACACATTTTCTATCAGTTCACGATAGAAAGCTTTCCCTGACCACGCACTGCACAACTGGGCTATTTTCCAATAGCAGTGGGGCAAAATATCCTGGGGCATGGGGCAGGATACATGCCAGGGCTCTGACGAAGGGCTCTGATGATGGAATGATGTCAACTGGCGACAGTACTATCATTGTCCCTTTTGAACTCTCGTGACAGCAGAAATGGTTTCCCCTCTGCCACAAAGTACCACTGATGCTAAACCTATTTTTCTACTAAAGCTTCGTGAATTTTACACTTTACAAAATGTTATTACCAAATATGTAAAGAGATCATTTACTAATATCTTGCAACTTCACATATCCTGATAATCACATAATTTTAGTTCTAAATAATGGTCAATGATGCCTCAAACTGAAGATTCAGATTGAAACGGTCATGCAATCTGTCATCTTCCCCATTGTACGTACATTTATGGGGTCAAATGTCCAACACCCATAAGCCACAAAGCTGTTTGGAAGCTGACCAAATATTGTGGGTTATGTCACTTGAAAACCACACATTTAAAAGAACATCCTGTAAATGATCCACTTTGAATCTTATGATCCTTGTGGATTTTAGCATACCACGATGATACAGGTCATTTTTAGGACCTAGACTGCTGATAAAGGAAGTATGCAGAACACATACCAATTTAGGAGGATGCATCAAGTGCTAAGGCCCTTGGACTTGCGGAAGTCCTTGATAGCCACAGACTCCACGGCTATTGGTTTCAGCTTGGACTATTTTCATGTCATACAACCGATAAGGTGTTTATTTATTTGGTTATGTCCTCGAAGGTATTTTCAAAATAGAATACAATGGATTTTCATTTATGTGCAGAATTTCTGAGGTAGAAAAGATGCATTAAGATATCAGTGGATAGAATTCAGATAATCCAATTTCCAGAACTTCTTAGGACAGTTAATATTCAGAAAATTCCTTCCAGGCACCATGTTTCGGCTGTGCCAAGTTTGTTCATTCACCTCAAATGCCTTCTGGCCGCCCTCTTACGGGCAGCAGTGTCCACTACCTTCTGTTTCAGCTGTGTGCTGGGCATGATCATCTTCTCTGTAGGCTTTCACCCAGATCTGGGCTAAAGAAGCCGGTGGCCAATCATGGTCTCTATAACAAGATGACTACAGGACCCCCCGTGTGGCAGGCATAGCAGCATCTAGCCATTCTCACACCAGCAACGGTAAGGGTAAAGGGGTGCTTTGCTATTCCTTACTCCGACTGAGCAGTGGAAGAAGCACCACGTGCTAGCAGCCTCCAGCTCATAGAATAAAGAACGTCGGAGAAGGAATGATGGGATATGGAGGTGAAAGAGACATCACAGCATCAAAACCATAAATGTCAGTGACAGGGACGGTATGGTACCTGAGCACCGATGCTTAAATCTTGAGATACAAAAATATTGTGACCAGAATATCAATTACAGAATATTGTGAATGTAAGGACATCTAGATAAACAAAGATTTAATATACTTAAATCACATATATGTACCTTGACGACACATCTATCTCCTAGTTATGTGGAGTTAAGAAGACTAAAGATACACATACTAATATATCCTCCCCTGCTCAATCATCTGTGTGCCATTATTTTGGCCACAATATGTTTGCAGTTGACACTTTCTACTTCATATTCTGATACAGGTGACAGGGACTGCTGACTGTCCACCGATATCATATGGAAGCCTTGCATTATTTAAAGGAAACTATTTAGAATTTGAAATTTTGGGTATACAGTCAACATGTTATGTTATTGTTAGGAAAGGGCAATAGCGAAAAATGTTTCTCAGAAAAAAGATTGGCAAAGAATGCCATAGTGTTTACAACATCTAAGGACATTTCCCCATGTTTTATTCTCACTAGATGACAAAGATGCAGACCCCAATTATGTGGGCTTTGGTTGGCAACATCACCGCTGCCATTCCTAAGTGATATTTTGCAGCCTGGAATAATTGCTAGAATACAGCAATGGTAGTGCCACAGGAATTCTATTAATTGTCACTCTGTAGTCTGAATTAATTTCTGTAATACAGTGATGGTAGCGCCGCATTCTACTAATTGGTACTCTACCGTCTGGGTTCATTGCTGCAATACAGCAATGGTAGCGTCACATTCTACTAATTGGTACTCTGCAGCCTGGAATCGTTGCTGCAATTCAGTGAAGGTAGTGCCACAGGAGTTCTACTAATTGGAACTCCGCAGCCTGGAATCATTGCTGGAATACTAGTGCCACAATCTACTAATTGAAACTCTGCAGCCTTGAATAATTGGTGCAATGCAGTCATGTTAGCACTGCATTTTACTAATTGGAACTCTGCAGCCTGGAATCATTGCTGGAATACTAGCGCCACATTCTACTAATTGGAACTCTGCCGCCTAAAATCATTGCTGCAATGCAGTGATGGTAGCACTGCATTTTACTAATTGGAACTCTGCAGCCTGGATTCATTGCTGCAATACTAGTGCCACATTCTACTAATTTGAACTCTGCAGCCTGGAATAATTGCTGCAATGCAGTGATGGTAGCACTGCATTTTACTAATTGGAACTCTGCAGCCTGGAATCATTGCTGCAATACAGCAATAGTAACTCCACATTCTACTAATTGGTAATCTACATCCTGGATTAATTACTGCAATACAGTGATGGTAGCGACACAATCTACTAATTGGCATTCTACAGCTTGCAATCATTGCTGCAGTACAATGATGGTAGTGCAACAGAAGTTCTACTAATTGGCACTGCAGTCTGGATTTGTTGCTAAAGCACATCGAAGGTAGCGCCACAATACACTTATTGGTACTTTGCAGCCTGGAATAATTGCTGCAATGCAGCAATGGTAGCACTGCATTTTACTAATTGGAACTCTGAAGCTTGGAATCATTGCTGCAATACAGCTATGGTAATGCCACATTCTACTAATTGGTATTCTGCAACCTGGATTTATTGCTGCAATGCAGTTATGGTAGCACTGCATTTTACTAATTGGAACTCTGCAGTCTGGAATAATTGCGGCAATACAGCGAAGGTAACTCCACATGCTAATAATTGGTAATCTGCAGCCTGGATTAATTGCTGAAATACAGTGATGGTAGAGCCACAATCTACTAATTGGCATTCTACAGCTTGGAATCATTCCTGCAGTACAATGATGGTATTGCCACAGAAGTTCTATTAATTGGCATTCTGCATTCTGGATTCATTGCTAAAGAACATCGAAGGTAGCGCCACAATCCACTTACTGGTACTTTGCAGCCTGGAATAATTGCTGCAATGTAGCAATGGTAGCACTGCATTTTACTAATTGGAACTCTGCAGCCTGGAATCCTTGCTGCAATACAGCGATGGTAATGCCACATGCTACTAATTGTTATTCTGCAGCCCGGATTTATTGCTGCAATGCAGTGATGGTAGCACTACATTTTACTAATTGGAACTCTGCAGTCTGGAATAATTGCGGCAATACAGCGAAGGTAACTCCACATTCTACTAATTGGTAATCTTCAGCCTGGATTCATTGCTGAAATACAGTGATGGTTGAGCCACAATCTACTAATTGGCATTCTACAGCTTGGAATCATTCCTACAGTACAATGATGGTATTGCCACAGAAGGTCTATTAATTGGCACTCTGCAGTCTGGATTCATTGTTGCAATACGGTGATGGTAGTGCCACTGCAATTCTACTAATTGGAACTCTGCAGCCTGGATTTATTGCTGCAATACAGTGATGGTAGCGCCACAATCTACTAATTGGTACTCTGCAGCTTGGAATCATTGCTGCAATACCGTGATGGTAGCGCCCCAGAAGTTCTACTAATTGGCACTCTGCAGTCTGGATTAATTGTTGCAATACAGTGATGGTACCTCTGCATTCTACTAATTGGAACCCAGCAGTCTGGATTCATTGCTGCAATACAGCAATGGTAGTGCCACAGAGGTTCCACTAACTGGCAGTCTGGATTCATTGCTACAACACAGCGATGGTAGCACTACATTTTATTCATTGTGATGGTAGCGCCACAGAAGTTCACCTAATTGGCACTCTTCAATCTGGATTCCTTGTTGCAATACATTGATGATACTGTGCATTCTACTAACTGGAACTCTGTGGCCTGGATTAATTGCTGCAATACAGCAATGGTAGCACCTCATTCTACTAAATGGTAGTCTGCATCCTGGGATCATTGCTGCAATACAGCGATGGTAGCATCGCAGGAGCTCTGCTAATTAACACTCTGCAGCCTGGAATCATTGCTGCAAGACAGCGAAAGTCAGGCCGCAGGCGCTCTACTAATTGGCACTCTGCAGGCTGGATTAATTGCCGCAATACAGCAATTGTAGCACCACATTCTACTAATTGGGACTCTGCACTCTGGAATCTTTGCTACAATACAGCAATGGTAGCGCCACAGGAGCCCTTCTAATTGGCACACTGCAGCCTGGATTCATTGCTGTAATACAGCACTGGTAGTGCCACATTCTATTAATTGGTATTCTGCATTCTGGATTCATTGCTGCACATTCTACTAATTTGCACTCTGCACCCTGGATTCGTTGCTGCAATACAGCGACTGACGCGCCACATTATCAGTGCTTAATTTGAGCTTGTTGTTTCCAGTGCTGAGCGCCGGCACTTATTTGTGAGGGCCGGGGCTTATTCTTATGCCTCAAGCATTTGCTGCAAGCAAAAGACACATATGTGAAAGACGGAAGAAGTAAAAACTAAAAAGCGTCATAGAGGGAGAAAGTAGAAAGTTGAAGGGGCAGGGGTGGCCGTAAATGGATTGAAGAGGTCCGAGGTGGTTTCAGGGTTACGCTGCCTCAATATTCAGTGCTGGAAGATTTAATTACAGCAGCCTGGTGTTTAAGAGAAGGGCTTTGAGCACCGGCACCTCTTAATTTACAAATTAAGCACTGCACATTATGATAACTGGCACACTGCAGCCTGGATTCATAGCTGCAATACAGCGATGGTAGCGTCACATTCTACTAATTGGCGCTCTGCCTCCTGGATTCATTGCTGCAATACAGGGAGGGTAGCGCCAAACAACTTCTACTAATTGGCACTCTGCAGTCTGGAAACATTGCTGCAATAAAGTGATGGCAGCGCCACAGGAGTGCTACTAGTTGGGGTTCTGCAGCCTGGATATCGATGTGGCACTACAGGATTGTTACTTTTTGGTACTCTGCAGCCTGGATTATACACACAATACAGCGATGATAGCACCACAGAAGCGTTACTAAGTGGCACTCTGCAGCCTAGATACACAATGGTAGATCCACAGACGCTGCACAATGTAGCCTGGTCCAGGCTCTGGCTTAATCTATTATACACCACGTTATTGCTTTAGTCGTCTGGCTGAGTAGGCAAGCATTGCCGACACTTGTTTTAAACTTTGCAATTTTAGTGAAGTTAAGGAAAGATAGTAAGGTTTATGAAAAAATTCAAGACAATGTGAAAAAAAAACTTTTCAACTTCTCACACGTACTCACAAATAAAAGTATTCTCAATTACCTGAAAAAAAGGAAATTTTACCAGCTATTCCGCGGATCTTTGAAGATGTTATTTTCATCTTTTGTGGCGTGTCGATTGACTATTGCTCTAAAAATAGTACCGGTGCTTTGCAATTAGGATAATTTTAATAAACAAAGACATAAAGGCTTATAATTATCTGCTAAATTGAAACTAACTGACACCAAACCGAGCCACAGACCGGCCTATTAGGAGTGGTTTGTGCCAGTCGGCGTGATTTATTTATTAAATGTATTATATTCCCTTTATTTTCATAAACAACTGCATTTATGTAGTGCACACTAATCCCGAGGAGGAGTTGATAGGTGCAGGTAGAGTGACGTGAAGATAGGTTTTGCATTTGACAGCTATAAATAAATAACCTGGGAGTGAGGGGCGCCATGTTTTCTTAGGGAAACACCATATATGCTTCAGGTCTTGCAAGTTGAACCGCATCCTTTCCGTTCTCACCCCTGTCTGGAAGGGGACTGGTTTAATTTAGAAGTGGTCTGTTAATCCTGTATCCGTTTTCAAGCTTTATAGAAGGAGACGTCCCTTTGAGAAGGTATTTGCACACTTGACTTGTTTTCGGTAAGCAGGTCGCGCGCCAGTGCCATCCTCTCGCTGCACACCCGTGCCCGGGTTCAGGGCTCTAGAAGGTTGACTGTAAGTCTCGACGACTGCTGTACGGCCAGTGATTTGAAATGACCCGAAAAACGCCATCATCTCAGAAGAGAGATGTAGACAGTAGACAAAGTCAATAGCGAACGACTTAGACGCTTGAATGGAATATTTGTACTAACACCCTACGCCAGTGCATAAGCGCGACCAGATCAATAGGTCTTGTCTTTAAATGTGGTTTCCAAGTGTGACCAGTACCGTATTTCTCTCCTTTAAGTAAGTCCCTTAATCCATTTCTTTCCTTTATGTCAAAAATTATTTTTGAGGAGTAGCTTTAGAGTTTGGAACACCCCCCCTCTCTCTGCCTCTCTCTCTCTATACATATAAATATATACTACCAGGTAGTTATAGTTAGGACCACGTTTCCATAGAAATAGTGTTTTTTGACTTGCCTATATCTTTGGCACAATTTGGTGAATCTTCATAAAGTAAAAAATAAAAAAGTGTGCAGGTGATTATTGATGCATACAGGAAGTTTCGGGGTAATCCGTTGAGCAGGGGCCGAGATAAAGGGGATGTAAAAAAGCGTGCCTTTTCCATGTTAATTCCCCTAGGAGTTTTGAACAAACTAAAGCCCGGACTGCTGGCGGAATTATTGGCAGAAAGGTCGATTTTGTTCCACAGATTGTGCTGTTGGTTATTTGGTGTAAATCCGTTAAGTGATTTTTGAGATATTAAAGGGAAAAATCTGGATATCTAGGGCTGCAGAGTTTCCCTGATGACTTTGTGACTAATAGGAGCTCGTGCATGGAGCTGCAGAGCTGTGGCTGGCTGTCAACACTTCAAACATTGAAGTGCTGGCAGCCATCTTAGTGCTGGGCATAAGCTGAGTCCCACAAAAAAAGTAAAAAAATAAGACAAGGGGCCAGGGCAGAGTCACCCTGACCCTTTAGCTCTGGTGCTAGGGTCCAAGAGGGACCCCACCAGGGCTAAAAATCACTTTTGAAAAAATGTTTGCCACGATTTTGCGACAACATTGCTAATTTGTGGGAAAATGAAAAAAACAAGTGTGGACTGCCATGCTTGTCTAAAGAAACCCCTGTGTGGGTCAGGTCCCAGGGGCATTTACATTTTGGGGGCACCCGGCTCCCCGCAGTCCCAGGGACTGCCACCTCCTCAGGCTAAATTTGAAATTGAACACTGGAGGACTGCCCAGCCCCCACCGCAGCCCAGGAGACCGCCACCTCCCCAGGGCACAGTTTCTCATCAAGGGTGGGAGGACCGCTGACCCCCGTCGCAGCCACGGAGACTGCTTTGACAGATCCCTTTTAATCTGGTTCCTAGCTCGGAAATACGTGTGCAGGGATACTGATGAAAACATTGCTCCCACAAGTAGGGAGCTGCTATTTAAAGCAGCTCCCTGCTTGTGGGAGAAATGCTGACTCCCGCAGGATGCGGGAGCCAGCTGGGACCACAGGGGCCTTGAGGATCCCCACAAGGTCCTGTCACTCCCTGCCTCTTCTATTCCATAAAGGGATGGAGGAGAGAGAGAGATTGTCCTTGCAATGATCTCTCCATACAATCACTTTAAAGAGTCAGACTAGCAAGTTGTTCGGTACAAGTTTTATAGCTACGTTTGGATGCAGAGCAGAATAGAGTCACTTCTGACCTAATAGTCAAGGTCTTGTGTTGTCACTCAGTAGGCTGAATGTTCAAATCCCAGTATCGCTTGGCAGTGTGCTTGTTTATTCACTAGTGATTTGACTTTTAAACCTTCCTAGTGATGGAACATTCAGGTTACTTTACAATCACATGCGTGGGTTGACTATCATAGGTATGTCTTGAAGTATCATAGTAAGGAGTCTCCTTGGCCTAAGGGTTATAGTCACAAACTCTTACACTGCAAGTTGAGGGTTCTACTCCAGGTGTGACCATGCTCATTTTCTTTCTTTTACTTCTTCTAAACTTCAAATGGTTAAGGTTCATACTGAAAGGTGATCTCACTCTTTTTAACTGACAAAAACATTTTTCTTTTCAATTTGTCCAGAAATATCTAATTCTAAGTATATCATTCATCAAAGCTTAAATCTCTCTCTCTCACTTTCTCTCTCTCTCTTTCTCTCAGAGTTGGGTGGTTATAGGGGGGTAGGCACAGGGCCTGGCCGCAGGCCAGATGGCCAACTGCCGCTATGCACGGTGAAGGCTGTGCACGGCGGTGGTTCAATTAACGTATAGAAATCAAAATTGCTATACGTTAAAAAAAACATACAAAGTCACTTAAAGAAACAAAGGTTACAGAGACCTTATACTTAGGAAATAGAATTAAAAAAATTATAATAATTCACCTAAAAAACAAAGGTTACAGGAATATTATAGTTTGGCTCACATTTCAAATGTACAAAACCATAGAAATTCACCTGTTATAGTTATCTCAGGTAACTATAACTCGTGCCCTAAGGTAACTATAAGTTGCAGCCGCGCCTTGCACTTCTAATTACCCCACAAATTATGGCACCTATGACATTTTTATTAACAATAATATCAATGTAATATTTGGTTAAAAGGTTTGACAAAAAGCCTGTGCTGGGGGGTGAAATATAGTAACTTTAGGTAACTCTAACGAAAACATGTGAGTTTCCATGGATTTGTATGTTTAAAATGTGAGCCTAAGTATTATGTTCCTGTAACCATTGTTTTTTTAAGTGCATATATATATATATATATATATATACATGTACAAAGAGAACAACCAAAGGTTAAAGCTTAGTTATAGTTAAGAAAAATTACTTTCCTCATACAAACCAAGTTTGAACTACACAAACTTAAAAAATTCTAAAGTTATAGTTATAACTTTCATTTACAATTTATCCACCACCTTCAAATTATTATGGATAGTGAACTTGTTCCACACTCTTTTCAGCTTGCTAACCAGACAACACTTACTATAACTTGCCATTCTACCATGTACATTGGAGAGTATGGGCATAGAGTGGAGACTAGAGTTGGAAAGTGGAGCGCACGAGGATAGATTGGAATAGAATGTCATAGAGTGCCATGAAGTGTGGTAGACCTTTATAGAGTGGAGTTATATAGAGTGAAGGAGAGTGTCATACACCTTAGTGACGTAGAAGGGATTACTGTAAAGAGGAGTAGCATACAGTGGAATAGTGTACATTGGAATACTGTACAGTGGAGCATAGAAGAGTGAAGTGGCATAGAGGGGAACAGTGTGGAGTGGAATGGTGTACAGTAAAGTGAAATGGCCTAGAGTAGAATAGGGTACACTGGATAAGTGTAGAGTGGGGTGGCACACATTGAAGTGGCATAGTGTAGAGGCGAGAAAAATTGTATAAACTGGAGTGGCTTCTCATACAATAGAGTGGAGTGATTTGTCGTTCAGTGTTGGACAAAAAGTGGAGGAGATTGTTGTACAATAGAGCCTATGAGCATAGAGCTGAGTGCAAATATGAACAGTGGAGTGTGAGGGGACAAAGTGGGGTAGAGTCTATTAGAGTGTCATGGAGTCTTTTAGAGTGGAGTTATATAGAGTGGAGGAGAGTACTCTGGAGTGTCATGGAGTAACATAAAGTAGAATAGAATAGAGTGGAGTAGCATAGATTGGAGTGGCGTACAGATGAGTGGCATAGAGTGTAACCTTGTATAGGGACAGTGTATAATGTAGTAGCCTACAGTGGAGTGGTGTAAAGTCTAACAGTGTATAGTGTAGTAGCGTAAAGTGGAGTGGTGCAAACTGGAATCGTGTAATGTGGGGTGGTGTATAGAGTAATATCATACTAGAGTGGTGCACAGTGGAGTGGGGTAGAGTGGAATACCATTTGGTAGAGGGTCAAAGACTGAAGTTGTGTACAGTGTAATAGAGCAGGATGAAGTGGTGTAGTGCAAAATAGTTTAGAGTAGAATAGCGTAGAGTGGAGTGGTGTATAATGGAGTGGTGTAGACTGGAGTATTGTACAGTAGAGTTGGGTAGAGTGAAATAGCAATAGTGGTGTGGTGTAGAGTGGAGTGGTTTCCAATAGACTAGCTTAGAATGGAGTGGAGTAGAATGGAGTAGTGTACACTGGAGTGACGTAGAGTCAAGTAGCATATAGTGGAGTGGCATACAGTGAAGTGGTTTGGACTGGAGTGGTGTATTGTGGGATGGAGTAAAGTGTAAGAGCATACAGTGGGGTGGCATACAGTAGAGTGGGGTAGAGTAAAATACTGTACATTAGAAGGGCAAACATTAAAGTTGTGCACAGTGTTATAGCGCAGAATGGAGTGGAATATGGAAAAATAGTATAGAGTGTAGTACAGTGAAGTGGCATAGAGTGGTATGGAGTGAAATAGCTAAGAGTAGAATAGTGTAGAGTGGAGTGACTCACAGTGGAGTGATGTAGATTGAAGTAGTATACAGTGGAGATGGGAAGAGTGAAATAGCGTACAGTGGATTGGTGTAGAGTGAAGTGGCATCCAATCGAATAGCATAGAATGGAGTGTCATTGAGTAGAGTGGTGTAAATTGGAACGGCGCAGAGTGGAGTACCGTATAGTCGAGTGGCATACAGTGGATTAGGAGACAGTGGAGTGGTGTACAGTAGAATGGTATAGACTGGAATAGTGTATAGTGGAGTAGAGTACAGTGCAGTGGCATACAGTGAAGTGGTGTAGACTGGAGTGGCACATATTGGAATGGGATAGAGTGGTATAGCATACAATGGAGTGGCATATAGTTTAGTGACATCCAATGGAATAGCATAAAAAGGAGTGGAGTAGAGTGGAGTGACATACACTCATACACTGGAGTGGCATAGAATCGAGTAGCATACAGTGGAGTGGCATAAAGTGGTATACCAAATATTATATGCTGGAGTAGCATATTGCAGAGTAGGATACAGTGAAGTGGCATTCTCTAAAGAGGCATAGGATATAGTGTAATATGAAGAGTGGACTGGCATAGAGTGGATTTGTATACAGTGTGATAGAGTAAAGTGGAGTGGCATAGAGTGGAGTATTGTACAGTGAAGTGGCGTACTGAGTAAAAGGGTACAGTTGAGTAGCATATAGTGATGTTGTTTTTAATGAAGTGGCATCCAGTGGCATGGGGTACAGTGTAATAGCATGCAGTGGAGTGCTGTACATTAGCGTAGAGTCAAATCAAATAGCGTAGAATGAAGTGGTGTAGAGTGGAGTGCCACACACTGGAGTGGTGTAGAGTGGAGTAGCGTACACTGGAGTAGCATAAAGTGAAATAGCTTACAGTGGAGTGTTGTAGAGAGGAGTGGCATACCGTGTAATGCTTTAGAGTTAAGTGGCATCCAGTGTAATGGTGTAAAGTGCAGTAGCGTAGAGTAGAGTAGCGCCCGGTGGGGTAGTGTACAGTGGACTGATGGAGACTAGAGTAGCATTCAGTGGTGTTGTGTACAGTTTAATAGCGTAGGGTGGGGTGGCATAGAGTGGAGACTCAGATGGTGGAGAGGCATAGAGTGGAGTGGCCTATAACGAAATAACGTATAATGGAGTGATATACAGATTTATGTGAAATTTAGCAGCAATGTAGATTGTGGTGTGCAAAGATATGCAAAACAGCAAATTGCACTGCACTGAGTCCCTCCAGATTTACCAATCAATGCAATGTATATTCCTGCCAAATTTCATGTAAATCCATTTAGCATTTTCTGTGCTACTACAAATAGAATAGTCTATGGAAAATACAATAGTGGAAAAAAGCATTTTGGGACTTCCTTTTATTTTTGAAAGTGCTACAGATCTGGGAAGTTTTGTGGTGATTCGTTGACTGGATCAATCACTCTATCAATCAGAATTTGTAGAGTGCACGTCTCACAGTGAGGGTATCCAGTTGCTGGGATCTGCTGCACAGAGCTTCTATATAAGAGCCAGGTCTTGATTCCCATTCTGAATTCCTGGAGGGAGAGGGAGAGGGGAGACCTGAGGTGGATGGGGAGGCTGTTCGAGGATTTTGTGATGACACAGGAGAAGAAACAGCCTCCACTGTTGCTGCAGCAGATGTGGGGGGTGTGCACTGCTATCTCCTTCCCCAGGAAGGTGGCAGTTCCAGGGGCTGTGTGGGGTATGCAGCCACCACGCACACATCTACATTTTCACTGGGGGAGATGGTGGTCTCTGGGGCTGCAGTCGGCCAAGTGGCCCCCATATCCATTTTATATAAGGCCCCAGGGAGGTGGCGGTCCCCAGGGCTGCGGGGGGGCAAAGAGTTCCTTTCTGCTGTTCGTGTTGGTTTCTATGTGGTCTGCTAGGGTGTTCTTTGTTTCTTTCAGGAGGCGGTGGTAGTGGTTGAGTGCTGTCTTGGAGCAAATCCAGGAAGTGATTGTGACCAAAAATTTAATATAACAGGTAAAGCTTGAATGCCTACACAAGTGGTCAAAAATGGAGCATATTCATTGAGCAAATGCATTAAATTAAATTTAAACTGAACGCTACATAAGATAGGCTCACCTACAAACCTTCCAGAGACTCAAAAATTCTTCTTGAAAATGACAGCCTTTAAAATCATCCCAAATTTCCAATATGTAGTCTAAAAAATTGTCACAATGAGAAATACTGAAACAAAAATGTTCTTGCTCGGCATCTTAGAACTGACTCAGTCATGCCAAGAGGTGCAAAATCAAAATTATCCATCTGAACCAAACTACATTAGTAACTGGTTGACAGTGATTAGCCTATATGTAATTTAATTTCATAGTGCGGTTATGATTTCACAAAAGGCTTCCAAAATGATTTTTTATCAAAATGGCCACCAGACAGCATTTGTGAGAAGAGGATGCTATGAACACAAAAGCTGAAATAGCTAATCTTTATATACATGTAAAGCTAACAGACAGGTAAGATGCAGACTCTTTCATAAACGATTCTCCATACAACATATTGTGTTTGTTTTCTCTTTGAGCATTGCAAGAGCCATTCCCTTCAAAAGTAGCTCAGAGGATCATCAGACAGCAACTTCAAAGCTACTGTTATGCCATAGCAAATATTGCCTTAACTTTATTGTGCTACTAAGATACTGATGTCAAACTATCATCATCACAAATATGAAGTTACACAGGTATAATGTAGAGTACCAAAATATATTTCAATATTTAATCAGTAAATATATATTTATAAATCAGATTATTTTAATTTAATATAAAAGGTACAACTAAATGATATATTAAACAAGTTTTAATAATTATCAAAATATGAGAAATCTGTTTATACCTAATATATAAATCACAGTGATTGTTTTACAAACAGAAATAAAACAAATGTAACAAAATGTATTGATTCACACAATAAACCTTAATATAAACATATAATAAACAATAATAATTCATAATTTAACATTAAAATACATTTAAAAACGTATATGCATATTTTTCCTTTACTTAAAATACTAACCCCCAAATCTCCTGAGTGACCCTACAAACCAAAGCAAAAAAAATCTTTAAAAATTAAGCATGTATAAAATAATTAGCAATTTTATCATTAACATAATTAATATAATAATCAAATATTATGTATTTTATTTGAAATACTACCTATAAAATATTAGTGCAGTAACCTTACAACTAAAACTAACATGATTATACCATTAAAACTATAATAATGTAAGCAGATACCTATTTGTAAAATTATATAATAAATATAGTACTCGAGTTATATGAAATGATATAATTACATCTATAAATAAAGAATACAGATTGGAAAATTAATATAATTAATACATTAATCAATTAATTTATATCAAGTAATATATGTTAATACGACCCATCCACTCCTTCAAACACTCTACTATCTGAATATAAAATACACTTTGTACACACATAATTAAAAAACACATAATTAACGCAACAAACAAGTAACATTGTGAACCACCCAACCAATCCCCCAATAAACCCAGCAACCGCAAAATGAATTAAACATTATTATAATTTTAATAGACCATCATTTGTAGTAAATGTCACAACACATTGATTAAGGAAACAAACGCACAATAAAACATAGTCACCATTGTTATAGAAAAAACTTTATACCAAACAATATTTTAAATGTTAAAATTTTGGCAACATATTAAAAAATGAGATACTAACCGTCGCCTTTTTTTCCATGATATTTCAGTAGTCATGATTTTGGTGAATCAGCACTAAAATGGAATACCTTGTTCAATGACAAGTACATCAGATGCTTATAGAGGATGAAAAACAGCTCTATAGATGATGAATCAATCCTCCTACCATATAGGGACATTTGGTAGTGAAAGAACAATTCAGATGTGTTCAAAGGTCTAAGGATGTGGTGTACTACTGTCGCAGGTGAACGGTGTGAACTTCTTCGTGTGGCAATTTGCTTCCTGAATCATCTCCACGGGATCTGGAAAGATGCACTCTTTTTAATACTTTTTTAGTATTAAAGAATTCCCCTTTCCTGAAACATGGTACAACATAGCTACTAAAATGCTTATAAGGCTATCCTTTTAAGTGGCAAAAGTAGAAGAAATGCACCAATTTAAAAATGACCCCCATTACCGAAATAGATAGTGAAAAATGTGGCCTACATTTGCAAATCCGTACAGTTTTAAACTTGTAAAGGCACACTAGATAGAATTTTTACAAAGTATGAGGAACAGCATGCATTTATCCCTACTGCAGGCAATTTTTGTGGTAATATCAGAGAAATCAACAGTGAAAACTAGCTCACCAGAAGAGGCCTCGAAACAGCCAAAAAAAGCAATCTAAATTGATCTATGTGACCAGCCTCTCGGGCACTGGCAGATTTCCCAAAAGGTCAGTCTGACCCTGGAAATGATCTAGCTGCTGAATTGGCGGGGTTTGGGTGAGGAGACCATTGATGTGTGGAATAGGATGATTACTATCTCCTTGAAGCTGGATGCAGTGCTTGGTCTTTGAAGTAATAATAATCACCAAAATTCTAAATGATGATGGTGATCACAACTCTACTAACATCTTTAGTCAGTGTGGAAGAGGTGGGTCTGAAGATCTAGTATTGAACATTTCAGTATAGGAATGAAATACAATTTCGTCAAGTTGAAATAGCTAACATGTCCCAACAGAAGCTCTATTTCACATTAATGTGGACTCCACTAAAGAAGAAAAATATTAATTAATTTAATCTGAGTTATTTTAGAAAGGTGGGGGGCAAGAAGGTGATGTAACCACATGATGCTCAAGTGATCAAAAAACGTACACTTTTGTTAACAGATCATGGAAAGAACTAATCTTGGTAAGTTAATATGCATTTTTATCTTTAAGCATGTACTGTACTGCACCCTTTTTGGCTAGGTTTGTGCTGTACAAGTAACACCTATATGTATGAATGAAAATGTGTTTTTTAATGATGTTTCCAAGATTTCCCTACAGAAAACTCTATCAAGCCCACAGATTGAAAAAGGGTAATTTAATGAGAAAGCTGCCGATTCTACAGAAATTGAACAGTGCTAGTTATACTGGCTTTGATGACTTGGTGGATGAGCTTTCCTAGAAAGGTACAGAAGAAAGGATAACTTATTTGGCCTCAAATAGACATGGCTTTCATAAAGTAATGCAGACATATTTTTCTAACATTATATGACTAGCCAATTCGTTATGTATTGGCTTGTTGTATAAATCGTGAATACAATAGAAGACTGCTTTCCATTTACTCATTTTCTTTGTTTTCTATTTTCTATCATGTATAGTGCAGTATTTAAATCTAATTGTTTGTGTCCTTGTTCATTCTGTATTGCTGATTACTTTTTAAACGTCATTATTGGTCAAAGTTGAATTTCATTGTTTTTTTTATTGTAATCTAGGGACAGTACTAATACTAAAAGAATATCAAAGTTAAACCCAAAGATATTCATAAGTATCACTCCAAAACCCATCTACCTATCCTTGAAAGTTTCTTAAAAAGAACATGCTCAAGCAGCTTCAGGGATATTCGGAAAAATATGGCTTACTGGGCTTTCATGAATCTTGATTACAGAAGAAAGAAATGACAGTGACAGCAAAAGTATCCTCTGAGAGGACATCTGAAGCCCAGGCTGAAAGTGAAAGTCTGATATAGGTTTGGTGTAGTTTGAGAATATCAGTGGCAGGTTTTTGCCTGACATAAATACCATCTCCTAAATATTGTTTACAAAAATATCACTTCAATTCAGTTAATAATGGAAAATCTACACTGGGTCGGTACTTTTGTAAATGATATTTAGGACTCAATAAATTGTATTCAACAATATTTCTGTAGATGATATTCTGATTTACAACTGGTTGTCTTCCACAGCTAATATACTTCTTCAGTCTGTTGTGTTTAGCACCATGAATCGTACTCAATGTATGACGTTAACAGCTAGTATTGCTGGAATCTCTAAGTAGGTTCTTGGTGATTTTACTCCTTTTGGTGGACAGAAAACTGCTGTTTCTGTTGATTTTTAGCTTCTATATCATCTGTGCTATCAGTGTACTTAACCCTGCAGACATGATATCTTTCAAAATGAAGTGATAATCCTTCAAGAAACAAGTATCTAGGGGCAAGATGTGCAATCCATTTATGCAGTCAAAAACACTCTGAATTGGAGCTTGCAATTGAAAAAATAATTTTGCAATGCACAAGTTTTATTTTAGGGTTAAACTACGTTTTGCTCATAAGGTGGGATTGCAAATGGATACAGATTCAATATTTTGAAGAGGTATATTGTAGACATTCCTCCAAATATTAAGGGGGCTTATTTACAAGCCCCTTGCACCACTGTTGCATAATTTTTTTAGACACAGCGGTGGCACAAAGCAGTCCCATACAGTGCGCCACACTTACAAAGTGGTGCAACGGGGCCATTGCACCAGTTCGTAAAGCCTTGCGCCACATTATACCTGCACCAGTTATAATGTATGTGAGGTAGGTGTTCCCCCGTTAAAAGCCATGCAGAACTAGTGCAGTGAAATTTACAAGATTTCACAGCATCTTTCTGCATCTTCACTGCCTCAAAATGTAATGACACAGGGCTTTTGTCTGTGGGGGCCTCCTTGCATTGCTGGAGTAGTGTATTTTTTTTTTACGTTGGTACAGCAATGCATGACTTTAGCACAACAGATGCATCAGAATTTCTGACGCATCTGTGGAAACATGCACCATGGAGTTCTGCATTGTAAATACAGCTCATCCATGGTGACGTTAGGGAAGTGTAGGGCAGCACAAGAAATCTGACGCATCAGAGCCGATGCATCAGATTCTTGTAACTGAGGCCCTAACTCGATACGTGAAGTGTTTTGACACCGAACTGTGGTTGCAAAACATTGCAAATGTACAAACTCCAGAGTTGACATTCATGAAAAAGAAAACGTCTCATTGGGAATCCTTCCACTTTGTGATCCTACGGGAAATAAATGGTTAAATGTTTGTTCAAGAGGGTTATTATTATTTTTTTTACAAAAAGCTTACTTTTTTTAAAGGCATTCACAGACATGTTGTCTGCTGACACTAGCAGGCCACCAACCCTTTGATGGACACTAATCAGAGTGAGATGCAATTTGTGACCTACCTCTATAATATTCATGAAATAGATCAGATTACGACCTACTCCAACTCTGAATTTTAAGGAACAACCTATTAGTACATAGGTTTGTTCAAAACATTCAATACTAGTCTCAAAAATACTGATGACCAGATTTGTGTGCCCAATACTTAGTACATATGGCCCTGTGTCAATACATTGACTCACAATTGTAGAGAGAATGGTCTTAAGTAATCCTCATTTTGCATTTAAGTGCTTGCATAACCTGCCATAAATTTATCTAATGAAACCACAACAACCAGTCCGGACTTTACCACTTGCTGAACAGCATTTGTGATGGTTCCCAAATCAACATGGAAATCTAGATGATACACTAGATTCTTGATCTTAGGCCCGACATTGTGGATTATGCTACTGTACCATAACAATTGTCCAGTTTTAGGAGAAGGTTAAAGTATTCATTATATTCTAACCAATTCCCTCTTTGACGGCATTATAGTTGCTTATTTTCCTTTCTTACTTAGAAGTGATTTAGTTAATGGTTTTGCAAATTATTAATATACCAATATAAATCAATAAACTTGCCAATCTGTGTCTACAAATCGAGAGCTCCAGAAAAACAAATCTACAGGCATGCACACATAGCTTTCGCTTTTTGGAAGCTAGTGTGCTTGCCACGGATGGGATAAATTATACCTGGGCAGGATGGTGAGTGAGATGATTATGGTTTATTAAAATTGTATGCTTAATGTTTTCACATTTAAATGAAAACACTTCACTTTGCAAAGGTGTATTTTCCTGTGCTTGACCAAACTAGGCCCGGACAACGTGTAAACAACATCTTGCATCCAAATTCATGATGTGTGTTTTAATTTCTCCTCTAATCGCATGTAGCAAAATGTGCACTTCTAAATTGGCATGCTCTTCCTGAAGAACTCCGGAGGAAGCCTTTTGCTACATTCAATGCTCTTCGTGCCAGTACTAATGTAGGCCTATTCATAATATGTGACTGTCATTAATTTAAGTGTCACTAGATTTTTGAAGACATATCTGAAAAAATTAGGCCATAGGGAGTTATTTAACATTCATTTAGAAGATGGCATTGGGAAAGTGTTAGATGACCCTGCATTACATTTTCTGTTTTTATTTTACAGTTTGTGTAATGACACACTCTCCTTATGATGACAATGAGATTTTCATTGGGTATTTTGTTATATAAGGTCTCCAATCGGGAGGTAAGCCGAGTCTGGTTTGCCCTGACTTTAGAGAGTGGACCCTTGTCATTCTGGCCCTCATTCTGACCTTGGCGGGCGGCGGAGGCCGCCCGCCAAAGTCCCGCCGTCAGGTTACCGTTCCGCGGTGGAAAGACCGCGGCGGTAATTCTGACTTTCCCGCTGGGCTGGCGGGCGGTCTCCTTCAGACCGCCAGCCAGCCCAGCGGGAAAGAGGCTTCCACGATGAAGCCGGCTCGGAATCGAGCCGGCGGAGTGGAAGCTGTGCGACGGGTGCAGTTGCACCCGTCGCGTATTTCACTGTCTGCGCAGCGGACAGTGAAATACATTTAGGGGCCCTCTTACGGGGGCCCCTGCAATGCCCATGCCAGTGGCATGGGCACTGCAGGGGCCCCCAGGGGCCCCGCGACCCCCCCTACCGCCATCCGGATCTCGGCGGTCCGACCGCCGGGATCTGGATGGCGGTAGGGGGGGTCAGAATCCCCGCGGCGGTGCAGCAAGCTGCGCCGCCGCGGAGGATTCAATGGGGCCGCGGTACACTGGCGGGACCCCGCCAGTGGTGCCGGTCCGACCGCGGCTTTACCGCCGCGGTCGGAATCCCCATTGAAGCACCGCCGGCTTGTCGGCGGTGCTCCCGCGGTCCTCCGCCCTGGCGGTCAAAGACCGCCAGGGTCAGAATGAGGGCCTCTGTCTCTAGCTTAGGATTTAGAAACTTTTTGCTCTAATACTTGACTTCATGTCAGGCTTTCTGAGGCATCTGTTTTTTTTTCATTGATTTATCATTGATTTTCAATAACATTTATAACGTTGCTTTCTTTAATGCTCCTTAATTGTAAACAAACCTTCATGATTTCAAAACGTTCTTGACATACTGCTTATTTAATTGATTATGCTGGTTTATTTTGTTTCAAACTTATATATAGGGACACATTGGGCCTGATTACGACTTCGGCAGAGAAGGTTAATCTGTCCCAAATGTGACGGATATCCCGCCCGCCGAATTACGAGTCCATTATATCCTATGGAACTCGTAATAGGGCGGGCGGGATATCCGTCCCATTTGGGACGGATTAACCCTCTCCGCCGAAGTCATAATCAGGCCCATTGTCTCATATGTCTTGGAGAAAACACTGTCTCTAATCCAACGCTTTATCTTACATTAACTGATGAGATAGTGTCAACAGAGGTATGATCACAGTGTGGGGCACCTTAAGTAGTAATTTAGGCATTAGATAGAAAACAACTCCTGGGATCATCTGCTGTTTAATTAAGGTGATTGCCCCACCTCAAACTCAGAAACAGAATCCAACAGAAATACTTTGTCATACTAAACAAGTAAAGACATAGGGGGTCATTCATACCCTGGCGGTCCGAGACCGCCAGGGTAGGGGTTGGAGGATGCACCGCCAACAGGCTGGCGGTGCATCAAGGGTAATTCTGACCGCGGCGGTAAAGCCGCGGTCAGAAAAGGGAAACCGGCGGTTTCCCGCCGGTTTTCCCCTGCCCCTGTGAATCCTCCACGGCGGCGCTGCAAGCAGCGCCGCCATGGGGATTCCGACCCCCTTCCCGCCAGCCTGGTTCTGGTGGTTTTCACCGCCAGAACCAGGCTGGCGGGAACGGGTGTCGTGGGGCCCCTGGGGGCCCCTGCAGTGCCCATGCCAATGGCATGGGCACTGCAGGGGCCCCCTAACAGGGCCCCACATTGATTTTCAGTGTCTGCCTAGCAGACACTGAAAATCGCGACGGGTGCAACTGCACCCGTCGCACACCAGCAACTCCGCCTGCTCCATTCGGAGCCGGCTTCATCGTTGCTGGTGCTTTCCCGCTGGGCAGGCGGCTGGCCTTTTGGCGGTCGCCCGCCCGCCCAGCGGGAAAGTCAGAACTACCGCGGCGGTCATTTGACCGCGCTGCGGTATTCTGGCGGGGGAACTTTGGCGGGCGGCCTCCGCCGCCCGCCGAATTTAGAATGACCCCCATAATGTTGCAGGAGAGTCCTCGCTGCTGTTGAGGTAGCTGATTTTGTATCTTCTCTCTGTACTCTGGGATTCTCAAATCTGGATGCAGACGCCACACTGCTCTATTAATTTGCCATCCAATTGTTACAAAAATTTAGATTGTTCTTTTTTATTTCCTGACAATCACCTGCCATTCTCTACCTCAGCATAATGACAAACTGACACACCATTATGTCATAAAAACTATATCTAAAAACTACTGCACTTGTATAGCACACTGATGCCACTTACCTGGTCTGTAGTCACAGTTAACATATGTTTATTATTACCAAACTTAGGCCCAGATTTACTAAAGCTTCACGTGCATAACGCAGCAAGGGAACTTGCTTTGCTGCACTGCGTGAAACAGAGAGGGCAGCTCCAAGCTTCTACTTTGCATTCTATTTCATTAGATTTCTTAGTAAATATCACTTAAGGACTAGTGTTACCTTGTTTCAACTTGTGTGCTGCAAGGACAATGCAGGGCCTTGACTCATTTCCAAGTTTATGGCGGTGATTCTAACCGCGGCTGGCGGTGGTCGCCGCCCGCCATGCGGTTACCGCCAAATGACCGCACCGCGGTCACAAGACCGCGGCGGCCATTCTGGCTTTCCCGCTGTGCTGGCGGGCGACCGCCAAAAGGCCGCCCGCCAGCACAGCGGGAAAGACCCAGCAACGATGAAGCCGGCTCCGAATGGAGCCGGCGGAGTTGCTGGAGTGCGACGGGTGCAGTAGCACCCGTCGTGAATTTCAGTGTCTGCTAGGCAGACACTGAAATTCTTTTTGGGGCCCTCTTACGGGGGCCCCTGCAGTGCCCATGCTATTAGCATGGGCACTGCAGGGGCCCACAGGGGCCCCGCGGCACCCCCTACCGCCATCCTGTTCCTGGCGGGAGACCCACCAGGAACAGGATGGCGGTAGGGGGTGTCAGAATCCCCATGGCGGCGGAGCGCGCTCCGCCGCCATGGAGGATTCTCAAGGGCAGCAGAAAGTCAGCGGTACACCGACGACTTTCCGTTTCTGGCCGCGGCTGAACCGCCGCGGTCAGAATGCCCAGCGGTGCACCGCCAGCCTGTTGGCGGTGCTACCGCGGTCATTCGCCCTGGCAGTTTTTACCGCCAGGGTTAGAATGACCCCCTATGTGTCTCTTTGGAAATCTGGGAATGTGAGAAAATCCATTTGTGGATGCATTGTACTTGCATCATGCAACTCCAAGCCTTCATAAATATGGGCCAAAATGCGAAGTGGATTAACTAGGATTTAAACCTGTGACTGTAAGGTTACATGCATATCCCTATAGAAGGAACAGTCCAGTGAGCTATGCTACTTGCTCTTCTGGCCATATTTATGGGCTTTTGACACAGGGCTGTGCAGAAAGTCACCTTGCTGTACTGCCCTACATCAAAGGGAAAGAACAGGAATGCACCATATTTATGTATGCAATATGGCATATTCCAGTCCTTTCCCACTGTGCTGTTTTGGCAGCCTAGGGCCAACACAGGAACCCTTGCTCCATGGTGCAAATATGTCTGTGTTGTAGGCAGGGTTGTTTTGTGCAGTACGGTACACCTTCCTGCACCAAAACAATCCTGGGAGGCTTTTCCTCTTTTTATGTGTGCAGCAGAATGCAGCACACAAAGCAAGGGGATAAAACGAAGAGAAGTAAATATATTTCTCCTCGTTGTGCCTCTCCTGGGGAGGCATTAGGTTTTGGTGCATCCCCAGATTTACAAGGTCTTGTAAATCTGGGGGTGCGTCAAAATCCATGGGTGTTGTGTGGGAAAACTGACCGCAACACCCATGGAACGCCTCCTTAACCCAGAGTAAGGCATCACAGCAGTGCTTAATTTGTAAATGAAAATGTGCAGGTGCCCAAAGCCCTCCTCTTAAACACACGGCTGCTGCAATTGAATGTTCAAGCACGGAATATTGAGGTAGCATAATCCAGAAGCCAATTTGGGCCTTTTTAATCTATTTACAGACACTCCCCGCCCCTTCAGCTCACTCTTGCACCTCTCTGCTTTCTCCCTTTGTGACGCATTTTCGTTTTTCTCTTCCTCTGTCTTTCCCATATTTGTCTTTTGCTCACTGTAAATGCTTGAGACAGAAAAATACGTGCCGGCCCTCCAAAATAAGTGCTGGTGTTCCACACCGGAAACAACAAGCACAAATTAAGCAGTGCATCACAGCAATTTGCGCTGCCTTGTCTTACTCCATTTCTATGAGACCATACAAAGACACGCAAAGTGGCTTTGCATGGATTTATAGATATAATTAAACGTTTGCGCTGCTGTTGCGTCACATAAAATGACACAACCACAAGGGGCCCCTTTCTTTACAAGTGGTATTTTTTAGCAGCTGATTTATTCAACATGCAGGAAAAACAGTTTTGTTCGAAGACTATGAGTTGCCAAGAAGACGGCGCTGGCTGCTTTTCTGCCACATTAGACCTTTTTGTCAAACCACATCATGTTAAAGACATTATTTCTCAGAAGCGTGAAGAGCTGAGGTTTTCTTGCAGAGGTCACCACCCACGCCATCCTTGTCATGCTGACTTTTGGCTGCTTATTTCCTTGCAATAAACACATATATGAAGCAGGTGAATTATTGCTATGTCTTCACCAGTGCCTTTTGGCTCACAGAGGGACGCCAGGGCCAGCCCTGCCTAATGATTAAAACCTCAGTGCCTGGTCTGAACTTAAACACATAGGCTTGTGTATCATATCAGCAAAAGAGGATGAGGGCATATCTGCTGACTTTTTACAGCACTCTAGGGGCCGTTTACAAAAAAACACACTTTTTTAAAGAACCGATGTTTACACGTCTCTAAGCTTAATTTACCAACCACATAGACCCAGATGAGAATGTGCAGGACCACTCGTCGCAGCCTCGGTTGAATGCAGAAAAGCACATTCTCTTGCATTTCAAAAGCTATCTTCATGTACTGAAATATAACATAAGTCAAAGGAACATCAAAGGAAATTGTAGTATTACACTTAAGTTGGCTGATGTAAAACCCACGCTCTTTTCCATCTTTCGCACTTGAACGAGTTTTATGATTCTGGGCAAAACAGTTTACCTTCCTCCTCCTCAGTTCTTCATGTAAAGTCTATAATCAGGTTGAAATTGTTTTATTGTATAAAAACTGTGCATTGTCTCTACATTACCCTTGTCTTTGGAAAAACAATAAAGTGATGGTCGCAAATGAAGCTTGATTCATCTCAGGCACTGGTATTTAATTATGATCTCATTCCAGTGCACCATTTTTGCCCACCATGAGATCCCAGACAGGAACGAGCCATATTCAAATCATATTTGGTTGTGCTTAAAAATGAATCGTTCAGCCTGAACTGCCAGATCAAGATCTCACAACAAGGAAGTACAAGCATCTCCAGATCAATTTTGGTATTTTATGTCTCATCAGTGAGGTGCATCTTGAGTCCAATAAAACAATGAGGATGGGACCAATGGCTGGGCATCTTCTGTCAGTTCACCTACTGCATGGACTAAGCTTGTGATGCCTCGGTGATGGGTGTCCTAGGACAGGGCCCCTCCGTGTGTGTAGATGTGTCTTGCAACCTTCAACCTACCTGGTTGAGCAAGTGATTGTGATTCTGGTGTCTCTGCACGTTAGTCTGTGATGCTTAATTTTTTAATGGTCTTCAAGTGTGGAGTTCCTTTGTTCATCCACAATTCTTTATCTCCATCCCATCAGTCTTCTTGTACCTCTGTCTTATCGTCTATTTGGTATGCTGTACCCCAAGTCTACCTGCTATGACACATTGCCTCCTGTCCTGGTGACTAAGGCTTCCATCATGTGTTTGTCAGTAAAAAGCTGAGTTTAGAAAAGAGCCGTAATTTGTTGGTTCTTGGTTCCCAGTAAGGAGACAACTGAGGACCTATTATTTGAGAAGGACTCCTATAATTTGCAGCTCATTACCCAATTTCCTACAGTAGGGTAATAAGGCATCTGGGAATACTGCACCATTTTACATTAGAATATAAGCACCTTGAATGGTGAATAAGTTGAGGAAATTAATAATAGCACATTGATTGCTGAAAGAAAGTCTGAAATTATGTCCCTTTTTCTGGTCATGTTCTGCAAGGATTCACCAGTTAGTTTTGTCCTCAGTTTCACATTTGGCATTGTCACCTGTGGTAAAACCACACGTGGCAATACCACATGACTCATACATCTGTTTTTAGCAGCAGTGTACAGAATGGCGATGAGGGGAAAAATTGGGAGATGGAGAAATAGCAGAATGTTGAGACTGAAAGGAGGAGCAAGTGAAGGAGAACGTTTATTTGCAGTGTTAGAAATGGGGTCTTTTGTTGGCAGTCAGGTTGCCCTCTGTCCAAGCAAGGACCCTCACTCTAGTCAGGGCAAAGGAGAAACATACCTGGTTAACCCTTGCACACACCCTTGGTAGCTTGGCACGAGCAGAAAGGTTGAACCCAGAAGCAATGTGCTAAGTATTCGTACCAGCACAAAAATAGTGTCTAGAGGCACCAACACTGCAATTTGATGTTAAGCGGTGTTGTGATGGAGTTGTGTCCCACAATGCGATACCACTGGCACCTTCCACGGAGTCAGACAGACCCCCAGGTACAGTACCTTAGCAAAAGTGTGGAAAACAGGCTGGTGCAAGGAGTCGGGGAGCGAGGCGTCGCTGAATCCGAGGTGGCTTCTGTTCCCGTGCTGCGAGGCGTAGGAGCGGCGGCATCACAAAGGGGCATCAGGACATCAGCGGTGGAGGTGAGGTGGCGTCAGTTGCGAGGAGTTGTTCCCAGGGCACCTCTGGCAAAGTTGAGGTCAGGTGAAGTCACGATGTTGTGGGGCAACTTCACAGGGTCGCAGTCATGTCACAGGGTCACAGGTGCTGCAATGGAGTTGGGTGTAAACATCGGTGCTATGACATTTCAATCTTTCAAGTTCTTTGGACATCAGCGGCATCAGTGATGCAGGGTATGCGATGTCGCGCTTCTGCGAGGTCCATGGCTTCAGGTGCAGGCAGCATCACAGGTTCCACGCAGCGGCGTCGTTGCAAAGTTGCACCGTGTTGTCCGGTGTAGTTCACGAGATTTTACCAGAAATTCACTCTCAGGGGCCTAGGAACTGGAATGGCACCCTCTGACAATCTAGAGTCCACAGCATACAGGCTCAGAGATTAGTTGGTGAAGTCTTTGCTGGGCAAGCTCAGTCCAAGCCCTTGGAGATTCTTCTTAAGCAGGGATATACCACAAAGTCCAGTCTTTGTACCCTTTCACAGGCAGAAACATCAACTGCACTTCTCTTCAGCTCTTCTACTTGGGAGAGGTTCTTCTTGGTTCAATGAGGTAAATCGTAAAGAAATCAAAAGTCTGGGGTTTTGGGTCCAAAACCTGTCCCCCTTTCTGCCTTTGAAGTTGCCCAACTTCAAAGAAAAGTCTGTTGTTTACAGGATCCTGCTTTGCCCAGGCCAGGCCCCAGACACACAATATGGGGCTGGAAACTGCATTGTGTGAGGGCAGGCACAGCCCATTTAGGTGTAAGTGACCACTCCTCCCTCTACTCTAACCCAGATGGCTCATCAAGATATGCAGGCTACACCCCATCTCGCTTTGTGTCACTGTCTAAAGGAGATTCACAAACAGCCCAACTGTTAGTCTGACCCAGACATGGAATCCAAAAACAGGTAGTGTCACAGAATGGTTAAAGAAAGAATATGCCTACTTTCTAAAAGTGGCATTTTAAAACTAACAATCTAAAAACCAACTTTACTAAAATATGTATTTTTAAATTGTGAGTTCAGAGACCCGAAACTCCACATCTCCATCTGCTCTCAAATGGAAACTGCACTTTAAGACTATTTAAAGGCAGGCCCATGTTAACCCATGAGATAGCTAGGCCTGGCAGCAGTGAAAACCGAATTTGACAGTATTTCACAGTTAGGACATGTAAAACATTTCAGTACATGACACACTTTTAACATACACTGCACCATGCCAATGGGGTTACCTAGGTCCTACCTTAGGGGTGTCTTACATGTATAAAAGGGGAGGGATTGGGCCTGGTAAGTGGGTACACTTGCTAGGTTGAATTTGCAGTTTAAAATCTGCACACACAGACACATCAGTGGCAGGTCTGAGCCATGTTTACAGGGCTACTCATGTGGATGGCACAAACAGTGCTGGAGGCCCTCTAGAAGCATTTGATTTACAGGCCCTAGGCACCTTTAGTGCACATTACTAGGGACTTACTAGTAAATCAAATATGCCAATCATGGAATAGCCAATTACACATATAATTTCACATAGGGAGCATTTGCACTCTAGCACTGGTCAGCAGTGGTAAAGTGCCCAGAGTAACAAAAACAGGTAAAACAGAGTCCAGCACACAGCAACAACCGGGGATGGAGAGGTAGAAAGTTAGGAGAGACCACGCCAAGGATGCCAGGTCTAACATGCAGAATCAGCCCTCAGTGGACACCAGGAATGGGACGACAGGTGGAACTCAGATAAGAGGAAATAGAGTAAAGAAGATGAGATGAACTGGAAGTCCTCCATGAGATCATGGCAGAGAAAAAGTGCAGAATAAGAGAGGTTCAGGTGAAGGAGAGGGTTAAATGAGAGAGGAAAATGAAAACTGGTGATTGAAATTCAATGTGAAGCCACTGCAAAGGTTCAAAAGAGCTGGATAGAGGAGGCAAGAGGGTGGTGTCAAGAGGCTGTTTCGAAACAGGTTGGGGACCTAAGTGGAGAGAATCAGAAATAAAGAAATGAAGAAGTTAACAGACCAATCAGGTATACGGTTAGCAGACATGCTCTATTGGTCACTGTTGGACCATGGATATGACAGCAGTGGGCAAGGCATGAGGAAGTAGAATGAGTGAGCAAACACCATATCTCTATAGGCATGAAGTTTGGTGGAATAATGACAAAGCGGTACAGATCAAAGAGAAGAGTGGAAAGGTAGAACTTGATTGAAGTCCAAGGTGGGAATGGGAAATATCCAGGTGAGACACATGAAAACTATGATTGTGGGAGTGGGCCATAACTTAGGTTTTGTGATGGAAGGAGACAGTGCTAGCTTTGGCATGCTTATCTTCCCCTGGTCACCAAGTTTCCCCCTCTGTGAGTGTGGCACAAATACAGGGGCATGATTGAACCTCAGTCTGCCCCAAACACCTATCTTCCCTTTCAGGTCAGCCATGCTCACTATTAGGAGGGTGTAACAGGGAAGCCACTGAGAGGCAGAATAACGCAGAAGCCTCAGCCAGCGATGGGCCATTTCCCTGGTCACCCCAGGGGACTACGGACAGACCACCACCTTGAAGTCTCTGCGACTTCCGGGTTAAGAAAGGCAGTGAGGGAGATGACGGCAGACACCAGGAAACTGAGGAGGAAGAGGAGAACGCAACCCGAGAAACAGCAGTGTTGGACAGAGGAGTGGAGACAGGAACTTGTGGAGAGACGGCTCGGACAAGGAAAGATGAAGTGGAGGAGTCCAAAGGAGGAGAGAGGGATGTCAGGCGCAAGCTCCCAGCCACGTTGCAGGAGGGATGGCTGTCTACAGTGAGGACGTCTGCTAGGTCATACAGAATTATCGTGAGGGGGAGAGTGAGAGAGAGAGTGAAAAGGGTGGGGGCAAGGAAAGTGAACCAGGAAAGGGGCTGCATAAAAGGGCACCTAGGCACTACCTTACCTCTTCATGGATGTAGAAACGTAGGAGCACCAAGGAGCCATTATCCCCTCACAAGCACTACCCCTCCCTAAACCCTAACCCAAAGAAAACACTTACCCTATTCCTTCTCCTGTGCTGTTTGGCCTAGGTATGAAGGCATCCCACAAGCTGCACACCCTGAAGAGAAGGCTGAAAAAAGTGGTTGAGAAGAAGGAGAGCCTGAAGAGATCACCTACAACTAAAAACAGTTATATACCTAACATTCCAAAAAAGCACCAAATAAATGTAAGAGTAGCCCTTCTAGTTATGTTGCATTACAATGGGACGGCCACCCACTGTCTGTTCACAGAGGGCATGATCAGCTTCTTTCCTCCCAACATCAAGTAGCATGAGAAAAATAGCTTTGAACACACTGAGGGGGTCATTCTGACCCCGGCGGTCGCCAGGGTCGGCGGGAGCACCGCCGACAGGCCGGCGGTGCCCCGCAGGGCATTCTGACCGCGGCGGTTCGGCCGCGGTCAGAAGAGGCAAACCGGCGGTCTCCCACCGGTTTACCGCTGCCCTTAGAAACCCCCATGGCGGCGCAGCTTGCTGCGCCGCCATGGGGGATTCTGACACCCCCTACCACCATCCTGTTCCTGGCGGTTCGCCCGCCAGGAACAGGATGGCGGTAGGGGGTGCCGCGGGGCCCCTGGGGGCCCCTGCTGTGCCCATGCCAATGGCATGGGCATGGCAGGGGCCCCCGTAAGAGGGCCCCGAAAAGTATTTCAGTGTCTGCTAAGCAGACACTGAAATACGCGACGGGTGCAACTGCACCCGTCGCACCCCTGCAACTACGCCGGCTCAATTCTGAGCCGGCGTCCTCGTTGCAGGGGCATTTCCTCTGGGCCGGCGGGCGCTCTTTTGGAGAGCGCCCGCCGGCCCAGAGGAAATGTCTGAATGGCCGCCGCGGTCTTTTGACCGAGGTGCGGTCATTCAGCGGCGGTACCCTGGCGGACGGCCTCCGCCGTCCGCCAGGGTCAGAATGAGGCCCTGAATTCTGTGGGGCCTATTAACAAACTGCATGTTGTAGTACCTCTCCTATTTTTTATGTGCCAAGATCTCCAGCTCGACTGTGGAGGTCGCCACACAAGTATGTCTATGTTTTAATAGTAAATAGGATAGGAGGTGGAGTGGCTGGAATTTTTTTTTATATATATATATATATATATATATATATATATATATATATATATACAGGAAGATGCAGGATCACAAGAAAACAACAGCCAGCCAGGGCAAAAATCTGGATCCCAAAGGATACAAAGAGCCACAAGAAAATGTAATATCCAAGAAAGAAGTGACTCAAACAGATGATCTCATTAAAGAACAAAAATATATTTCTACTACAACGTTTCAGCTTCCGCCTTCCTCAGGTAGTACAAGATGGTTTGCTCAGTGGCTGCACAGCTGACACTGGTGGATTTTCAAAAAGCATCATGAGTGAAGATTCCAATTGGAATGTGGAATCAATGCAGTCCTGAGAACTCTTCAGATATGCAGAAATCAAGTGGTATTGTCAGTGATGTTCAGTCCATCTGGATGCAGAGATTTTAAACGGTACATCCAGAACTTTTCTCTGATGTCCAGTAGTTCTTCCTTTAAAACATGTTCCACAGGGAAAATCTTCAAATCTGATAGTAAATGTCCACAAGGTTAAAATGGTTGGCTACAGGCTGGTCAAGTTTCTTGTTAATTATTGCCGATTTGTGGTTCATGAATCGTGTACGGAGGTCATTCACAGTTTGACCTACATATTGTTTTTTACAGCTTTGACGTTGGCACTGAATCACATAAATAATGCATCTAGAGCGACATGTAAGATGCTGTCTTATTCCATAGGTCCTTTTTGTAACAGAGCTAGTTACTGATGATGTTTGTAAAAGGTATTCACATGTGATGCACCTTTTGGAATCACAGCAATGAACTCCTGCATTTGTTACAGCTTGCTTAAATTCAGCTCTCACAATAAGTGATCGTAAATTGGGAGCTCTGCGGTAAGCAATGACTGGTGGTTTTGGAAAAAGCTTTTGCAATTTTTCACAAGTAGATAGTAAGGAAAAAGTTGTTTGTATTATATTTCTGTAGTTGGGAGCTGATGGATGATAGTCAACCACAAAAGGGATTCTGTCACTTTTGCTTCTTCTGTTGTTATTCCAAATAAGTGCTTCCCTGGGTAACTGCAAAGACTTGTCAATTTGTTGCAGAATGATATGCAGAGGATAGCCTCGCTTTTTAAATAATCTAACAAGTTCCTGTAGATGGCCTTTACATGTGTCTTCATTGCTGCAGATGCGTCTTATTGAGTGCTTGGCTGTAGATGATGCTGAGTTTAGTGTGGCGTGGGTGACATGAAGTCCAGTTTAGATGCAAATGAGCATCTGTAGGCTTGTGGTACAGATCAGTTATAATTGTTTGTTCATGAATGGTGAGTAACACATCCAGAAAAGGGAGATGACTCTTCTGTGTAGTATTGCTGCCAGTGAATTTGATGGTAGGATGGATACTGTTGATAAAAGCTGTAAATTGCTCAAGTGTTCTGCTTCCTGCATTCCATATTATAAATATGTCATCGATGTATCGTAGCCATACCAGTGGTTTGATGTTAGAACTCGCAAGTATGTAGTCCTCCAGTTTTCCCATGAAGATATTTGCATAGGAAGGAGCCATCCGAGTGCCCATTGATGTCCCTTGTATCTGCAAATAGTGTTTCCCATTGAAGGTAAAATTGTTGGATTTAAGGATAACTCTTGCAAAGTTGGTAAGCACATTTGTTGATGGTTTTTTCACAGTTCTTTTATTAAGAGCTTCAGATAATGCCATAAGCCCATCATCATGTGGTATATTGGTGTATAATGATGTAACATCAAATGTAGCCAGAAGAGTGTCATCATCAAATGTATAGGTTTGGTTTAATTTTTCAATAATCTGAAGAAAGTGACTGGTGTCCCTAACAAATGATGGAAGTTGTTGGACAATGGGCTGGAGGTGCAGGTCAACAAATAAAGATAGTCTCTCAGTGGCCGTATCATTGCCAGAGATGATGGGGCGGCCAGGATTGTTCATTTTGTGAATTTTGGGAAGCATATAAAATCTTCCAGGTCTTGGTTTGGGGTGGACAAGTATATCTGCTGTATCATCAATGAGGTTTAAGCTCCTGTACTTTGCAACCATGTTCTTGATTTCTTTGTTCAAGTCTTCTGTGGGATCAGTTTCTAAAGGTTTGTAAGTGTTGGTATCCATCAGTTGTCTCATTCCCTCCTCAATATAATCACATACTTTCATGGCAACCACTGCACCACCTTTGTCCGCTGGGTTTATAATGCCATCTGTTCTCAGTTGAAGGTGGTAGAGGGCTTGTCTTTCCTCTCTGGTAATGTTATCAAAAATCCTTTTAGGTGTTGATTCCTTGATGAGTTTGTTAATGGATAAAATGTATGTATCAAGAATGGGATTTCTACTACAAAATGATAAAACTTAAATATAACTGAAATATAATATTATTTTACTATAACATATAATACAATATTTTTATTTAAAAGTAAATGTAAGTTATTTTGTTTAAGTAAATAATGAAATTATTTTAAATTAATTCTAATCAAACCTTTTATGCATTTTATTTAATAAGAAACGCTGAATGTAATTTGAAATATTTAAGTTAATGAAATGTTTAAATAAACCTGGAGTTACAAGCATGATAGAATTTTTTTCTACATGTAAGATAAATATATTACCCTATATTTTACCATACAGAGATCTCTGGCCTGGTTGCATAGTTCTCCGCCAAGCATTGGGATAGTTAAACATGGTTGTGTCATAAAAATCCTACTAATGGAACTTTACAGTCATATTTGAATTTAAAAAAATACTAAGTGAAAGTTTAAATTTACACATTTTCTTCATTTTTCTATGTAAAGGAATTTCTACTGGAAGGGTCTGCTAATTGTACAAATCCTAAACTAGACATCTCACACTTGCCTCTGTACCAGAGGGGCCTGGGTGGACAACGGGGGAAACAACATAATATATATTTTTTTAAATGTACAGTTCTTAGCGCGCCGCCTGTCTCCTGCTGCTTCGCTCCTCTTCTGGTGTCTCAGCATTCACTTGGACAATAGCACAGGTTACTCAGCAATCCTGACGCTGCTTTCATCAATCAATCAATTCATTTGTAAAGCGTGCTACATACCCGTGAGGGTTTCAAGGCACTGGGGGGGGCTGCTACTGCTAGAAGAGCCAAGTCTTGAGTAGTTTTCTGAAGGAAAGAAGGTCCTGGGTCTGTCGTAGATCTGGCGGGAGGGTGTTCCAGGTCTTGGCGGCGAGGTAAGAGAATGATCTGCCGCTGGAAAATTTTGCGTTGGATGCGGGGGACGGAGGAGAGGGCAAGGTTAGCGGAGCGGAGATGCCGGGTGGGGGTGTGGAAGCTGAGTCTGTTGTTCAGGTATGATGGTCCGGTGTTGTGGAGTGCCTTGTGTGCATGGGTGAGGAGCTTGAAGGTGATCCTCTTGTTGACGGGGAGCCAGTGAAGGTCTCTTAGGTGGGGGGTGATGTGGCAGTGGTGAAGGATGTTGAGGAGGAGTCAGGCGGAGGCGTTGTGGATGTGTTGGAGGCATTGGAGGAGTTTGGATGAGATACTGGTTTAGAGGGAGTTGCCGTAGTCGAGTCTGTTGCTGACGAGGGCCTGGGTTACCGTTTTTCTTGTTTCTGTTGGGATCCATTTGTAAATTCTGCCAAGCATGCGGAGCGTGTTGTAGCAGGAGGAGGAGATGGCGCTGACCTGCTTTGACATGGAGAGTGATGAGTCGAGGGTGAAGCCGAGGTTTTGTGCGCTGTCGGTGGGCGTCGGTGGGGAACCCAGCGTGGACGGCCACCATGAGTTGTCCCAGGCGGAGGGGGTGCACCCAAGGATGAGGACCTCTGTTTTATCCGAGTTCAGTTTTAGCCGGCTGTCTCTCATCCAGTCGGCAATGGCTTTTAGACCCTCGTGGAGGTTAGTTTTGGCGGTGTGCGGGTCCTTGGTGAGGGAGAGGATGAGTTGTGTGTCGTCGGCGTAGGAGATGATGTTGAGGTTGTGCTGACGGGCCACTTGTGCGAGGGGGGCCATGTAGATGTTGAACAGCGTCGGGCTGAGGGATGAGCCCTGGGGTATGCCACAGCTGATGTTGAAGGCTTTGGATTGGTACGGGGGAGGCGGACTCTTTGGGTTCTGCCGGCGAGGAAGGATGCGGTCCATTCGAGTGCCTGGTCCTGGATTCCTGCTGCGTGGAGGCGGGACTTTAGGGTGTGGTGACATACGGTGTCAAAGGTGGCTGATAGGTCTAGGAGGATGAGGGCTGATGTTTCTCCATTGTCGAGGTGGCTTCTGATGTAATCTTTGGCGGCAATGAGGGCGGTTTCGGTGCTGTGGTTGTGTCTGAAGCCGGACCGGCAGGGGTCGAGGATCTTGTTGTCTTCGAGGAACCGAGTGAGCTGAGTGTTGACGATTTTCTCGATGACCTTCGCCGGGAACGGGAGCAGAGAGATAGGCCGGAAGTTTTTCAGGTCCTTGGGGTCCGCCCTTGGTTTTTTGAGAAGGGCGTTGATTTCGGCGTGTTTCCAGCTGTCCGGGAATCTTGCAATTTCGAAGGAGATGTTGATGGCTTTCCGTAGGTGTGGTGCGATGGGCGTGTCTGCTTTGTTGATGTGGTGTGGGCAGGGTTCTGATGGTGATCCAGAGTGGATGGAGTTCATGATCTTGCGGGTTTCGTCGTCGCTGATGTTGGTCCAGGAGGTCAGTCGGCTGGAGCGGGTGGAGTTTGTGGTGGGTGGGGTAGGAGCGTCTGGAGTGTGAGGGGAGCTGAAGCTGTCGTGGATGTCCGTGATTTTTTGGTGGAGGGCGGTTGCTAGGCCGTTGCAAAGTTCTTGGGAGGGAGTGATGTCGGTGACGGTGGCGTTAGGGTTGGAGAGTTCTTTTATGATGCTGAAAAGTTCTTTGCAGTCGTGGGCGTTGTTTTCTAGGCGGGTTTTGAAGGAGGGTCTTTTTGCTAGCCTGATGAGTTCGTGGTGTTTGCGTGTGGCATCCTTGAGGGCCGTGTGGTTGTCTGGAGTGCGTTCAAGTTGCCATATTTGCTTGAGTTTTCGGCAGTGGCGTTTGGAGGCTTGTAGGTCGTCGGTGAACCAGGTGGCTTTTTTGTTGATGTGGTTATTGGAGGGTTTTCTCAGTGGAGCAAGGCAGTCGGCGCAGTTGGTGATCCATAGCTTGAGGTTGTGTGCTGCGATGTCAGGGTCGGTGGGGTCGACGGGTGGTTTCTGGCCTAGGGCGTTGATTAGTTGAAGTTCGGTGACTATGCCCCATTGGCGGCATGGTGGTTGTTCGGTGAGGTGGTGTTCTGTCTGTTTCTTGAAGGTGAAGCGAATGCAATGGTGGTCAGTCCAGTAGAGTTCGGTGGTATGGTTGAAGGTAACGTGGTTGCTTGTGGAGAAGAAGGGGTCAAGGGTGTGACGGGCTGTGTGGGTGGGTGTGTTGACGAGCTGTGTGAAGCCAAGGTTGGCGAGGTTTTCGGTCTGGGTGGTTGAGTAGGTGTCATTGTTGTTTTCGAGGTGAAAGTTCAGGTCCCCGAGGAGGATGTAGTCCGTGGAGGCGAGTGCGTGGGTGCTGACCAGGTCGGCAATGGCATTGCTGAAGGGTGCCCTGGGTCCTGGGGGTCTATAGATGAGTGTTCCTCTGAGCGTGGTGTTGGGGTCGGTGCGGATTTGGAAGTGAAGGAGTTCAGCGGCGCTGAAGGAGTCGTCGGGGTTGGTTTTGACTTCGAGGGTGGCTTTGTGGACGATGGCTATGCCTACTCCGGTTCTGTTGGTGCGGTCTCGGCGAGCGACTTTGTATCCGTTCGGTATGGCTATGGCGATGTCGGGTGCCGAGGAGTCGTTCCACCAGGTTTCGGTTAGGAAGGCCACGTCCGGGGAGGTGGAGTCGAGCAGGTCCCAGACTTTGATGGCGTGCTTGCGTGCTGAGCGGGTGTTGAGGAGTATGCAACAGAGGTGGTTGGTCTTGATCCTAGGAGGTATGTGGGCTCTGTTGCAGGTGAAGCTTCAGTTGTGGCAGGAGAAGGGTCCGTGCGTGCTCTTTGGAGAGGCCTGGAAGCAGGTGGTGTCTCGGCTGGTGTTGAGTACGTGGAGGGTGTTGGAGTTGTAGCGAATGCTGGCGGGGTGTCTGTTGCTGGGGCCAGGTCCCATAAGAGGAGGGGAGGGTGGGAGTGGCAGCTGAGAGGCAGGAGGGCCTGACGAATGAGAGGGCTGGGGGCTGGGGCCGTAGGAGAAGCAGCGGCGGGAAAATTAGGCTGAAGGAACGGTGAGAAGGAGGGGGAAGGTGGGAGGGGCCGCAGGGGACGCAGCAGCGGGAAATTAGGCTGAAGGAACGGTGGGAGGGAAATTAGGCTGAAGGAACAGTGAGAAGGAGGGGGGAGGCGGGAGGAGCCGCAGGGGACGCAGCGGCGGGAAATTAGGCTGAAGGAATGGTGAGAAGGAGGAGGGGAGGCGGGAGGGCCCACAGGGGACGCAGCGGCAGGAAATTAGGCTGAAGGAATTGTGAGAAGGAGGGCGGGAGGCGGGAGGGGCCGCAGGGGACGCACCGGTGGGAAATTAGGCTGAAGGAACGGTGAGAAGGAGGGGGGAGGAGGGAGGGGCCGCAGAGGACGCAGCGGCAGGGAAAAGAAAGCAAAAAAAAGCGGAGTGGAGGTGGGGTGGGAGGCGGAGCGGGGAGCGACCTGCCTGCAGAAGCAGGGTCAAAGGTTGCTCCCTGCTACCACGCTGCGGCTGCCATAAGAGGAGGGGAGGGTGGGAGTGGCAGCTGGGAGGCGGAAGGGCCTGACGAATGAGAGGGCTGGGGGTGGGGCCGCAGGGGACGCAGCAGCAGGAAAATTAGGCTGAAGGAACGGTGAGAAGGAGGGGGGAGGCGGGAGGGGCCGCAGGGGACGCAGCAGTGGGAAATTAAGCTGAAGGAACGGTGAGAAGGAGGGGGGAGGCAGGAGGGGCCGCAGGGGACGCAGCAGCGGGAAATTAGGCTGAAGGAACGGTGAGAAGGAGGGGGGAGGGGCCACAGGGGACGCAGCAGCGGGAAATTAGGCTGAAGGAACGGTGAGAAGGGAGGGAGGCGGGAGGGGCCGCAGGGGACGCAGCGGCGGGAAATTAGGCTGAAGGAATGGTGAGAAGGAGGGGGGAGGTGGGAGGGGCCGCAGGGGACGCATCGGCGGGGAAAAGAAAGCAAAAAAAAAGCAGAGTGGAGGTGGCGTGGGAGGCGGAGCGGGGAGCATCCTGCCTGCAGAAGCAGGGTCAAAGGTTGCTCCCTGCCACCGCACCGCGGCTGTCATAAGAGGAGGAGAGGGTGGGAGTGGCAGCTGGGAGGCGGGAGGGCCTGACGAATGAGAGGGCTGGGGGTGGGGCCGCAGGGGACGCAGCGGTGGGAAAATTAGGCTGAAGGAACAGTGAGAAAGAGGGGGGAGGTTGGGAGGGGCCGCAGGGGATGCAGCGGCGGGAAATTAGGCCGAAGGAATGGTGAGAATGAGGAGGGGAGGTGGGAGGGGCCACAGGGGACACAGCAGCGGGAAATTAGGCTGAAGGAATTGTGAGAAGGAGGGCGGGAGGCGGGAGAGGCCTCAAGGGACGCACCGGCGGGAAATTAGGCTGAAGGAACGGTGAGAAGGAGGGGGGAGAAGGGAGGGGCCGCACAGGACGCAGCGGCAGGGAAAAGAAAGCAAAAAAAAAAGCGGAGTGGAGGTGGGGTGGGAGGCGGAGCGGGGAGCGACCTGCCTGCAGAAGCAGGGTCAAAGGTTGCTCCCTGCCACCACGCTGCGGCTGCCATGAGAGGAGGGGAGGGTGGGAGTGGCAGCTGGGAGGCGGGAGGGCCTGACGAATGAGAGGGCTGGGGGTGGGGCCGCAGGGGACGCAGCAGCAGGAAAATTAGGCTGAAGGAACGGTGAGAAGGAGAGGGGAGGTGGGAGGGGCTGCAGGGCACGCAGCGGTGGGAAATTAAGCTGAAGGAACGGTGAGAAGGAGGGGGGAGGCAGGAGGGGCCGCAGGGGACGCAGCGGTGGGAAATTAGGCTGAAGGAACGGTGAGAAGGAGGGGGGAGGCGGGAGGGGCCACAGGGGACGCAGCAGCGGGAAATTAGGCTGAAGGAATGGAGAAGGAGGAGGGAGGTGGGAGGGGCCGCAGGGGTTGCATCGGCGGGGAAAAGAAAGCAAAAAAAAATCAGAGTGGAGGTGGCGCGGGAGGCGGAGCGGGAAGCAACCTGCCTGCAGAAGCAGGGTCAAAGGTTGCTCCCTGCTACCGCGCCGCAGCTGTCATAAGAGGAGGAGAGGGTGGGAGTGGCAGCTGGGAGGCGGGAGGGCCTGACGAATGAGAGGGCTGGGGGTGGGGCCGCAGGGGACGCAGCGGCGGGAAAATTAGGCTGAAGGAACAGTGAGAAAGAGGGGGGAGGTTGGGAGTGGCCACAGGGGATGCAGCGGCGGGAAAATTAGGCTGAAGGAACGGTGAGAAGGATGGGGGAGGCGGGAGGGGCCGCAGGGGACGCAGCAGCGAGAAATTAGGCTGAAGGAACGGTGAGAAGGAGGGGGGAGGTGGGAGGGGCCACAGGGGACGCAGCAGCAGGAAATTAGGCTGAAGGAACGGTGAGAAGGAGGGGGGAGGCGGGAGGGGCCGCAGGAGACGCAGCAACAGGAGAATTAGGCTGAAGGAACGGTGAGAAGGAGGGAGGAGGCGGGAGGGGCCGCAGGGGACGCAGCGGCAGGAAATTAGGCTGAAGGAACGGTGAGAAGGAGGGGGGAGGTGGAAGGGGCCGCAGGGGATGCAGTGGCGGGGAAAAGAAGGCAAAAAAAAGCAGAGTGGAGGTGGCGCGGGAGGCGGAGCGGGGAGCGACCTGCCTGCAGAAGCAGGGTCAAAGGGTTAAATTTAGCATGAAAGCAGCGTCATGATTGGCTCAGTGGCTCGGACTGCTGCTCAGACACAGCCCTGGGGTCTGTGCAGTTTCTCCAGCCTGGCTGTTTAACACAGTTGGGCTGGAGAAACCTAAGTGCGCACTCCAGCCTGGCTGTTAAACACAGCTTGGCTTGAGAAACCTAAGTGTGCATGTGTGTTTGGCTTCCCTGAGACGGCCGGCCACACACACATGCGCACTTACTCCACTCGCTCCTCATCCCGACTCCCACCTCCTGTGGCTCAACCCTGCCCCTCCCTGCACTGCTGGCTGAGCCAGCAGATGAAAAATAAAACTAAATAGTCAGTAGGGTGACGCTCCTCCAAAATTGCAGATGAGCCGCCCCTGGTGCTGTGCAATGTTTTCCATTTCAAACAACACAGCCCAACAAATGTTATTGATGAACAGCATTATGCAAATTCTTAGTAAATTTTAGCTGATGTGCTCACGAAAAATGCTTATGTAAAATGGGCTTAAAAGGGGTTCTTTTCTAGCACTTTTGCTTTTTTCCCTTCTTTTGAGTGAGTTGCCTGGGGCATTGAATACGGTGAGATGTTTCTCATCAAATAGGAGGGCCAAAGTTAAACCTTTGCTTTAACCTGATGATTTGTGTGTGAAATTGGGTTATTGATTGATTGGGGTATGAGCCCAAGGCACAATCCCTTGCAGGGTGAGACATAAAAAGTCAATAATTTAACCTGTGCTTAACCCTGGGTAGCTTGCCACAAAAAGCAATCAGGCTAAACTTAGAGGGAATGTGTTAAGTATTTATGCAGTACACAAAGAGCAACACAGTGAAAACACAACACAATAAAACTCCCAACACAATTTAGAAAAATAGAAAACAATTTAATAAACTATTTGATTCCAAAACCATCAGAATCAAATTAGTAGAATCAGAGTTATGAATTTTTAAAGGTTTAAAATGAAAAGCGCCAACCAGGGACATCTGGTCACGCTAGACTGTGTCAAAGTCAAAAGTTAAGGCCGGTTGCGATGGAGGGCGGGTCAGATACGCAAAGTGGATTGGGCCCGGTCAGCGCTTACCTTCGGACTTAGACAATTTTTGAAGAAAAAGGCCCTCATTATGAGTTTGGCAGGTGACGGAGGATGCCCGCCAAACTCGTACCGCCATCAGGCCACCTATGTGGCTACAACACCGCCAGCCCTATTAGGAGTTCACCACAGGGCTGACGGGTGGAAAGTGTTTCCGCCCACCGGCCCTGCAGTGAACAGGGCCTTAGCATTGACTCCGGCTCCTAAACAACACGGCTCTAATGTGGTGGTACGGCGGGTGCCAGCAGTACCCTTCACGCTTTCCACTGCCTGTAATTTGGGCAGTATAAAGCGCAATGGGGCTGTCAATGGGGGCCCCAGCACTGCCCATGCCAAGTGCATGGCCAGTGCAGGGGCTCCCATGGGGCCCCGGGCACCCCTTTTCTGCCAGCCTTTGTATGGCAGGGCTACTGCCATGCAAAGGCTGGTGGAAAGGGTACTCATAATCCCCAGGGCAGCCCTGCAAGTATCTCTACCCTGGCGGATTACAACCTCCAAGACTGGCAGGCTGTCAACTGGCAGCAACCTGGCGGTGCCGGTTGTCCGACCGTGGCACTTTTGCCACGGTCGTTATCTCGCAGTTGGACCGCCACTTTGGCGGGTGTCCGACCGTGACCCTGGTGGTCTGGTGACCGCCAGGGTCATAATGAGGCCCAAAGACTTTGAGAAGGTAGAAGTTCAGTGGGGCGAAGCTGCAGGAGTGTTTGAGGAGGGAGCGATGTTGTCAGCTAGCCATGGAACAATGCCGCAGTGAAGATTTTTACCTTCGAACTCAGCTGTCAAGACACAAGTCGAAAGGCTCCAGCGGGAGGAAACAGAAGGCTGTAGCTGAAGACTTTTCCACAAGGTCGGATCACCCTTTTGAGAAGGACTGCTGAAAAGGATTTGCTGCTGCGGGAGAAGCTATGAAGTCAATCTGACTGGTGATGCACCTCGGGTGGATATGACAGATTATTGGTCCTGGTCTCCACTTGGTTCTCCAAGAACTTTTTGGCAACATTTTGTCTATCCTCACTTTTGAAAATTGGTCATCTAGGCACCTTTAACACCACAACCGAGGGACCAGGAGAGGATGGAGACCCCTAGGGGGTTTAGGAGTCACTCAAGGTGGGTCCAAGTGTGTGTTCAAGATGGTGAGAGACTGTTATATCTGTGTGGCTCTGAACAAGAGACCAGCTAAACTAGCTTTTGGAGTCACTTCTGGAGTCCTGGGTGCAAGTGGGGATGCGGGGCTCTGTAGCAGGGGCTGGCCTATGAAGGTTCAAGCAGGATCTACATAGCAAAGCAGTACTTCCAAGGTACAGCAGCAGTCTGGCAGATTTCACAGCAGGTCACAGAAGCAGGCAGTCCTCTGACAGTCCTTCGTCAGCTCTCGTAGTGAACTGAGGAGCAGGTCTGAGAGCCCTATTTTTATACCTTGGTGCCCTGCTCCTAGAAGTTGAGTGAAGTTGCCAGAGGGGTTCTATGAAGTTCCAGGAATTTCCTGCCTCCCCTGTCCTGCCTCCTAGTTGGCTGCACTGATAATACAGGGTTGTTAATCCAATTATGTGGCAGCAGAGCTCTACTCATTCAGATGTGAGTAGGGCTGTGCTCAGCTCCGCCCCCTCCATCTTGCCAGTGGAAAGGATTTTCAGGTCTTGCAAGTCCCACTATTGTGTGACTGTCTGGGGTGAATCCACAAAGTCCCAACTGTCAGTTATACCCAGTCATGTGACCTACACAGGCTGCAGGCACAGAGGGCTAAGGGCAGGAAAATGGCAACTTTCTAAAAGTGACCTCTTCAAAAGTGTAATGATAAATCTGTCTTTACTGTTAAAGAGGGTTTATTATTATAAGTTCATAGACACTAGACACAACATATCTACCACCTCTGGTTTAAGAATTACAATTTGTTAATTTTTATAAGAAACCCCCAATGTTATTCTCTGGGAGTGGTAGGCCTCTCAGAAGTGAATGTAGTAGTTTTCACTGCTAGGACATGTCAAACTAAACAGTACATCTCCTACTGTTCAACAGGTCGGCAAAGGCAATAAAAAGCCTTATTTACCTATTGCTAATAAAAAAATAGCTTTCCACTATTCAAAATAAGAATCTAATAATGAACCTTGGGGACAGTTTTTCTAGTGCAAATAATGTTAGATTTACACCGGAAAACATAAAGGATAAGAACCATATGTTTGGGGCATTTCTACTGTTTTTGATTAAATGAAGGATAATGATACATTAGTTACAATTACAGGGCCACTCATTAGAATTGTAAACAAATGGTGCACAAGAGTTGCTGCTGGCTGAATAAATCTGGTTGAATATGGTACGAACTGATGGAAAATTGCTGAAAGACATACAAAAATCATATATAATGTTTTTTCCTGAAAACTAATGTACAAAAGTTACATACTGTCAGGGTCAGCAGGCTGTTCTGGTGCGGAGATATAAAGTTGATGGTAGATTATAAACATGCAATAGCTAAAGCCATCAAATAAGCTGCAGATTATAATAATTATTAATTGCATACCCGCCTGTATATCTGAGATTTAACGTTCTAGAATCTGTGGGCATCAACCAAAGTCCGATCATTCAGTGTTTCTACATTTCTTGATAGAATTGGTAGAATTGGTACTCCACATATGTGGGAAGGCCTATCATACGGAACAGAAACCTGTCAAAACTTGGAACAGGTGAAGTCAACGTAATGTCAAATGTGACCTTCACATGGTTACAGTTTTGGTATGTTTGGCACATGTTTTATGGCCAGCTACGATTGCTTTCTTCATAGACATGCAGAAAAGCTTGAAGGTAATACTTGCCACCAGCTATAAGTATCCAACATTTCTCAGAAATACATATTGGAAATAATACACCATCGCATTTGCAGGCTATTCTGTGTAAGAAATATGCTTGGATCTACACAACTTACAGCACTGTGGATCCCCGGGTTCACTAGTTTTCAGAAATGACTGGGAATTGTAGGGTTTGCTGAGTGCCACCTTACCCAAGGATCGTAATATTGCAGCCATCCTCTATGGTAGGAGAGGGGAGAGGTACTAAGCTGTTCTAGGTATATCTTTGCCATTAGATTTACATTTAGGGTTAAAAACATGGAAGGATAAATGCAACTTGCACCACCCTAAAATTCTCTGGGCCTCCAGTTTTACTGGGTACTGGTGACAAAGAGCCTATATAGTATGTGTCCTCTTAACTGGAGGCAGACTGGCCTCTCTTTGACAAGGTGGAAAGGCATTTCCCTGAAGGCATGTGTACTGTGTTACTGCACCCATGCACAGGGAGATATCTGAAGGGTCCCAGGGACCCCTGTGCCCCCAGTTCCATGGGGCCCCCTTGAGGGGTGCAGTGACTCTGAGACACCTCTATATGGCACACAGATAATATATCTCCCTACAGGACTTTTGCCTCTGTGCTTGTGTTTGTAATATGTTGTTCCCTAATTGCCTAAGGCCTAGCCCCCATGCAAAAGAGAGAATGACCTATCATGATTGCACCCTTGCAATATGTGTGCTGCCAGAGTTCCATATTATTGACAGATCTCGCTAAGCATCTACAGCATGTTCCCTAATGCCAAAGTGCCCTGGGCCGCAACGAGTGGGTGTAAACACCCACTGCACTCTTGGGGCAACCTTCTTTAATATGTCTATTGGTGTTTAGGCAGGGTGCATGGATAAACCTTCCCAATTTGCCCCACCGGACAGCAGAAAGACGGTTTGGGTTCTAGGAAGGTGCAGCCCAAAATGAGGACGAGCTGATCCCAACCTGTTCTATTTTTCTTTAAGACAATAAATAGTGTCTAGAGTACACTATGGGAAGGACAGATTTGAAATATCCCATTCCATCCCCCCCCCCCCACCAAGAAAGAATGTTGGGGTGCAGCCCTGTGCCCAGATGGCTGGATAGTCCAGACCCTCACTTCTTTCCTTTTTTCATATAAATTGATTCCATAATGTCTAGTGCACTTTTGGCCTCACAGAGGAGGCAGAACAGTGGTAAAATCCCCACTGTTTGGTGTTTAGGAGTGGAGAATGTAGCCCAATGTCAGAACTAGCCAGCCCCAATCCCATTCGATTTGCCTTAAATAAAAAAGAACCATCTGGAGTTTAGTGAACCTTATGCCCCGTTAGGGAGGACAGATTGTGGTAACCCCTGTAAACTGCCACACGGAGAGGGCAGAGAGACTTTATAGGCACTAGAGTTGGTAGATACAATCCAATGACAGGACTACCTGGCCCACACCCCACTCTTTCTAGTAAATACAGGCTATCACAGGTACCTAGTGGGCTCTCTGACCCACTGGTGTGACCATATTGGGGTAAACCCCACCAACTGCCCTTCCAAGAGGGGCAGAGAGATTGTAAAGATGCCCAGTGGGGCAGTAGCCATTGGCCATGCCAGGTGAGCTGCTTCCCCTGCTTGAAGCCATCCCTAGTGGCTGGATGCCTGCTTCTGGACTGACCTCCTGTGGTGATCCCCAAGTGCTAGAAAGAGGGACTGCTGGAAAGCAGACATTCTACAGAGGTATACAAGGACAAGCCCTCTAAGATAATCATGAGTGGTGATCCATTATCAGTGCATAATAATTCTTTATTGTTTGGTTGGTTACAAACCATAGGTTTTTTGCTTTGTTGCGAGAGAGCCTTTCTGCAGAGATAAATCCAGCATTCACCAGACTAAAAATCATTAAAATAGACTTACAAACCATTGCAATCTTGGTAAAAAATAAAAATGAATTAAAGCAGCGTACGAATGGAGCGCAGAAATATTACTTCATGGCGAGAGGGCCCTTGTGCAAAAGATAAAACCACCAGCCCAATGCGCATTTGAAAACAAACTAACAATCATATCCAGTTAACATCTAAAATAAAACAAAGCAGCCGAGTGCTTTATAGGCGTTTGAAACAGCATCAAATTAAAAAGGTAAATGTGAGACATACAAATTCAAAGATAAATACTGGTGCAGGAGCAAAATGATAGGACAAGATTGACATGGTCACTCTGGGTCAGTCAGCCGGCACTGGGTTTGGAAACAGCCATGGTAAAAATGATACTTTCTAAACTTTCTAAGAAATTAAAACAAACCTCAACCAAGTGCTAGTGCAAGGTCAGGGTAGTAGCAGCAAAGAGGGCGCCTAAAATTGTGGTAAGGTTTCGTGCAAGATCTGGGTAATAGGAATGGTTTATCAACAAGGTGCTAGTGCAAGGTCCAAGTAGTAGCAGGAAATCACCAAATGAGAGATATAGCATTCGATATCAAAGGGGTAGCACATGTTAATAACCGAGCAGGGCCCCTTTGAGAGTGAGCACAGCCTTGACTCTCCATGCTGAGGGCACTTCTGTGAAGAGCAGGAGTCAGCTAAAGGTGTGCTAAAGGTGAGGGGCCAGGGCTCTGTGGCAGAGCCCTTGGGCAGCTGAGCCTATTGACAACTAACCTATCAAATTGTATCACCCAAATATTTAGCCTAATATTGTCTGGATTGAGAGAGGCAATGACAGCCTGCCGACAGCTCCCAGGTTGATCCATTCTTGCCTTAAGCTAGTTTTACGCACCTCTAGAAAGCAAAGTCAGGCAGTATGCTTGAGAGATTCTGCATCCAAATTGCAGCCCCTGCAAATAGTTCCTCCTGGGGGCCAAAGCCAACTGGTAAGGTGTTTCAGGAAAGGCCATTCACCACACCTTAGAGCCATGAATCTTGCTTTCAGAGATTTTGAGTAAGTGCATGACAGCTAGGGTGAGGGAGACACTGGCTGATAGGATGTGAGGACCACCCAGGTATGCTTACGCTTTTCTAAAATGGCCCTGTCAGAATGGGATGAACTGTGGCATGCACTTTCTTTGATGCCTTGCTTTAAGGCGAATTGACTCAGGAGGAGGATCAGAGTTCTCTTGCATCCAGAATGCTTAACCAGGCCTCAAGTAACTGGGATGTGATAATCTAGGGCCACCAGTGTTGATCTCATCACATAGAAGTGCCTTTAAACAGCCATCCCTGGCAACCCAGAGTTTGGGACACTGGTTTAAAAATGTGTCTGCTCCGGCTGCTTGCTGATCAAATTCTAGCCTGATGTGGGCGGTTGAAGAGGATCTCGGCAGGCAAATGACACCTTTATATATCCTGTGCAGCAAGTTTTTTCACCCAGTAGTATTTCATTGCTGTAGGACAATGATGGAATAATTTTAGCCATTACAACTTCAAAGTGGGGGGGGGGAAGGCTTGGTCCCAGAAATGAGTTTGGTAATTTGGACAGAGACACCTAAAAGGACAGAGCCTTTGCTTCAACTTCCTTGAGTTGCCGCACACAGAATCCTCTTGTATCAATGAGGTCCCTCAGATATTTGTAGGAGTGATCCTTTGTGATCTTGTTGCCATTGTAGGGCCAGCCACCTCCCTCATAAGGTTCCCTTCCAAGTGTTACAACTTTGGTTTTCTTCAAAGTGTTGGTAACAGTGTAGGAGTGCAGCAGCTTTAACAACTCTACTCTTGTGCAGCTGAGCACATCTAAGTCATCTGTGTACCTTACAGCAGGTTGTAGGTCTGTTCCCTACCAAACTTTGGAGAATGACTGTTGATGGAGTCAAAGGATTTGGACAGATCAGAAATGAACAGGTTAAATAGGAGTTTTGATACTTCATCGATACACACGCGTACTCGCGCTTCACGTTTGAACTCATTGGAAGGTGGATTGATATAACTGATATCAGCAGATAAGTTGCTTAACTGAATTATTCTGGGATTCGCTTGTAAGGAATACTTATGATATAGGACGCATCTACATATATGTTTAGCCCTGATGAAGTCATTGGGAAACTCCCGGACGAAACACGTGTTGGCTATCAATTTGGATGCGGCTGCTAAAATTTAAATAATAAGCTATATCATCCTTTGAAGAATATGATTGAACCTTGATTTGAGAAAATCTGGACTGGCTATCAATTTGGATGTGGCTGCTAAAGTTTAAATAATAAGCTATATCATCTTTTGAAGAATATGATTGAACTTTGATTAGAGAAATCTGGACTTGGACTTTGGATCATAGCAATCTTGGAACAACAGATCAATTAATTCTACTATTTGGATTTGGACAGTGATACTGTAATTGGGGATTATGTTGGAAATAATCCTATTAAATTCAGAAATATATGACAAAACATTGCCTATGTATACTGACTCATGAGTACTATTACTTTTCATGTTATAATGAGTGCCTCTTGTACTTTATATTTGCAATAGTGCTTTTAGCATCTATCAAGACCTTTTTGGGTGTGGTCTTTCAAGAGTGCACCATTTCGAGATTTGACATTCTTCGTTGATATTCACCTCGCTACCCAGGGCGCCTAGTTTTTTCCCAGTACAATACACCCACATGTAGTTAAATAGGAGAGGGGCTAACACACACCCTTGCTTTACAACCTGCGTAGTTGGGATTCTTCTAGACAGGTTTTGTCACCTAGTTTAATGCTGATTCAGGTATTGGTGTGAAGCAGGATAATAAGTTTCAAAATCTTAGGTGGGATACCCCAGTTCTTTAGTATAAGCCAAGGCCCCCCCCCCCATGGCTAATGGTCAAATGCAAAGTTGAAGTCTACAAAACAGCAGTGCAGCAGGAAGTGCGAAGGGATTCCTTTGTCCAGACATATTGATAAGGCTAACAGGTTGGATAGTGTTCCAGATTTTGCCATGAAGCCTGTTTGATTCTTTGGAATATGCCTCCTTGTTTCCGCCTGTTGCTGCAGGTCCTTCAGCAGTAGACTGGGGTAGATTTGTGCTTTATTATCCAGGACTGCAATCAGACTGTAATTGCTGGTATGTGGAGCTTCCTTTGTAGATGGGTTGATTAATGACCCGCACCATAACTCTGGTTTTGACAAACTCCTCAAGCAGTAATTGGAAAGCAACAAGAGCTTGCCTGCCCAAAATGGATGTCCTGCTTGAAGAGGGCCTGGGGGAGTACCTTAGGCCCAGGGGCCCCGCCTGACCTTGCCTTCGACATGACAACTAGACAAAGACAGTGGATCCAAGGGAGAGGAGGACAAGCAGTCTAGTTCTTGAAGCATAGCTAGGGTGGTTGTTGTGTTATGGCTACAGAATGCTACGACTGAGTCACAGTTGCTATCTCCACTTGACGATAAGTGCTTGAAGAGGAAAAATGCCCATTCTGATTCAGTGATGTTCGCACAGTCAGCCCTACCAGACCTGTTTACTTGCCTGTTAACCAGGGCGCAGAAATTCCTAGAATTTACTTTCTTGCTCTCCTATAAGAGGATCGACCAGAAGTGGTGTGTGTCTTACCTTCTGTGCATGAACTGCTTGCTTGTAGTTTTTCTGCACCAGCTTGAATGCTGTGATTTGCTCTTTGTTCCTGGGATTCTTTTGGACTCCTTTCAATACAGTATTATGGGCTTTCCTTAGGCACCAAATCATTATCGTACGGGAAACGTACCACATGAAACTGGGTGTATTTGTGCCTGATCATGAAACTTTAGCAGGAAGTTGGGCAATGAGATTTGCCCTTTCGGTGATAGTAGAAATAACGCCTAAATCTGCCACTGCGGTAGGTCTGATGTCATCCATCCACTTAAGGTGCCTAAGATTGTCGGTGTATATGCCTCTGCTAGAAACACAGGCTGAAGCACGGTATGAGAGATTAGAATTTATTCATGGAATCTGGGGCAGTGGCCGCCCTCAGTGTGTGTGGCTATGCAGTAGCTTTCCACTGATGGGAACATTTCCCCATTTCATATGTTGTACTCGAGATAAGAGCCTTTTTTCCATCCATTCTTGACCAGTTGCGGGGAATGTCCTGTGGGGGCCGGCCATTTGGTACTTTGAAGCCCATGTTACTAATTTGCAGGACCAGGAGTTCCCCTAATGAGCTTCGTAAGCAGCCCTTCGGCCTGATTTGTTCGACAGTGGGCCAAGAACCCTCCGGCAAGATCTCTTTGTTGTCCATGTGGTGATCTTGAAAGAGGTGTGTGTTGAAAACCCCAGTTATCATGCAGTCAGCCTGATGATAATCCCTGGCCAGGTCACACACGACCAGTACTAGTCAGTTTAATTTTTATCCTTTTTCCCTTTCGTTCAGATTAACATAGATATTGATCAGCAAGAGCGAGTGTTGTTGACTCCAGTTGCAGAGCCAGTTCTCTTCAAATGGTATTGGGTCGGTTTTCACCTGAAAATTTATGAAAATGTGTACTGTCAAACCGCCCTTTGGTCTGCTGTACTTATGCTCTCTGGAAGCTGGTTTGCTGTATTCAATGAAGCCTGAGATTGAATCATTCAGCCCAGCCCAAGTGATCCATTACTTAGTTTGAACACAGAGGCAGAGATGCATATATATATTATATTCAGCAGCACATGAGCAACAGCAAATACTCCACCTGTTGTTTGTCTGAATATGATTTCAGTATTCTCTTTCCAACTGAATTCATCCCTCCCATATCTGTTAGTCCTGCAGGGATACAAACCTCTTTGCAAAGACAGAGAAAATTAAAATGGGAGTTGGTGTGGCCATAAAATGTAAAGATACATTGTATGCACTGCACAAACTCCCTTGAAGACACTCTTCTTTAAATGTCTCTCACAAACTATTCAGTTGTCACACCCCCACCAAAAGTCAACTACCCTACCGTACCCCTCACCAGATAGCAATCAACCACTCACTGAAGAACTGATTGATCTCACCACAAACTTAGTATTACATTCCTGTGATCATCTACAGCTTGGTGATGTTAACTTTCAATTGAAAAACAGCTAATACACAATAGCACAAACATTGTCCACATTCCTAATAAAAATGTGTCAAACATTGTTCCCATCCCAAAAAAATGTGTTACACATAGCTATCACAAACACCCATCCATTATATAGGTACCACCTTTGTTACCAGGACCCAAACCATACTGCTATGGTTAACTGTATTCACACTGATTGGTCTATGTACTTTATAATTCCATTCGCTATCAACATATCTAAGTACTGGCTGCAAACTCAAACCTTATCTGAATTCAAATGTGTGAAATACATGCAAAGAAGATTTCTGACCACCCTGACTACAGTGATCACTACACTGTCAGCTCTAAAATGAGGAAATTCTTATTTTTAGGGTCGAGCGCAAAGCGATGTGTCCGTGGTGTAATCTCTCTGTGGGCTTTTAACCATGCTCATGTCAAGCCCATTGGTTTAGTTGGTTTGTGGGCTTGCCTTTTAAAATTAGCTCGATTTAATTAGTTAAAGGCATGCATATATCATGCCTTTTCTGGTGTTTAGCCCTCCTCGAGCGCACCGGACAACTACTGAAAACATACAAGGCTCGATGTTTTCCGTATGGTTTCTGGACTACTTTTTTCTTTATTTTGCAAGCAGCACAATCTCGCTGGGCAGTAGTCGAGCACTTTGCATGACATTGACCCTGTTACATGGATATTTGCACTTTTGCCGGTTATATGGATAGTTTAACTTTTGCCGGTTACTTGGATATTTACACTTTTGCCGACACATTTCACTGCAAGTGACCTTCTGTTCCCTTTTGTGTGTCTGCTTTGCGCTCATGGCAGCCATCGGCTTGCATATGTGAAACTGTTTTACTTTTCATTTTCAGCTTATGTGGCAAGAAAAGTCCAGTTAGTTATGTGAAACTGTTTTACTTTTCATTTTCAGTTTGTGGCAAAAAAAGTCCGGTTAGGAGTTTACATCGCTAGTAGCTTTAACTCGCGCAAACCTGAGACCCATTGCATTGCAAATGCTTGTTTTAGTTTATCATTGCAACACATCCATCCTAACCTTTGGGGATACCCATAAACCTTCTCCAAATAAAGAACAGAGACAAACCAACTGAAGGATATTTCATAATAATCTTAGAGACGTAACGCCAAGACTAAGGGCCAGATGTAGCAATTTCTGAATTTGAGATTCGGAAATTGCGAGTCGGTGCGACTCGCAATTTCCGAATCGCAAATTCGGATGCAGAACGGTGTCTCAGACACCGTCTGCGAATCGCAATGGGGTCGTATAGGCCCACCTCATTAACATGGGAGACAGCAGACCTCCATGTCTGTGACTGCTTTTTAAATAAAGCAGTTTTTTTTTTGTATTGCAGCCCGTTTTCCTTAAAGGAAAACGAGTCGCAATACAAAAAAATTACGAAACCATTTGGTTTTTTCAGAGTAGGCAGTGGTACATTGGTCCACTGCCTGCTCTGAAAAAACTTTTCTGGCAACATTCACAAAGGGGAAGGGGTCCCATGGGGACACCTTCCCTTTTGCGAATAGGTTTCCACCGGTGTGACACTGGTGGTAATTGCGAATTGCTTTGCGACCGCGTTCGCGCTCACAAAGCAATTTAGCATCGCCATGCGAATCGCAGATAGGAAGAGGACACCCCTTCCTATTTGCGAGTTGCATTCCCATTTTGCGAATCGGTACCGACTCGCAAAATGGGAATGTGCATCGCGATGCGCATTTTGAATGGCGCAAACTGCGATTTTCGCAGTTTGCGCCATGCAAAATGCTACCTACATCTGGCCCTTAAAGACACTTCCTTAAATGCAAATAGAAAAAATTCCCCATTCCACCCTGGACAAAAACCTAAAGTATTGTGGGGCTAAACACAAATTCAACCTAATAAATAAGGAAGACACTTTATCATAGTCAAGATTAAAGAGCTACAAATCACATCAGAACATTCTTGAAAATGTTAAAACTTGGTAAACTTAAACTAGACGTTTTTCTAAACTATGTACTAAACTAGTGAATTTCTTAAATGAAAAAATCTAAGCATTCGAGACATTCGGCTTGTAATTATGTTTACAGTGCTGACACTTCGGATGAGACTGCAAATCTCACTAAATATGGTATTAAATACCTGAACAGCTTTTAATCTTATCACGAGATAGACTGTGAAGGAAACTTTCTCCTCCACTAAACACCCATGCTTTTCACTTGACTTTCAACTAAACCATGATGTATCAGTTAGGCCTTCTGTCTTTTTTTTGGAGAAGTATCATAAACACATCCTGTTACACCTCCCTAAAGAATGTTGTCCAAGGACCTAGTTCGAACATTCTCAAAGTTGACAAGAACTTCCATCAAAACCACATCCCATTGTAGACAACTGCTTGTAGCCAAAATATTTTAAGCTGTGTAGTTAAACAACTTAACCGATGGGTCAATGAAACTTGCCTTCTACATAACTTCATTGGGCTAAAGAGAAATATACAGCACTGGAACTGCAATACTCACGTTGCATGGAATATGTACCAGATAGTGGACAGAGGTGAAGCCTGCCTTCTACCTCTAGTTGAACTTTCTACGGCATTTGATATGGATGCTGTACAGCATTGGCAAGGTTAGTGATAAAATGGTTGCAATCCTATCTTGATGAATGCCTTGGAAATGTCAAGATAAATAGCACATTCTTATACTTTATTCAGGCTCCTCTTGATGTACAACAACTCTCAAAACGTATTCTCATCATTTCCAATGCCAACCTACACCTGGAACCATCAAGTGAATTTATAAACTCTCTTGTCCTCTCATACAACCACACTCACACATGTAAACTAAAAACTGATTGCTGTATCAGCCACATCAAGAATTGTGTAGCCAAATTACAGAAATGGAGGGCCTTTGAACAATTAGAGTTGAAAGTAAATCAGAGTTTCTCATTAATCATTAACAACCATAACCCAAAGAGAATTATCAGACAAAATAGCATATTAACCTAGTAATTGTGAGTCCCTGCTCTAAAATAATACTCACTGCCAAATCACTCTAATTTATAGCAAGAAGGATACTTAAATTGGATATTTACATAAATGCAATGTGAACAAGCATTTGCAATGCAACTGGTCTTGCATTTGCTCGATTTAGAGCTACTAGCGTTGTAAACTCCTAACCGGACCTTTCTTGCCACATAAATTGAAAGAAAAAAAACGAGTACGATCGTATTATGTATAACCCAGCACGATTGCGTTGAAATTGAAAACCAAAAAACTGTGCGTGATTGCGCTATGTAAAACCCATCGTGCTGCATGGAAAATAAAAAGATAAAGTAGTGCAGAAACCAGGCTGAAAACATGGAGCCTAGTATGTTTTCAGTAGTTGGCCGGTGCGCTCGAGGAGGGCTAAATACCAGAAAAGACATGACTTATGCATTCTTTTCACTTATGAAATCAAGTGGATTTTAAAAGGCAAGCCCACGAACCAATGAATGTGACAGCCGAGACTTGGGCATTGATAAAAGCCCAAAGGGAGATTTCAACAGGCACGGAGTGCTTGTGCCTTCGATCCTAAAAAGGACACATCGGGGGTCATTTTGACCCCAGCGGTCTTTTTTCCAGACCGCCGAGGGACCGCCATGGGGAAGACCGCCAGTGTTGGCGGTTTGCCGCTCGGCCTATTATGATTGTTGGCAGCTCTCTGTCCTTTTACGGACGGAGAGCCGCCAACAGTAATACTGGCGGGCGGCGGGGAAGTGGAGGTGTTCTGTTGGTGGTGTGGTATCGGCGGAGCAGCCCCCATGGCTCCCGTCCCCTCCCGGAGGATCGTCGGACCAGGTAAGTCGATCGTTCGTGAGGGGAGGGGGGTGGGGGGGTGTTGTGTGTTGTGTGCGTGCATGGGGGTGTGTGTATGTAGAGGGGGTGTGTGAGTGCGTGTATGCTTGCAGGGATGTTTTGTGTATGGGAATGAGTGCGTTTATGTCTGTAAGTATGGCTGTATGGATGTGTGCGTGTATGTTTGAATGTGGGTGTGCGTGACTGACTGTGTGTGTGGATGTTGGCATGTATGTCGGTGTGAGTGCGTGTATGTGTGTTGGTGGTGCCTGCGTGCGTGTCGTGTATGAGTGTTGTTATGTTGGGGGTCGGGGTGGGGAGGGGGGTCCTGCCACCTTTGGGGGGTAGCAGGGGGGTGGAGGGGTAGGGGAGGGAGTTTGGGTGGGGGAGACCCCTATCAGTGTCAGTGAAGGAATTCCCTGGCACTGATATTGCTTACCGCCATGGAGTTCATGGCTGTTTCAAACCGCATGAATTCCATGGTGGTCAGCCGGGTCCAAATACCGCTGGCGGTATAGTGACGGCCAGGGTCTCCACCCCGGCGGTCGTCTCCGCCCTGGCGGGCGGAACAGAGAACCGGTGGATGACCATGGCGGTAACTGCCATGGTCATAATACGCTGAGGAAAGACCGCCAGCCTGTTGGTGGTCTTACCGCCACTTCTCCGCCTTCCGCCAGGGTCATAATGACCCCCATCATCTTTAAAAACTTCTAGAATGTGATTCTTACTAATGATCTTAAAAAAACTGTTAAAGAATTGGTAATTTCAATTGTGAAATATAGAATCCCACTATTCAATTACCCTATAAAGCAACCAGCAATAAAACAATGAAAAACGTTATCACATTAGTTTTTTGCAATCAAATTCATGTATCTCCTTTTGTAAGTGAGCTGTAAACTGAACTATTTTAAGCACTCAAACTATGCGCAACACATTACCTGAGGAAGATTAACTTATTAACTATAAGAAAGGCAGGTGTATTTGAATGCCTAACAGTTTGCATCTTGAAACCAAACGTTGCGAAACAAATTCTGCATTATGTTTTTCTTTCACCGGCCTTGCATCCAAGACCGGGAACAATGTACTAATATATCACTCGCGAAAAAAGTATCTCCTCCTTCATGTCTTTTAAGCCCAGGCTAAGGGAACACCTTCAGTTTACCCTACTCTACTTTCAGTAATTAGCTGTACCTCAGTTGTATGTCAGAATATTATTAAAAAATCATTTGACAGAAATATTTTTTTTAATATTTTTTACAAAAATATTGTCATTGTGGATATAGTTTTGCTAATGTTCATTCCAATTGAGCAAGATTTTGGCAACTCTATTTACAATACAATATTTCTGTTAGATTATATTTTGGTTGCGCTATACCAATACCATACAGTCTACCTGTCAATCCTATTCTCATGTCTACTTTTCTTCTCCCCTATTTATTGGATGATAGAATAACACTACACACTTTCACTGACAAACCTGCAACCTTTTCATCTCTTTATTCTGGTGGGTGCTGCTCCTCATATCAGTAAAGTTTTAATATTAGTTCTCGCCGGTCCCCTTCTAACCTTCATTCCTAGCCTTTGTGAGTGCTTTAATATTCACTACTTAGATGAATGGACATGTAAATTGGAATGAAAATGTATTTCGTGATTTGAACATGATGTACTACTGTAGTGTCGACAGTGGGAGTGAAGGCCTGTGTATTTTCTCCTCCCGGCTGTCCGTACAGCTGGGTGACGGCTGCAAAGTACGTATGTCTGTTTGACTGATTGGTTAGGATTAAGATTAAGTTACTATTGGCCAGAAGGGCTATGGAAGCTTAGGGCTCAGGGGGTCTCAGCCGGGGCATCAAGGCTAAGGGCGGAGAGGACAAGGGCATTTGCTTGTTTGGGCTTGTTTGAGGTGGGGTTAGGTTCAGGGCCAGAAACGCTGCCCAGTTTTCCATTTACTAGATGGGACCTTACTCCCTACACATCCATCAACATGCAAACATAATATCAGCAAAGACATCCAACTCATGCATCACAAACTGATCTCATACAGATTGCAATGTATCATCAACCAATACAAAACCCCACATACCACACCTATACACATATCCACCACACCTACAACAGTAAGACACCTTAATTCTCACACAAAACACTACTCTGTCCATTGCCCCATAACGCAACCTGCCATCACCCACACAACACAAAACCTCATTATACACTACTTATTACTCTTAGCCACCCAGATGCACACACTCCCTGTTCATACAAACCAACAGCACTAACCTCTATTTGCTCCTGCCAGACCCCCTTTTACCCTGACAATACCTAAACCCAGCCTTCCAACACACCATCTACAAACACCCTCCCCCTCTCTTCACCAATTACAAACAACCGTACAATCCTTCCACTCCACTCCACACACATATCAACTCTTCCAATGATCAAAACTAGCACAAACACCCCTGACCCACATCCATCCCCTCGTACACACCTCATACACTTTTCTCCGAAACACATTCACACCTCCTGTAATATTTTAAAAACACTCACCAGCACTAACTCACATACAAATCCTTCACAGAAAACCACTACATCAAAATCTTCTCTCACGATTCCATACAAAAACAAAACAGACCACACACATCAGCACATCAAAACAGCACAAACTTTCATAATACTTTCCGTCACACCCAAGCTCATGACTACACAAAGAATATAAATCCTGACCAATCTTTACTCCTACATTCTCACTCTTCACAAACATCTACCACAAGCACCCCAACACAGCAACATTCATTCACCCGGCTCTCATCCATTGCACAATTTAGAGGCTTCCATTATGATCCACATGCACCTCCACCACCCCTAACTCATACTCCTTCCACACTAAACAGATGCAAACAAAATAAATAGCATGCCACTCTTCACAGTTTCGCATCCCCTTGTCTATTACAGAATAAGGCTACTATACAAAAAAAGTACACTCTTCATGTCTCTCTCAGCCACCATGCCCACCACTAACACACATAGACCCAACAAAATACCTCCTAAGCCTGATGGAAGATGAACGCTATATTGAAAAACAGGACTATTGTGACATTCACACAGTTATCACAACTAACAACACACCAGCTACAGGCATACAATATACACATATTTTCTAAACTGCTTGCTCATAAATGCTCGATCACTCTAAAAATAAAAGCACCACATCTACGACCTGTTCACGGACACACAACCTGACTTACTATTCATAAAAGAATCATGGTTGGGAGATGATATGGCCCCAGTGTTGCATGAAGCCATTCCTATCAAAGGATCACAAAAACCATATAGGCAACAGTGGAGGTGGACTAGCTAATATATTCAAACAAACAATATATCTAAGTAAAACAGAAAACATTTCCATACAAGGATGTGAGGCCCTCCTCGCCAGATGCACCCCCACACCAACTTCCTCCTGTAGCTTTCTCCTCCTTTACAGACCTCCACCTAAAAAATCAACATTCACAAACACTTTTCTAGACACAGTCTCAAACCTTATAATCTTAAACCTATGCATTCTTGGGGACCTAAACAGTTGGTTTGACAAACCCAATATGCCCATCCAAAAGCTATCACCACTGGCATAGTCACATTGAACCTACGTCAGATTGTACACAATCTCACACACATCGTTGGCAACATCCTCAATGCCATTTTTGCAAAGCCTGAACTAGTTACCGTTCATAGAATCACACTAATCACATGGTCAGACCACTATTTGATAACTTTCTCACATAAAACACCACAAACCAACACTCCCCATAGCAACTCACATACATGGATCGATCGACCATGGAGCAAACTCAATTTTGAAGACTTAGAAACACAACTAACAGCAAACACAAATCTAGATACAATTAATTATGTTCCAAAACATTATGAGTGGCTACAGAAAGCCTTTGATATCCTAATACCACTCAGAAAAACTAAATAGGACAAAAGAAAACCAACACCATGGAGAAACACAGAACTTAAAAACATAAAGCAACAAATCAGAAGGTTGCTGCAGACATGGCTCAAAACAAACAGCATTCTAGACAAACTTCACCTACACAAACTTAACAGAAAATACAAATCATCAATCAAAAAAGCTAAAAAAGGTACTATTCAGACAGAATCCTAAATGCTAAATATGCAACCAAAGAATTTTATAAAGTTCTCAATGAATTTTGAAAGCGTAAATGCATGGAAGGAAGTCATCCCACTATTTAAGATTTCATAAACAAACTGGCAACTCATTACACAACCAAGGCCGACACATTGGACTCCTTTTTAAAACAGAAGAAAACCATCAGCACCAACTCCTTTCCAAAATCCTCTCCAAGAATAAACCAACCCAGCCTCTATACTCCTGCAAACAAATATTACAATGTGAATTTATGGATTCGGTCAAAGTAAGCAGACCTTCCGGTTGACCTTCTGACCCTTGTCCACCACACATCTTCAAGAACATGTATTTTATCTACTTCTGCTGCCACACCTGTAGGAAGAATCATCAATAACTCTTTAATGGCAGGAACTTTTCCTGAAGACCTGAGAAAGGCATACATATGTCCATTATTAAAGTAAACAAACTAGACCCACAGGACCCCAACAACTACAGACTAATCACAAATGGACCTTTCCTGGGCAAACTGAAAGAAAGAGCAGCATTCGCCCAGATGTCACAATTCATTAAAGACAGTTCAATTCCATACTTTCAGACTATCCAATTGGATTCCGAAGCACTGAATTGGCACTCATAGTAATCTGGAATGATCTTAAAAACATAGTCGACCGCAATAGAGTTGCTGCACTACTTCCCTTGTACCACTCGGCTGCCTTTGACACTGTTCACCATGACACCCTAATTCAAAGACTCCACAAAGCCGACACAGAAGGGACTGCTCTCGACTGGATTACATCCTACCTTCAAAGCAGAACTAATATTTTCTATTCTCCCCTCCCTTCTCTCTCGTCCAGACCCTACATCACAAAAGCAGAGGTCCCCTAAGGATCAATCATCTCACCTATGCTTTTCAACATCTGCATGATGCCATTACCAGATTTGATCAATGATTTTCAACTTACATGCTACAACTATGCAGATGGCGCACAAATACTACTTAAATTGTTATGGCCCAAAGACATTGAAAACTCACAAATCTTCAGTTGCCTCAGAACCATTCATCAATGGATGACTTGGAACCATCTCAAACTAAATGCTTCCAAAATGAAATACTCACATGTAGAACTGGAAACATTATGACCCACTTTGCGCCTGGCATGACGATCTCTTGGATCACCTCCTCAAGTATCCAAGGAAGTTAAAAACCTTCGAATTACCATGGACTCCAAGTTAACAATGAATGCCCAAGTGGACAAATTAACACGATCAAACTTCATCACCTTGAAGACTCTGCGATGCATCTTCCCCCACCTCGGATTTCCACACAAGGTACAGGCTACTATCTCTCTGGTACTATCCACACTCGATTATGTCATGTCTAGCTATTATGAAAAAACTACACCGTATTCAGAACTTAGCTGCTAAGCTACTATTACATGTAAAGCCACAAGCCCACATGTCCCCTGCTTTGTGAGCACAACACTGGTTACCAGTTGCCAGAAGATCCACCTTAAGCTGCTTTACATCACCCAGAAAGCTATACATGGAACAGGACCACTTTTCATCAGAAACAAAATAACCAAATACATTCAGCAAAGAAACCTACGCTCAAGATTGGCACCCGCCTAGAACACCATCATACAAGAAAAAGACAATAGGTGGTACATCCTTCTCCATTCAAGCAGCCAAACTATGGAATTCATTACTCCCAAATATAAGATCCACAGATAACTATCTTGCCTTCAGAAGACTACTCAAGAGTTGGCTCTATTCTTCATAATACCATATTCAAACAGCAATGGCCTGCATATGCCTGTGTTGATAAATATTTATTATCTGATTATGAGTATATTCTAGATATGTATAGTTCCTTGAAAAATATGTATTGTTAGTATTTTATAATAATAAATTATGCCCACGCTCTTTAAGCCTGTTTATATATATATATATATATATATAATAATTCACCAATTGGTCCCCTCTCAGCGCTCTCAATCGCCAGTGCCCGCGTCAAGGAAGGACGAATTTCCAGTATTAATTCTCCAGCAAAGCGACTCAAAGTCATACGCGGCACTCAAAGGGCACTTGGATATTCGTATTTAATTCTAATGTGAATCGATTACACCCAACACCAACGCGTTTCAACCCACCGTGATCAAGACCATGCAATTCTCATATATATATATATGAATATATATTTATATATATATATATATATATATATATATATATATTCATATATATATATATATATATATATATATATATATATATATACATATGTGTGTGTGTGCGCATGTGTGTATGTATATATGTGTGTGTGTATACAAATATACAAATATATATGTATATTATTCTATGCTTAACATGTTCATAGGTCATTGCATACCTCCTAGATAAGTTGTTATATTAGATTCCTATGAATCCCTGATTTTGTTTTTAGATTACAATGTGCAAATATTTTATTATCATAAGCATTTTGATATTCAAAAATTGAGGAAAGATAAATGAATGTTAGAAAAGTACACTTATTAATTAACTTCCAATATTACAAATCTTGAAAGTCTGTGTTTATATAATACTACTTTTCTTCTCATATTATTATACCCATTATTATATTTCCATACTACGTATTCCCATATGTATTTATTTATTACTCTAGTCCTACTGTAATAGAGAAAAATTAAATAAAAATCAATAATATAAAATCTATAAATAAAATTCAAATTATAAATAACTAAATTAAATTAAAAAATAATAAAATAAAATAAAAATATAATATATATATATAATGTATATATATGTATATATATATATAAAATAATACATACATAATCATTATATACATATTATATACATTTACTCTCTTCTAAGCTTTACTGTGTCTCCCCATCACCTTATGTATCTATCAATCTCTCCTCCATCCCCACTCTGACTCATACCAAACTCATTCTACTACTTTCATATCCAAAATAACCCTGCCTAAGCTCTTCCTGTCCTCTATATCAACTAGCTCACCCCAAATCTCAGTTTACTACCATGATCTCGCAAACAACCCTACTACATTCTCACTCATTTATTTGACATTTGACTCATCCAAATCCCCTCCTGCCACTATGATCTCCCTAGCCCTTTCCACAGACTCGTCCCTCCTCCAACTTTCCTTTACTCATCCCAAGCCTCATCCTATTACCATAAACTCCAAATTAACACTTCTGGATTCCTCCCTGCTCTAACCCTCCATTTCTCTAGTCAATCCAACTAACAAACTCACATACCCTCTGCTCCAATTAACTCATACTAATATCAATAATGTGCTAATTTTTCCCTATACTAATCCACCACTAATTTCTCTTGGGTTCCGGAGTAGCTATCTACTCGCCAAAAAGCACTTCGACACCTCATCAGGGGTTGTAAGCACCAAATAAATAAAATTACAATTGCTATTACATGCATGCGCCCTTATTGCGCACATAAAACTCCAACCTCCAGCCCAACCCCTCCTCCAACCCAGCTCCCAGGAAAAATAAAATTATAATAATGCTTTGTTTTTATCATTTTATTTCTTCCTTCCCCTGCTGCTTGAAAGCAGCGGGTGACGCTCCTCTGCCTTACGGAAGGAGCTGCCCCTGTGCTAATGTATGCAAATACAGGAACGCACACGAGTTTGCATGTTTTAGCACAATAAACCCAGACCTGTTGGTTTTCCAGTACTTCTTTGATGTCTCATTGGGTTTTTTAAGATGGTTTGTCTTGGCATTAGGTTCAATTGACATGGCAGGAGTTAAAGCCCAATTTCAATGAAATCGTGAACTTAGCAAATATAAACCTAAAATCAAAGTAACTCAAATTAAAAAATTAGTGTTGTGGGAGTTTTGTGCCCTGCCTTTCACCAGTCAGTGTAGATGACAGCAGTTCCATGGTGTATGATACAAGTCCAAAGTTGCATGGTGATATATGGTCTCAGCCGCATGTGAAATCAGGTCCAGTTGGACAGTGACCAGCAGTTCTCAGGAGTACAGGTGTCAAACGGGCCCTTGTCTATGGGAAAGAGGCTCTGGCTGGTAGGTGGTCAATGTTTGCCTTATAAGATCCTGCGTGGACAGGTTACAGATTAATCTGGGATCGGTGACAGCAATTTTGAGGTCTGCAACATAGTACTAGTTATGAAGGTTCACTGATGATAGTTTTATTGAAAAATCTACACTCTTGCACAGGAAGTCACAGCAGCGTGAATGCAGGGTGAATGCAGTGAAGCTCTTTCTGTAACTCATCAGATGGCATGCCACGTGGACACTTACCCATACATGCCAATAGGCCTGATTCAGAAGGAAAATTCTCGAGTTTTGCTGCAAAAACACAGCTTTAATTTTTGACATTTCCCACCTGACATTGCCTATGTTTCAACAGAAGTCAATGGGAAAATACATTCCTCTGATTTCTTTTTCAAAACCCACCCATTTCCTGTACTAAAACGTTGGCATTTTGTGCTTACCTTATTGTTAACCCCCTGGGTGCCCAGTACAAGCTGGTCTCTTCCTCGGCCACAGTTCCCGTGTGTCGGGGACGAGACTAGCTCGTCCTGTACCTGGCCCACGGGGGAGCTTTAGCGGAGGCTCCACACTTGGGCCTCTCACCCACATACCCCGTCAGGATGGAATTGCTTCCCCTTTCACCCCAGCCCCCCACCCTCCCTGTGACGTCTGATGATGTCAGCACACAATGGAGCGCTGAACTCATCAGAGATTGCCTCCCACTGCAGCTTCCACCTCAGATCGGAAGAGAAATGCAAAAGCATTTCTCTTCCGATCATGGGCTGCGGGTGGGAGAGGCATTAAAGGAAAGTAAAGGCCTTTCTTTTCCTTTGATGTCTCTCTGGGCATTTCTGCAGCCCGATCGTGAAGCGATCGGGCTGCAGAAATGCCCACTAGAAGACACCATTGACTTTGTTATTTTACATATTAAAGAATAAGGGGAGCGACCCCTTTGGTAAGTGCCGCTCCTGCAGGGGGGATTTTTTGAGGCATTAGCCTACTGTAATTAGGCTGAACTGCCCCCGGGGGGGGGGGAGCAAAACCTCTAGATGCCACAGATTATTTACTTTTTTTTTTTCCAGGAGGGAAGCCACCCCCTAGGCAAAGGTCGCTCCCCTGGGAGCAAATTATTTTTTGGCCATTTCTGCCCCCCTTGGTGGCAGATCGGTCTCTTTTTTTTTACATCAATCTGCCCCCAGGTGGGGCAGAAAGCAGTAGACACCAGGGTTTTTATTCTAAGTCAGTTTTGCACAATGGGAGCGACCCCTTAGGCAAGGGTCACTCCCCAGGGGGGCACATTTATTTTAGGCCATTTATGCTCCCCTTGGGGGCAGATCGGCCTATTTTAATTAGGCGGCACTGTCCCCAAGGGGGTAGAAACCATTAGGCACCAGGGATTTTTTTATTTTTTATATTTTTACAGACAGGGAGTGACCCCTTAGGCAAGGGTTTCTCCCTTGGGGGGGCAATTTTATTTTAGCCCATTTCTGCCCCCCTTGGGGGCAGATCAGACTATTTCTATTAGGCCGATCTGCTCCTGGGGGGACAGAAACTACTTAGGATTGGTGTGTGTGTGTGTTTTGTTTGGCGGGGCAGCCACTTGGGCAAGGGTCAATCTCCATGGGGGCACATTACTGTTGCCCATTTCTGCCCCCATTGGGGGCAGATCGGCCTATTTTTGTAAGGCCCATCTGCCCCAAGGGCAATTGTTTGTTTTTTTAAAGAGGGTGGGGGTATATACCCCAAATAAATGGTGACAAGTTGTTCTGCCCACCGGTGGGCAGATGGGGCAACGACCCCCGATCCACTCCCTGTGGGATCAGAAAGCCTACTAGATGCCAGGGAGTTAAAAAAAATAGTGAGGTGGTGGCTACCAACCAGTATGGGCATGGTCATGCCCCCACCCCAACTGAAGGGAGTAACAGTCTTTCAGCTCTCCCCTGCACACTAAAACATCTTATCCCACAGCAAGCAAGACGACCTTTGATTATTTTGTGTTTTAGTTTTACATTTGGCCCATGAGAGCTTGACTAGCTCTCAAAATCCTCCCACTTGGAATGGTGAGGGCTGCACTTTTTGGACTTTGGGATGCTGCCATGTAGAACAATCTATGAGACCTAAACACATCTGAAAACTAAATATCTGGGTGAGTCCAGGGTGGTGTGCTTTACATGCACCACACACCATTTTCTTACCTACAATGCCCTGCAAGTCTTCAACTTTGCTTGAAATCACACATTTTTCCCACATTTTTGTGATGGAACCTTCCGGAATCTGCAGGAATCTTCAAAGTTCCTACCACTCAGCATTGTCACATCTATACCCAAAACAAATCTGCCCAACTTGTCACCCTAAAAACATTTTTTTCAAACTGCCCTTTTGGACCCGCTTTGGTTCCCCCTCATTTTTGACATGTTTTTGGCTCTTCCCTGTCACAGGCACTTGGCCCACCTACACAAGTGAGGTATCATTTTTACAGGGAGGCTCAGGGGAATGTTAGGTGGTAGGAAATTTGTCCTGGTGCGGTGATCCCACACAGAAATGTGGGGAAAATTAGATTATTTTTTTTAGCTAAATTTGAGGTTTGCTGAGGATTCTGGGTAAGAAAACACTGGGGGATACACGTAAGTCACACCTCCCAGGACTCCCTCGGGTGTCTAATTTTCAGAAATTTTTGGGTTTGGTATGTTTCACAAGATGGCTGCTGATCCCAAGACTAAAAACGCAGGTGCCCCCCCCACCCCAGCAAAAACAGGTAATTTTGTATTTGATCATTTTGATGTGTCCACATAGTGTTTTGGGGGCATTTCCTGTCATGAACATTAGGCCTATCCACACAAGTGAGATACCATTTTTATCAGGACACCTGGGGGAACACTAGGCTGATGGAAGTTTGTGGCTCCCCTCCGATTCCAGAACTTTGCAGCACCAAAATGTGAGGAAAAAGTATTTTCTTTTGCCAAATTTTGAGGTTTGCTAAGGATTCTTTGTAACAGAACCTGGTGAGAGTGGCACAAGTTACCCCATCCTGGGTTTCCCTAGGTGTCTAGTTTTAAAAAATGCACAGGTTTGGTAGGGTTTCCTAGGCGCCGGCTGAGCTAGAGGCCAAACTCCACAGCTAGGCACTTTGCAAAAACAAATCTATGTTTTCTTTGGGAAAATGTGATGTGTCCACGTTGTGTTTTGGGGCATTTCCTGACGCAGGCACAAGGCCTACCCACAGAAGTGAGGTACCATTTGAATCGGGAGACTTGGGGGAATGCTGGGTGAAAGGAAATGTGTGGCTCTTCTCAGATTCCAGATCTTTCTGACACCGAAATGTGATGAAAAAGTGTTTTTTTGCCAAATTTCGAGGTTTGCGTAGGATTCTGGGTAACCGAACCTGGTGAGAGCCCCACAAGTCGCCCCTTCTTGGACTTCCCTAGGTGTCTATTTTTCAAAAATGCACAGGTTTGGTTGGTTTTCCTTGGTGCCAGCTGAGCTAGAGGCCAAAATCCACAGCTAGGCACATTGCAAAAAACAGGTCTTTTTTCTCTGGGAAAATGTAGTGTGCCATGTTGTGTTTTGGGGCATTTCCTGTCGTGGGCACTAGGCCTACCCACACAAGTGAGGTATCATTTTTATAGCGAGTCTTGGGGGAATGCTGGGTAGAAGGAAATGTGTGGCTCCTCTTTGATTCCAGAACTTTCTAGCACCGAAATGTGAGGAAAAAGTGTTTTTTTGGCAAAATTTTGAGGTTTGCAAAGGATTCTGGGTAGCAGAACCTGGTGAGAGCACTACAATTCACCCCATCCTGGGTTCCCCTATGTGTCTAGTTTTCAAAAAAGCACAAGTTTGGTAGGTTTTCCTAAGTGCCGGCTGAGCTAGAGACCAAAACCCACAGCTAGGCACTTTGCAAAAAAAAGGTCAGATTTCAATGTAACAATGTGATGTGTTCATGTTACTTTTCTTGTCGCAGACACTATGGCCTACCCGCACAAGTGAGGTACCATTTTTATTTGGAAACTTGGAGGAACACAGAATAGCAAAACAAGTGTTATTGCCCCTTGTCTTCTCTACATTTTTCCTTCCAAATTTCCAAATGTAAGGCAGTGTGTAAAAAAGACATTTATTTGAGAAATGCCCTTTAATTCACATGCTAGTATGGGGACCCCATAATTCAGAGATGTGCAAATAACCACTGCTTCTCAACACCTTATTGTATGCCCATTTTGGAAATACAAAGTTTTCCTTGATGCCTATATTTTTCTCTCTTTATATTTCACCAAATTAATTGCTGTATACCCAGTATACAATGAAAAACAATTGCTTGGTGCAGCTCATTTATTGGCTCTGGGTACCTAGGGTTCCTGATGAACCTACAAGCCCTATATATCCTCGCAGCCCGAAGAGTCCAGTAGACGTAACGGTATATTGCTTTTGAAATCTGACATTTGAGGAAAAAGTTACAGAGTAAAACGTGGAGAAGAAATTATTTTTGTCACCTTAATTTCAATATCTTTTTATTTCAGGAAACCTTGTAGGATCTACACAAAGGTCCCCTTGCTGAATTCAGAATTTTGTCTACTTTTCAGAAATGTTTAGCTTTCCGGGATCCAGCATTGGTTTCACACCCATTTCTGTCACTAACTGGAAGGAGGCTAAAAGCACATAAAATAGTAAAAATGGGGAATGTCACAGTAAAATGCCAATGTGGTTTTCTGATTCAGGTCTGCCTGTTCCAGAAAGCTGGGCAGATGGTGATTTTAGCACAACAAACCCTTTGTTGATGCCATTTTCAGAGAAAAAAACACAAGCTTTCTTCTGCAGCCCCTTTTTCAATTTCTTTTCAAAAAAACACATTTTGTTGCTGTATTTTGGCTAATTTCTTGGTCTCCTCCAGGGGACCCCACAAACTCTGTGTACCTCTAAAATTCCTAGGATGTTGGGAAAAAAAGAAACGAATTTGGCGTATGTAGCTTATGTGGACAAAAAGTTATGAGGGCCTAACCGCGAACTGCCCGAAATAGCCCAAAAAAACCTGGCACCTGAGGGGGAAAAAGCCTAGCAGCGAAGGGGTAAATAAATATCTCCCTCTGTCGATCTCCAATAATGTCTTCCACAGTTGATTTCAGAGCTTTTGACAGCTATTGATCCGATCTTTCAAAAGCAACGGCCCTATGGATGTCTGAAGCATTAAGCAAAAGTGACAACATTTGCTGTACCACATGGAGTGATTTTGTTTTAGTGAGTGTACGTGCCCCCACCTCTGGCTTGGCAGGACCCCACCGAATTTTGAGGTAAACCTTGGTTTCCAATGGTTTAGTGTTACCCTGTATAGCTGTGAGGCATAGGTCTTCATTTTGTCTGCTATGTTGTTTACACATATGTAGGGTGAGCGAGCCTCCGGAATTTGGCAGGAGAGCCCTGTTTTACCTCTTTTTTACAAGAAATTAAATACATTCTCTTGTTTGTCCCCGGTTATGTTTTTAATTGTTCAAGTGCAGGATTAGGTACCAGCCTTTCAGAAATCCATTTAATCAGCACTTATGATATTAAGTGCCAAAGATGAATTTTATAAATTCCCTTTAGTGCCTCGGTGTCTGTGTTTTCCACGTTTGTGAGTTCTGTCTTAAATCATTCTGCGCTGTGAAATTGTAGTCTTATTTCAGCGAAATGCCCTGTTTGTTGTTTTACAAATCTAGTCACCCTGTACGTATGCCGAGTTCTAAGGAGCAGTGCATTGAAGAATAGTTCTTAAAAACTCTGGGGATTCTAACATAGTCTTACAAAGCGCAGCACTCTGTTCTTCCACATTTCAGCAACATAGTCAATAAAACAGTCGAGGAGACAAAGAAATGTCTGATCCGTCCAGACTTTTATCAAGAATTGCAGTTACCCAGGGTCCAATATATTTGCTTCCAATATCTGTGACTCTTGAAGATCACTTTCACAATTTTATCTAACAAATATTCTTGCAAATCTTGACAATGTGCCAATTTTTCGGTGCCCCAAAGATTACTTTATATTCTAGGAATTATATTTTGGGGAACACACACACAGCTACGCTGTTTTAAGTAGGTATATGTGCGCGGAATTTCTATGTCTACATTGTGCACTTGTGTGGCTTCTACAGCTTCTAGAAGCCTTTTGATTTACACTTTTCAAGCAGTTGAACATAAAAGGTTATTCAATACAAGACCTCCATTCCTAATTTTTCATTCATAATTTTTTGGCATCTTAGGCTATAATAGTTATGGCTAATCTGTATCTTGAAGTGGGTTCACAGGACTCCATTGCCTCTCTGTACTCCATCCTTTCTTATGGCGCTACAACTGTAAATAGGAGAAATTACGTCTCACTCACTGTCTGGCGTCCCAAACACAGAATGCTGTCCAAAGCCATGATCTAAATAATAATAACACTAATAATAATGTACTACTACTACTGCTACTACTAAGAATAACAATAATAATACAAAATATAACATTGCCAGTCAATCCAATGACTGAAAGTGATGGCCCAGTGCTCTACTCTATTTGTACTGCTGTGTGGCCCGAGCCAGCATGTCAATGTCACTCCAGCGGAGCAATGGCTGAAGGGGGCTAACTCAAAGCTCCTCTAGATATGTGTTATTGTTTAATAGTTTTTTTCATGATCACAAGCCTCTGGTAGAGAGCCAAGGATGGTCCCAGGCAAGACTTAACAACTACGTACACCGATGACTATGCAACACAGAAAGGGGGTGTACCAGTACATAAGCGAAACCGTTTAGACTAACTTGCCCGAGGCATATATATTTGATATGGGTGTGAGAATATGTGCTGTCTGCAAAAATAGTGAGTGGTTTCATCAACGTGCCCTTGTGTTGTAACATTGGCAGCAGCAACACCTCACTTGGTAAATGGTATGTGTCGTTAGATACCACCCTTGATATTTTTTAGAATGTGGTTCCAAGAAGCAATACCCAAACATTCTTTCTCATTGCAAAATCTATTAACTTAAACCAGCTTTTGCATAAAAAAGCCAGATCAGTCATACTGTATCTCTTACAACAGCATGACAGCTCATTTGTTTAGCTTGGGTCCGATTTAAAGACTCGCTGGAGCTTAATCTTCTGCCCTGTGTTTGTCTTGGCTCAGAATGTTCTATAGCACAGACAACTTCCTATCCCTACCAATCTTTCCCTCAGGAAAGAATGTGACGTGATGCTGGGGGTCGAGCAATGGAGGAGGAAGCCAATTAGACACAGATAGAATAACACGTCATTGTAATTGCTGGTGCACAGTGAATATATCACCAGATGGTCTGGGTAGGGGAGAAAGGTCTTTACTGAAACATCCAACAGCCAACACCTCAATTGCAGTCATTAAAAGTAGATAATTCGTATCCACTTTGCTTTTGAATGGTGTCCAGGTGTGGACAGGTGCCAGGTTTGACTGTATTAACATTCTAGGTGTGTTGTTTCTCATCCTGATCCGCCAGCTACTTGGCGGCAAGTTGGACTCACAGCTGGCGGTATGATAAATGATAGAAATAACAATATGATTAGCAAGTCTGAAATGTGCTAAACACATTAAACAATTTGAAATGCTATTATTAGGTCTAGCTTGCTAGAGCATCTTGCTGCATGACCTATTATTAATACCAATTATTCAAAATATACATGGTGTGGACCTCTGCACAAGCCATAGGCGTATAACTCTCTCACCTTGTGCGAGAGAGAGTTATACGTTTTGGCTGTTTGGTGTATCATTCTGGCGCATACGGAGTATTTGCAGTAGTATAAGAAAAAAAACTACTTTACTATCTAAAAAATAGTCTGATTCAACACACTTAAAATTTCTCTGTCTACTAGGTATTGCTTGGAGAAAACATTACGGCCCAGATTTTACAAAAGTGTGTTTCATCAAATGAACCCCACCAACGCCATCATGTGTGCGCTGTATTAATGACACAGCGCACCATGTCGCATGTTAGGATCAATAGCATCATAATTTCGGATGTTATTGTAGTACTTTGCAGGATTAGCACCAAAAATGTTGACGCTAATCCTGCAACATACATAGAGACTCATCATAAAAAATGGTGAGCCTCAATTTAATGCTTGCTCTGAGCAGGCGTTAAAAATAAAGCTAAAAATGGTACTGTGGAAACTCATAAATTCCACTGTGCCATTTTTCTGGGCTGAAAGCCCCCTTGTATGCTGATGCAGGCATTATGTGGTGCAAGGGTTTACAAAGTGGCACAATGCATACACTGCAACACTTTGTAAATTTGGTGTGGCATTTATGCCAACCTAACACCACATTAGCCTAAAAACATGACACTAGTAGGGCGCTAGGTGGCGCTAGGCCCTTCTTAAATCTGGGCCTATTTTTTGGGGCTTTTAGGTTGAGGCAGGTTTCTTTTATGTTTTATTCAAGACTCAAAATGTTAACTAGAACATTTGGCTTTTCCAATACTTGTTTTAGATGATGTGCAGATATGTACATGACACATGGGAACAGGAGATGCGCCGTAATGGGCTGCATAAGGCTATAGGTGAAGGTAACAAGGCCCTGCCAAACTAATCTGCCCACACAAGAAACAAAATTCAGACCAGACTGGGCCAGTTCAACTGGACCATTACAAGTACTCAATCAACCCAAAGAATGTATGATTATGGTACATTCAACCCTATGCACCAATTAGATATGGCATTTCTCTGTTCTTGACTAATATGAAACACACAGTTGCCCAGTGACTTGGAAAACTTTTGTAAAAGTGCATAGATTCTGATTATGGCGGATACAGCATTATTATTAACCCAGAGATATACTCTAGTAGACACCCTTTAAATGCGCAAGTACAGATTGTCTATGCACTCATGCGAGCACATGTGGACAGCTGATGTTTTGCAAGTCTTCAAGGTCTGTGAGTGTGAACCGGTGCTGCTCCAATTTTTCGTCCACATTTACGGAGTTCGTAGGTTCCACATTACAGTGCAGTTTCTATGTTATGCTGTTCTGTCAGCCTGAGCGAATGTCTTTGAGGCGTTTGTCAGTTTCACTGACAAGAGTTAAATCTAGGTCATCTGAAAATATTAGAACAATATGGCTAGTGCACTTGTGAAAACAATGTGATCTGGCCTCTGTTAGAGAGCTTGGGCTTGTTTAGGTAAAATTAATAGAAGCGACGCCACGTGCCACTCAGAAAGATGAGTAAACAATATTCAGATGATTGAAGGATGAAACCTTTCACGTTCTTCCATAGATCACTAGTAACATGATTGGATTTCCAATTCTTAACCACAAAGAACTGCTGTCACTCTTCTTACCAATCGGTTTGTAACTTTGGGTAGATCAAATGCAAAGATGCAAAAAAAATATCACTTTCATGCTCAAGGGGTTTTTGTGCACACTTCTCTATGGCGGGATCTCCTGCTTGGTGCAGTGATTGACTTAAAGTGTTAAAAGCTGGTTTGACACTGGTCATTGATGATAACTCCATGGCTTTCTGCATTTCTAACCTACGTGGGACATAAAAAGATGAACTCAAGGTTATTGTCTACGCTTATGCACCGGGGCAGAGTACTTACTGAGCAATCAAATTATGTAACCTGCAGCATCAGTGCCATAGATGATGCAGAGAGAACTGCATTGAAACATGAAGCAGCTCTGTCAACACCACCTGCACTACATTGCCTAATTAGCAAGCAAGCACTCATGCTGCAAAGAGCTTGATTTTGTTAAAAGACATCCAAACAACTACCACCTGCGTTAGTGCACAATGCCACCCATGACGTATAGTGATGGAAGCCAACCGAGTAACCAACATCTAAAAAACTTGTCTGTCCAGACTGGGCTTGTTGATGTGATGTTGTTTGGCATATTTATTCAGCAGTAGGTCTGAAAAACAGGTAGATTGTTGGATTGATTGTTGGGTTAGTCCTTTTTATTTGGCCTTTGCTGTTACCTTTTCCTGCTACATGAAGATATTGCCTTCCACCTACCCTGTGCTAATTTAGAGTGGCCTTTATTTTCCTATCACTCCCTGGTCGCCTCCCCAACAGGACGTGTTGTGCAATGTTGCCTGAGACAGCCAGGAGCCACAACCATAAGCTGTCATTGTTCATGGGTTAACACCATTACATATTTCTCCACAGAAATATAAATGATCTCTGAATCCCTCCCCCCTCTTGTATGTCTGATCTTGACTTGGTACACAATTCTGTCACATCAATACAATCATCATCACAGTCCTCATCATCACTATTGTCTGTAATTGTCAAAAGCGTTGCGGGATTCAGAATATTACATCTTCTGATTTAAATAGTATCCTCTTTCAAGATTGCCTGCTTGTGCTTGGTTAGGCAGCTGCCTATTAAATGCTGAGTTTGTGTCTGAGTCAGCAAAATCTCAACAATCCCTTCACTTTGCTGAATTGCATAACAAACTGCTGCTTCTGATTTTAAGTAGGTAGATCAATAAACCACTAGCCTCCTAAGTTCACCATGTTTTTGGGTCAATACTGACAAAGCAAACCCTTCTTTTAGAGTACTGCATTTTTATGGGAGAAACTTTATGGCCATTGACAGCAAGATGGTTCAAGAGTGCAATCGTACTTAACTTGCAATCTCCTTTTGTTTTAGATCTGACAATCAGGTAATCAATATACTACACCAGCACTGAGTTACAAGGCAGCTGCAGCTTTTCCAAATCTTTGTTTAGAATCTGGATAATGATTGAGGGGCTTTCCCTATAACCTTGCGGGATACACCACGTAAGAACTTTAATTTAAAAATCATAATGCAAATAGATATCGGCTAGCTTCTTAAACATGAATGGAGAAGGATGCTTGGCTCAAGTCAATGACTGTTTATTACTTATTATTCTGCATCTACAGGAATCTGAAGTAGGATCACAAAAGGATGTGGTATCTGAGGACAACCTGGTACTACAATTTTTTAAATTTTTTACAAAGGTCTTGGACCTTCCCCCATTTTCCACTCATTACTGGAACCTGAGCCCCCAGTGAATCATTATTGGAATACAGGGACCCTCAATGAGTCATTAGAGGAGGCTGGGGTTTTCGGCATACATTTTTTCGATTATCTGAACTACAAAACATTACAAAAAAAAACAAACAGAAACATTCATTTATCGAGAATATACACAAATCATGAAATATTTTATTTAATTTACAAAAAAAAAAATCACATTTTTATTTAAATCAAAAAGTTAGAGCTTGCCTAACTTCAACTGAGGCCACTTATCATCCATATTATATTCTGTTTGATGATGACCTTGCATTGCTGTCACAAGCCCATCTGAGAATAATAACTTCATTTTTAGTACTGATTTCAAATTCCTTTACATTTACAGAGTATTTTAAAATGTTTACTTCTTCATTTATATGTACTTTATAAATCTACCAATATTATTTAATTTTTGAAACAGCAAGATTTGCAGACTCCCTGAAGTCCCTCGCTGTACCTCAGGTTAAGAACCAATAAAGTAAATAATTTGTTTGAATGGAAGATCCCTGCCTAATAAGCTTACAGGACGTGTGCCACATATTATACATTTGGGACCATTTTCCAGTGGGCCAATTTTTACAGGGACATTTAATGAAACCTGATTAGTAATCTCTTTATTGCTAATACCAACCTGAGAGGAGTAGATTTGGAACATTCACAGGCGGACCATAGAGTGGGTAGCACTCTCTTCTTCTAGTACTAGACCAATATACAGTCCTCCTCCCACGAGGCATAGGCACTACAAATTACTTGCAATTGCTGAAAACTGTAGAAAATAATTTTCAGTCATCAAAGGACTTTTTTGAAAACCAGGATTTTGTTGTATTTTATTCCATATATTTTCCTGCATCATTGGAGCAACAGTCATATTCACATTGAATTGCCTCTGGGTTTTACATGTCCTGCACATGAGGCACTCGGGCCGGGTCAACTATCCCAGTCAACCCTGCTAACTGGTTTGGAGACTGCTGCATTTGCGGAACAAATCATTTTGAATTTGATTCAGATTCTGTCTACATTTCAATTTCCTATGTAGGAGGTGCCCACAATAGTAACAAGGAGTATTTTCTGTAACATATTAATATTCTTATTCATTCCATTAAAAGTAGTCACTAAATCTTTGCCTCACCCAAGGAACAACATTCAATAAACTATTCCCCTGCACACTTACTCCCTCCCTATTCAGATTTGTACAATCAATGAAAATGAAACCAGAAACAAAACTGAATCCATCACATGATTTTTACCGTTTCCTAGTAAATGCTTTGTCTGCTCTATTTATGCTGAAGCAATCACTACAGAACTTTGCTCATGTGTGTGTTGTGTCTCATCTATTCTTTTAGGACCATATTTATGGGCTTTGTGGTGTCACCTTGCTGCACTGCCCTACATCACAGGGAAAGGGCAGGAATGGACCATATTTATCCAATACGGCACATTTCTTGTAGTTTCCCCCTGTGTTGGCTCCCTTTTGACATCCAATCCTAACACAGGCAGCCTTGCACCATGGTGCAAGGGTATCTGCTTTGCATGCAGGATAGTTTTTGTGCAGGAAGGGACACCGTCCTGCAAAAAAACAATCCTGAGACGCTTTTCCCTTTTTTCATGTGTGCTACAGAATGCTACAAACAGAGAAAGAGGAAGAAACGAGGGGAAATTAACATATTTCTCCTTGTTACACCTCTCTTGGGGAGGCATACCTTTTCGGCGCATTCCCAGGTTTACAAGTTTTTGTAAATCTAGAAGTGCATCAAAATCCAGAGATGCTGCATGGGAACACCCATGCAACAGCATTCAAACGAATCCTTGGTGCAGAGTAATGCAACATGCAGATTTGTGCTGTGTCCATTACTCAAGATTTACGAAGCCACGCATTGCCATGCAAGGTGGCCCTGCGTGGCTTCATAAATCTCACTTAAAGTTTGTGCCATTCTTGCACCATGTTGCATGGTGCAAGACTAATGCGAACAAGGCCATATTTATGGCCCTAAGTCTGCCAACACATACTACTCTACTGTATATGAGAATTAAGCTCCAGATGCAAACCCAACGCAAAAAAGCTACTCTTTGCTAATGCCCTCTTTTGTTGGATCGTCAACTCTGCTATGTTTTCTAATAATCGTGATTAAGTGGAACTCTAAACATCACATGCCTGTCATTGCAGCCTGTGTGTGTGCAGTTTTAAACTACCATTTCAACATAGCAAAGTAAACCTTTTTCAAAGCCTAAACCTTCTTTTTTAATATGTATAAGTCACCCTTCTCTTAAATTCCTACTCTTAAATTTGTTTTTCACTATTGCAAGGTCAACCTCTCCCATAGTATACCATTGGAGTTACCTTATTACATTTTATAAGTGTAATGTCCTAATGGGAACAGGTAGCTAGTTCATGTTTGGTGTCCATGGAATCATAACGAAAAGTCTTAACTCATGGTGAAGTTGGATTTCAAATTACAATTATGAAAACGCCACTCTCAGAAAGTTTACATTTTCGTGCCTTAGCCATTTGGTGACCGTAGCCTGTCTCAGGTTCACATGACATGGTGTAGTTGACAGTTGAGCTTTGTGTGTTCCCCCTAGATAGTTAACACAATGGGGAGCTTAGGTGTGACTGAATGGGCCATCGTTGGAAGGAGGGAGGAGCTGGGCCCAGCCCCACTTACACTTGAATAAGCTGTGTCCTGCCTCCACACAAAGGGCTGCATACTCCCCTAGGTAGTCTGCAGCTGGGGCCAGGAAGGCAGGGCACTTGTGCACTTTAAAGGCATTTCTATAGAAGCTTCTCCCCACTTTAAAGGCACAACTGTGTACAAATACAGGACTTTAGACACCAACTCTGCAGTGCATTTCTGGAACTGTGGATATTCTGCCAGGAAGAGGGATTGCTGTGCTGCTGAATGGACTGCCACTCTGCTAGACGATTGCTGTAAAGGAACTGCTGCCCTGCTGTGATGACTTGTTGCCTGTGAGGAGAACTAGACCTGCACCTCTTCAACCAGGGACTCCCGCGGTGACTCCAAGGGCTAGTCTGCTGACCTCCTGTGCTGAGGAGTCTCAGGAAAATAACAGGCTCCTAACTACCTACACCAGCGACCAGAACCAGCTAGATCACGTCTGTGACAACCAAGTGATGTCGCTCAGGCCCTGAATCTGTGGTGTAGGCCCAGGGAGGCTGAATTGAAGGTTTTGGGCTCTTCATGAAATTGAACAGGCCTGGTGGTCCCAAATCCTTGACACCCATAGAGCCCGGCATTGAGAAGTTCCTTTAGCCCAACCCTTCACGATACAGCATCAACAGTTCACGTGGAGTGACACCACAAAGCACTGGTCCGTTTGCGTCAACAACAGGATTCTGGTGTGGATTTCTTGCTGCTGCTTGACAGAGAAGGTAACTTTTTAGCCAAACTTACCCGGTCCCTGTATCCGACCTGCACTCCATTGTGACCAACCAGAACTTGTAGCTTTCTCGGAGTCTCACATGACCAGATAGCTGTGGTTGTCACTTTGTGCTTTTTGGATCTATTTTACTCTAAAATATTTAAAAATTCATTACACCATTTCTACTAATTGGATTCTTTTCCTTTTGGTATTGTTTTATTTATTAAGTTTTATTCTGTTTTTAACAGGTGTGTTTTGAAGTGTTTTCATATTTGAAGCGTTGCACAAGCCCTTTATACATTGCCTCTAAGTTAAACCTGACAGCTTTGTACCAAGCTACCTGAGGGTTGAGAACAGGTTTATTTAGGTTTTTCTTGTGACTTCACCTTGAGAAGAATTGTGGTTGCTGCTTGACCAGGGCTTATATCCCAGTCAACTAACAATCCACTTTCTTAAAACAGATTAGAATGCATTGAATTAAATATTTTTTAATTCGGAAAAGTCCCTAACCTGGTGGGAATGCGCAGCCTCATAATGCCCAATCCTACTTAAAAGACAAGTTAAACAAAATGAATATATCTCAAGATCTTGGATTTAAACAAATCTTTTTACCATTACATGGGACCTCAACATTAATCATAACAGTTTAATAATGTATTTGACACATGCGACAAATGTTTAAGAAAAAACAATAATGAGTTTTAACAATCTTACTGAAAAATATGACAAAACATTCAAAATGACAATAAAATACCTCCTAATGAGCTGCAAAACAAAATTATACAACCAAAATGTTTGCGTGCTCTATAATTTATGACACCACTATAATTCACATTCTCAATTTCTTAAAATACAAGTACCGTAATGTGCTAGAATAAAGCCAAAATCTACTGCAATGCATCCGCTCCTTATCGATAGTCACGCTCCTTTGGTTCGGAACAGCTCAGGAACAAAAGGAACATTGAA